>NC_060125.1:9770000-10129001 GCF_021461395.2 Schistocerca americana | reverse complement strand
ACATAGACAGCAACAAGAGTCAGTTTTCTTGTACTTAAGTCGGCATTGTGCTTTTGTATTTAATTCCGATGCAATTTCTGTGTTCATCGTCAATAAGAAGGTCAGAGGGATACAGTAAACCTGAAGGGAAGCATCGGAATCTATAACTAGTGTCACAGGAATGGTTCAAACATAGACAGTAAGAAGAGTCAGTTTTCTTGTACTTAAGTCGGCATTGTGCCTTTTGTATTTAATTCCGATGCAATTTCTGTGTTTCATCGTCAATAACAAGGTCAGAGGGATACAGTAAACCTGAAGTGAAGCATCGGAATCTATAACTAGTGTCACAGGAATGGTTCAAAACTTAGACAGTAAGAAGAGTCATTTTTCTTGTACTTATGTCGGCATTGTGCCTTTTGTATTTAATTCCGATGCAATTTCTGTGTTCATCGTCAATAAGAAAGTCAGAGGGATACAGTAAACCTGAAGTGAAGCATCGGAATGTATAACTAGTGTCACAGGAATGGTTCAAAACATAGACAGTAAGAGGAGTCAGTTTTCTTGTACTGAAGTCTGCATTGTGCGTTTTTATTTAATTCCGATGCATTTTCTGTGCTTCATCGTCAATAAGAAGGTCAGAGGGATACAGTAAACCTAAAGTGAAGCATCGAAATCTATATCTAGTGTCACAGGAATGTTTGAAAACATAGTCAGTAAGAAGGGTCAGTTCTCTCGTACTTAAGTCGGCATTGTGCCTTTTGTATTAAATTCCGATGCAATTTCTGTGTTTCATCGTGAATAAGAGGGTCAGAGGGATACAGTAAACATGAAGTGAAGCATTGGAATATATAACTAGTGTCGCAGGAATGGTTCAAAACATAAACAGTAAGAAGAGTCAGTTTTCTTGTACATAAGTTGGCGTTGTGCCTTTTGTATTTAATTCCGATGCAATTTCTGTGTTTCATCGTCAATAAGAAGGTCTGAGGGATACAGTAAACCTGAAGGGAAGCATCGGAATCTATAACTAGTGGCACAGGAATAGTTCAAACATAGACAGTAAGAAGAGTCAGTTTTCTTGTACTTAAGTCGGCATTGTGCCTTTTGTATTTAATTCCGATGTAATTTCTGTGTTTCATCATCAATAACAAGGTCAGAGGGATACAGTAAACCTGAAGTGAAGCATCGGATTATATAACTAGTATCACAGGAATTGTTCAAAACATAGACAGTGAGCGGAGTCAGTTTTCTTGTACTGAAGTCTGCATTGTGCTATTTGTATTTAATTCCGATGCAATTTCAGTTTTTCATCGTCAATAAGACGGTCAGAGGGATACAGTAAACCTAAAGTGAAGCATCGGAAACTATATCTAGTGTCACAGGAATGGTTCAAAACATAGACGGTAAGAAGAGTCAGTTTTCTTGTACTTAAATCGGCATTGTGCCTTTTGTATTTAATTCCGAAGCAATTTCTTTGTATCATCGTCAATAAGAAGGTCGGAGGGATACAGTAAACCTGAAGTGAAGCATCGGAATCTATAACTAGTGTCACAGGAATGGTTCAAAACATAGACAGTAAGAAGAGTCAGTTTTCTTGTACTTAAGTCGGCATTGTGCATTTTGTATTTAATTCCGATGCAATTTCTGTGTTTCATCGTCAATAAGAAGGTCAGAGGGATACAGCAAACCTGATATGAAGCATCGGAATCTATAACTAGTGTCACAGGAATGGTTCAATCATAGACAGTAAGAAGAGTCAGTTTTCTTGTACTTAAGTCGGCATTGTGCCTTTTGTATTTAATTCCGATGCAATTTCTGTGTTTCATCGTCAATAAGAAGGTCAGAGGGATACAGTAAAACAGAAGTGAAGCAGCAGAATCTATAACTAGTGTCACAGGAATGGTTCAAATCATAGACAGTAAGAAGAGTCAGTTTTCTTGTACTTAAGTCGGTATTGTGCTTTTTGTATTTAATTCCGATGCAATTTCAGGGATTCATCGTCAATAAGAAGGTCAGAGGGATACAGTAAACCTAACGTGAAGCATCGGAAACTATATCTAGTGTCACAGGAATGGTTCAAAACATAGACAGTACGAAGAGTCAGTTTTCTTGTACTTAAATCGGCATTGTGCCTTTTGTATTTAATTCCGAAGCAATTTCTTTGTATCATCGTCAATAAGGAGGTTAGAGGGATACAGTAAACCTGGAGTAAAGCATCGGAATCCATAACTAGTGTCACATGAATGGTTGAAAACATAGATGGCAACAAGAGTCAGTTTTCTTGTACTTAAGTCGGCATTGTGCCTTTTGTATTTAATTCCGATGCAATTTCTGTGTTCATCGTCAATAAGAAGGTCAGAGGGATACAGTAAACCTGAAGGGAAGCATCGGAATCTATAACTAGTGTCACAGGAATGGTTCAAACATAGACAGTAAGAAGAGTCAGTTTTCCTGTACTTAAGTCGGCATTGTGCCTTTTGTATTTAATTCCGATGCAATTTCTGTGTTTCATCGTCAATAACAAGGTCAGAGGGATACAGTAAACCTAAAGTGAAGCATCGAAATCTATATCTAGTGTCACAGGAATGTTTGAAAACATAGTCAGTAAGAAGAGTCAGTTCTCTCGTACTTAAGTCGGCATTGTGCCTTTTGTATTAAATTCCGATGCAATTTCTGTGTTTCATCGTGAATAAGAGGGTCAGAGGGATACAGTAAACCTGAAGGGAAGCATCGGAATCTATAACTAGTGGCACAGGAATAGTTCAAACATAGACAGTAAGAAGAGTCAGTTTTCTTGTACTTAAGTCGGCATTGTGCCTTTTGTATTTAATTCCGATGTAATTTCTGTGTTTCATCATCAATAACAAGGTCAGAGGGATACAGTAAACCTGAAGTGAAGCATCGGATTATATAACTAGTATCACAGGAATTGTTCAAAACATAGACAGTGAGCGGAGTCAGTTTTCTTGCACTGAAGTCTGCATTGTGCTATTAGTATTTAATTCCGATGCAATTTCAGGGTTTCATCGTCAATAAGACGGTCAGAGGGATACAGTAAACCTAAAGTGAAGCATCGGAAACTACATCTAGTGTCACAGGAATGGTTCAAAACATAGACGGTAAGAAGAGTCAGTTTTCTTGTACTTAAATCGGCATTGTGCCTTTTGTATTTAATTCCGAAGCAATTTCTTTGTATCATCGTCAATAAGAAGGTCGGAGGGATACAGTAAACCTAAAGTGAAGCATCGGAATCTATATCTAGTGTCGCAGGAATGGTTGAAAACATAGACAGTAAGAAGAGTCAGTTTTCTCGTACTTAAGTCGGCATTGTGCCTTTTGTATTAAATTCCGATGCAATTTCTGTGTTTCATCGCGAATTAGAGGGTCAGAGGGATACAGTAAACATGAAGTGAAGCATTGGAATATATATCTAGTGTCGCAGGAATGGTTCAAAACATAGACAGTAAGAAGAGTCAGTTTTCTTGTACTTAAGTCGGCGTTGTGCCTTTAGTATTTAATTCCGATGCAATTTCTGTGATTCATCGTCAATAAGAAGGTCTGACGCACACAGTAAACCTGAAGTGAAGCATCGGAATCTATAACTAGTGTCACAGGACTGGTTCAAACATAGTCAGTAGGAAGAGTCAGTTTTCTTGTACTTAAGTCGGCATTTTGCCTTTTGTATTTAATTCCGATGCAATATCTGTGTTTCATCGTCAATAAAAAGGTCAGAGGGATACATTAAACCTGAAGTGAAGCATCGGAATCTAAAACTAGTGTCACAGGAATGGTTCAAAACATAGACGGTAAGAAGGGTCAGTTCTCTTGTACTTAAGTCGGCGTTGTGCCTTTTGTATTTAATTCCGATGCAATTTGTGTGTTTCATCGTCAATAAGAAGGTAAGAGGGATACAGTAAAGCTGAAGTGAAGCATCGGAATCTGTAACTAGTGTCACAGGAATGGTTCAAAACTTAGACAATAAGAAGAGTCAGTTTTCTTGTACTTAAGTCGGCATTGTGCCTTTTGTATTTAATTCCGATGCAGTTTTTGTGTTTCAACGTCAACAAGAAGGTCAGAGGGATACAGTAAACCTGAAGTGGAGCATCGGAATCCAAAACTAGTGTCACAGGAATGGTTCAAAACATAGACAGTAAGAAGGGTCAGTTTTCTTGTACTTAAGTCGGCATTGTGCCTTTTCTATATAATTCCGATGTAATTTCTATGTTTCATCGTCTATTAGAAGGTCAGAGGGATACAGTAAACCTGAGGTGAAGCATCGGAATCTATAACTAGTGTCGAAGGAAAGGTTCAAAACATAGGCAGTAAGAACAGTCAGTTTTCTTGTACTTAAGTCGGCATTGTGCCTTTTGTAATTAATTCCAATGCAATTTCTGTAATTCATCGTCAATAAGGAGGTCAGAGGGATACAGTAAACATGAGTAAAGCACCGGAAACTATAACTAGTGTCACAGGAATGGTTCAAAACATAGACAGCAAGAAGAGTCAGTCTTCTTGTACTTAAGTCGGCATTGTGATTTTTGTACTTAATTGTGATGCAATTTCTGTGTTTCATCGTCAATAAGAAGGTCAGAGGGATACAATAAACCTGAAGTGAAGCATCGGAATCTATAACTAGTGTCACATGACTGGTTCAAACATAGACAGTAAGAAGAGTCAGTAATCTTGTACTTAAGTCGGCATTGTGCCTTTTGTATTTATTTCCGATGCAATTTCTGTGTTTCATCGTCATTATGAAGGTCAGAGGGATACAGTAATGCTGAAGTGAAGCATCGTAATTTATAACTAGTGTCGCAGGAATGGTTCAAAATAAAGACAGTAAGAAGAGTCAGTTATCTTGTACTTAAGTCGGCATTGTGCCTTTTGTATTTAATTCCAATGCAATATCTGTGTTTCATCGCAAATAAGAAGATCAGAGGAATACAGTTAACCTGAAGTGAAGCATTGTAATCTATAACTAGTGTCACAGGAATGGTTCAAAACATAGACAGTAAGAAGAGTCAGTTTTCTTGTACTTAAGTCGTCATTGTGCCATTTGTATTTAATTCCGATGCAATATCTTGGTTTCATCGTCAATAAGAAGGTCAGAGGGATACAGTAAACCTGAAGTGAAGCATCGGAATCTATAACTAGTGTCACTGGAATGGTTCAAATCATAGACTGTAAAAAGCGTCAGTATTCTTGTACTTAAGTCGGCATTGTGCCTTTTGTATTTAACTCCGATGCAATTTCTGTGTTTCATCGTCAATAAGAAGGTCAGAGGGATACTGCAAACCTGAAGTGAAGCATCGGAATCCATAACTAGTGTCACAGGAATGGTTCAAAACATAGACAGCAAGAAGAGTCAGTTTTCTTGTCCTTTAGTCGTCATTGTGCCATATGTATTTAATTCCGATGTAATATCTGTGTTTCATTGTCAATATGAAGGTCAGAAGGATAAAGTAAACCTGAAGTGAAGCATCGGAATCTATAACTAGTGTCACAGGAATAGTTCAAACATAGACTAAAAGAAGAGACAGTTTTCCTGTACTTAAGTCGGCGTTGTGCCTTTTGTATTTAACTCCGATGCAATTTCTGTATTTCATCGTCAATAAGAAGGTTAGAGGGATACAGTAAACCTGAAGTGAAGCATCGGAATCTATAACTAGTGTCACAGGAATGGTTCAAAACATGGACCGGAGGAATAGTCAGTTTTCTAGTACTTAAGTCGGCATTGAGCTTCTTGTATTTAATTCCTGTGCAATTTCTGTGTTTCATCGTCAACAAGAAGGTCAGAGCGATACAGTAAACCTGAAGTGAAGCATCGGAATCAATAACTAGTGTCACAGCAATGGTTCAAAACATAGACAGTAAGAGGAGTCAGTTTTCTTGAATGTAAGTCGGCATTGTGCCTTTTGTAATTGATTCCGATGCAATATCTGTGTTTCATCGTCAATAAGAAAGTCAGAGGGATACAGTAAACCTGAAGTCAAGAATCGGAATATATAACTAGTGTCACAGGAATGGTTCATAAACATAGACAGTAAGAAGAGTCAGTTTTCTTGTACTTAAGTCGGCATTGTGCCTTTTGTATTTAATTAAGTTGTAATTTCTGTGTTTTATCGTCAATAAGAAGGTCAGAGGGATACAGTAAACCTGAGGTGACGCATCGGAATCTATAACTAGTGTCACAGGAATGGTTCAAAACATAGACAGTAAGAAGAGTCTGTTTTCTTGTACTTAAGTCGGCATTGTGCCTTTTCTATATAATTCCGATGTAATTTCTGTGTTTCATCGTCAATTAGAAGGTCAGAGGGATACAGTAAACCTGAGGTGAAGCATCGGAATCCATAACTAGTGTCGAAGGAATGGTTCAAAACATAGACAGTAAGAAGAGTCAGTTTTCTTGTACTTAAGTCGGAATTGTGCCTTTTGTATTTAATTCCGATGAAATTTCTGTGTTTCATCGTCAATAAGAAGGTCAGAGGGGTACAGTAAACCAGAAGTGAAGCATCGGAATCTATAACTAGTGTCACAGGAATGGTTCAAAGCATTGACAGTAAGAAGAGTCAGTTTTCTTGTACTTAAGTCGGCATTGTGACTTTTCTATTTAATTCCGATGCAATTTCTGTGTTTCATCGTGAATAAGAAGGTCAGAGGGATACAGTAAAGCTGAAGTGAAGCGTCGGAATCTATAACTAGTGTCACAGGAATGGTTCAAAACATAGACAGTAAGAAGAGTCAGTTTTCTTGTACTTAAGTCGGCGTTGTGCCTTTTGTATTTAATTCCAATGCATTTTCTGTGTTTCATCGTCAATAAGAACGTCAGACGGAATCAGTGAACCTGAAGTGAAGCATCGGAATCTATAACTAGTGTCACAGGAGTGGTTCAAATCATAGACAGTAAGAAGAGTCAGTTTTCTTGTACTTAAGTCGGCTTTGTGCCTTTTGTAATTAATTCCGATGCAATTTCTGTGTTTCATCGTCAATAAGGAGGTCAGAGGGATACAGTAAACCTGAATGGAAATATCGGAATCTATAACTAGTGTCACAGGAATGGTTCAAAACATAGACAGCAAGAAGAGTCAGTTTTCTTGTACTGAAGTCGGCATTTTGCCTTTTGAATTTAATTCCGATGCAATTTCTGTGTTTCATCGTCAATAAGAAGGTCAGAGGGATACAGTAAACCTGAAGTGAAGCATCGGAATCTATAACTAGTGTCACATGAGTGTTTCAAACATTGACAGAAGGAAGAGTCAGTTAACTTGTCCTTAAGTCGGCATTGTGCCTTTTGTATTTAATTCCGATGCAATTTCTGTGTTTCATCGTCAATAAGAAGGTCAGAGGGATACGGTTTACCTGAAGTGAAGCATCGGAATCTATAACTAGTGTCACAGGAATGGTTCAAAACATAGACAGTAAGAAGGGTCAGTTTTCTTGTACTCAAGTCGGCGTTGTGGCTTTTGTATTTAATTCCGATGCAATTTCAGTGTTTCATCGTCAATAAGAAGGTCAGAGGGATACAGTAAAGCTGAAGTGAAGCGTCGGAATCTATAACTAGTGTCACAGGAATGGTTCAAAACATAGACAGTAAGGGGAGTCAGTTTTCATGTAATTAAGTCGGCATTGCGCCTTTTGTATTTAATTCCCATGAAATTTCTGTGTTTCATCGTCAATAAGAAGGTCAGAGGGATACAGTAAACCTGAAGTGAAGCATCGGAATCTATAACTAGTGTCACAGGAATTGATCAATCATAGACAGTAAGAAGAGTCTGTTTTCTTGTACTTAAGTCGGCATTGTGCCTTTTGTATATAATTCCGATGCAATTTCTGTGTTTCATCGTCAATAAGAAGGTCAGAGGGATACAGTAAACCTGAAGTGACGCATCGGAATCTATAACTAGTGTCACATGAATGGTGCAAACATAGACAGTAAGATGACTCAGTTTTCTTGCACATAAGTCGGCATTGTGCCTCTTTCATTTAATTCCGATGCAATTTCTGAGTTTCATCGTCAATAAGAAGGTCTGATGGATACAATAAACCTGAAGTGAAGCATCGGAATCTATAACTAGTGTCACAGGAATGGTTCAAATCATAGACAGTAAGAAGAGTCAGTTTTCTTGTACTTAAGTCGGCATTGTGCTTTTTGTATTTCATTCCGATGCAATTTCTGTGTTTCATCGTCAATAACAAGGTCAGAGGGATACAATAAACCTGAAGTGAAGCATCGTAATCTATAACTACTGTCACAGGAATGGTTCATAACATAGACAGTAAGAAGAGTCATTTTTCTTGTACTTAAGTCGGCATTGTGCCTTTTGTATTTAATTCCGATGCAATTTCTAGGTTTCATCGTCAATAAGAAGGTCAGAGGGATACAGCAAACCTGAAGTGAAGCATCGGAATCTATAACTAGTGTCACAGGAATGGTTCAATCATAGACAGTAAGAAGAGTCAGTTTTCTTGTACTTAAGTCGGCATTGTGCCTTTTAAATTTAATTCCGATGCAATTTCTGTGTTTCATCGTCAATAAGAAGGTCAGAGGGATACAGTAAACCTTAAGTGAAGCATCAGAATCTATTCCTAGTGTCACAGGAATGGTTCAAAGCATAGACAGTAAGAAGAGACAGTTTTCTTGTACTTAAGTCGGCATTGTGCCTTTTGTATTAAATTCCGATGCAATTTCTGTGTTTCATCGTCAATAAGAAGGTCAGAGGGATACAGTAAAACTGAAGTGAAGCAGCAGAATCTATAACTAGTGTCACAGGAATGGTTCAAATCATAGACAGTAAGAAGAGTCAGTTTTCTTGTACTTAAGTCGGCATTGTGCCTTTTGAGTTTAATTCCGATGCAATTTCTGTGTTTCATCGACAAGAAGAAGGTCAGAGCGATACAGTAAACCTGAAGGGAAGCATCGGAATCTATAACTAGTGTCACAGGAATGGTTCAAACATAGACAGTAAGAAGAGTCAATTTACTTGTACTTAAGTCGGCATTGTGCCTTTTGTATTTAATTCCGATGCAATTTCTGTGTTTCATCGTCAATAACAAGGTCAAAGGGATACAGTAAACCTGAAGTGAAGCATCGGAATCTATAACTAGTGTCACAGTAATGGTTCAAATCTTTGATAGTAAGAAGAGTCAGTTTTCTTGTACTTAAGTCGGCATTGTGCCTTTGGTATTTAATTCCGAGGCAATTTCTGTGTTCATCGTCAATAAGAAGGTCAGAGGGATACAGTAAACCTGAAGTGAAGCATCGGATTATATAACTAGTGTCACAGGAATGGTTCAAAACATAGACAGTAAGTGGAGTCAGTTTTCTTGTACTGAGGTTTGCATTGTGCTTTATGTATTTAATCCCGATGCAATTTCAGGGATTCATCGTCAATAAGAAGGTCAGAGGGATACAGTAAACCTAACGTGAAGCATCGGAAACTATATCTAGTGTCACAGGAATGGTTCAAAACATAGACAGTAAGAAGAGTCAGTTTTCTTGTACTTAAATCGGCATTGTGCCTTTTGTATTTAATTCCGAAGCAATTTCTTTGTATCATCGTCAATAAGGAGGTTAGAGGGATACAGTAAACCTGGAGTAAAGCATCGGAATCCATAACTAGTGTCACATGAATGGTTGAAAACATAGACAGCAAGAAGAGTCAGTTTTCTTGTACTTAAGTCGGCATTGTGCCTTTTGTATTAAATTCCGATGCAATTTCTGTGTTTCATCGTGAATACGAGGGTCAGAGGGATACAGTAAACATGAAGTGAGGCATCGGAATCTATAACTAGTGTAACAGGAATGGTTCAAAACATAGACAGTAAGAAAAGTCAGTTTTCTTGTACTTAAGTCGGCGTTGTGCCTTTTGTATTTAATTCCGATGCAATTTCTGTGTTCATCGTCAATAAGAAGGTCAGAGGGATACAGTAAACCTGAAGGGAAGCATCGGAATCTATAACTAGTGTCACAGGAATGGTTCAAACATAGACAGTAAGAAGAGTCAGTTTTCTTGTACTTAAGTCGGCATTGTGCCTTTTGTATTTAATTCCGATGCAATTTCTGTGTTTCATCGTCAATAACAAGGTCAGAGGGATACAGTAAACCTGAAGTGAAGCATCGGAATCTATAACTAGTGTCACAGGAATGGTTCAAACTTAGACAGTAAGAAAAGTCAGTTTTCTTGTACTGAAGTCTGCATTGTGCGTTTTTATTTAATTCCGATGCATTTTCTGTGTTTCATCGTCAATAAGAAGGTCAGAGGGATACAGTAAACCTAAAGTGAAGCATCGGAATCTATATCTAGTGTCACAGGTATGTTTGAAAACATAGTCAGTAAGAAGAGTCAGTTCTCTCGTACTTAAGTCGGCATTGTGCCTTTTTTATTAAATTCCGATGCAATTTCTGTGTTTCATCGTGAATAAGAGGGTCAGAGGGATACAGTAAACATGAAGTGAAGCATTGGAATATATATCTAGTGTCACAGGATTGGTTCAAAACATAGACAGTAAGAGAAGTCAGTTTTCTTGTACTGAATCTGCATTGTGCGTTTGTATTTAATTCCGATGCATTTTCTGTGTATCATCGTCAATAAGAAGGTCGGAGGGATACAGTAAACCTAAAGTGAAGCATCGGAATCTATATCTAGTGTCGCAGGAATGGTCGAAAACATAGACAGTAAGAAGAGTCAGTTTTCTCGTACTTAAGTCGGCATTGTGCCTTTTGTATTAAATTCCGATGCAATTTCTGTGTTTCATCGTGAATTAGAGGGTCAGAGGGATACAGTAAACATGAAGTGAAGCATTGGAATATATAACTAGTGTCGCAGGAATGGTTCAAAGCATAGACAGTAAGAAGAGTCAGTTTTCTTGTACTTAAGTCGGCGTTGTGCCTTTAGTATTTAATTCCGATGCAATTTCTGTGATTCATCGTCAATAAGAAGGTCTGAGCATACAGTAAACCTGAAGTGAAGCATCGGAATCTATAACTAGTGTCACAGGACTGTTTCAAAACATAGACTGTACGAAGAGTCAGTTTTCTTGTACTTAAGACGGCATTGTGCCTTTTGTATTTAATTCCGATGCAATTTCAGTGTTTCATCGTCAATACGCAGGTCAGAGGGATACAGTGAACCTGAAGTGAAGCATCGGAATCTATAACTAGTGTCACAGGAATGGTTCAAAACATAGACAGTAAGAAGAGTCAGGTTTCTTGTACTTAAGTCCGCATTGCGCCTTTTGTATTTAATTCCGATGCAATTTCTGTGTTTCATCGTCAATAAGAAGGTCAGAGGGATACAGTAAACCTAAAGTGAAGCATCGGAATCTATAACTAGTGTTCACATGAATGATTGAAAACATAGACAGTAAGAGGAGTCAGTTTTCTTGTACTTAAGTCGGCATTGTGCCTTTTGTATTAAATTCCGATGCAATTTCTGTGTTTCATCGTGAATAAGAGGGTCAGAGGGATACAGTAAACATGAAGTGAAGCATCGGAATCTATAACTAGTGTCACAGGAATGGTTCAAAACATAGACAGTAAGACGAGTCAGTTTTCTTGTACTTTAGTCGGAATTGTGCTTTTTGTATTTAATTCCGAACAATTTCCGTGTTTCATCGTCAATTAGAAGGTCAGAGGGATACAGTAAACCTGAAGTGAAGCATCGGAATCTATAACTAGTGTCACAGGAATGGTTCAAACATAGACATTAAGAAGAGTCAGTTTTCTTGCACTTAAGTCGGCATTGTGCCTTTTATATTTCATTCCGATGCAATTGCTGTGTTTCATCGTCAATAAGAAGGTCAGAGGGATACAGTAAAAATGAAGTGAAGCATCGGAATTTTTAACTAGTGCCACAGGAATGGTTCAAAACACAGACAGTAAGAAGTGACAATTATCTTGTACCTAAGTCGGCATTGTGCCTTTTGTATTTAATACCGAAGCAATTTCTGTGTTTCATCGTCAAGAAGAAGGTCAGAGGGATACAGTAAACCTGAAGTAAAGCATCGTAATCTATAACGAGTGTCACATGAATGGTTCAAAATATAGACAGTAAGAAGAGTCAGTTTTCTTGTACTTAAGTCGGCATTGTACCTGTTGTATTTAATTCCGATGCAATTTCTGTGTTTCATCGTCAATAAGAAGGTCAGAGGGATACAATAAACCTGAAGTGAAGCATCGGAAACTATAATTAGTGTCACAGGAATGGTTCAAAACATAGACAGTATGAAGAGTAAGTTTTCTTGTACCTAAGTCGGCATTGTGCTTTTTGTATATCTAATTCCGATGCAATTTCTGTGTTTCATCATCAATAAGAAGGTCAGAGGCATACAGTAAACCTGAAGTGAAGCATCGAAATCTATAACTAGTGTCACAGGAATGGTTCAATACATAGACAGCAAGAAGAGTCAGTTTACTTGTACTTAAGTCGGCATTGTGCCTCTTGTATATAAGTCCGATGCAATTTCAGTATTTCATCGTCAATAAGGAGGTCAGAGGGATTTAGTGAACCTGAAGTGAAGCATCGGATTCTATAACTAGTGTCACAGGAATGGTTCAAAACATAAACAGTAAGAGGATCAGTTTTCTTGTACTTAAGTCGGCATTGTGCCTTTTGTATTTAATCCGATGCAATTTCTGTGTTTCATCGTCAATAAGAAGGTCGGAGGGATACGGTAAACCTGAAGTGAAGCATCGGAATCTATAACTAGTGTCACAGAAATTGTTCAAAACATAGACAGTAAGAAGAGTCTGTTTTCTTGTACTAAAGTTGACATTGTGCCTTTTGTATTTAATTCCGATGCAATTTCTGTGTTTCATCGGTAATAAGAAGGTCAGAGGTATACAGTAAACCTGAAGTGAAGCATCGGAATCTATATCTAGTGTCACAGGTATTGTTCAAAACATAGACAGTAAGAAGAGTCAGTTTTCTTGTACTTATGTCGGCATTGTGCCTTTTGTATTTAATTCCGATGCAATTTCTGTGTTTCATCGTCAATAAGAAGGTCAGAGGGATACAGTAAACCTGAAGTGAAGCATCGGAATCTATAACTAGTGTCTCATTAATGGGTCAAGACATAGACAGTAATAAAAGTCAGTTTTCTTGTACTTAAGTCGGCATTGTGCCTTTTGTATTTAATTCCGAAGCAATTTCAGTGTTTCGTCGACAATAAGAAGGTCAGAGGGATACAGTGAACCTGAAGTGAAACATCTGATTCTATAACTAGTGCCACAGGAATGATTCAAAACATAGACAGTAAGAAGGTCAGTTTTCTTGTACTTAAGTCGGCATTGTGCGTTTTGTACTTAATCCGATGCAATTTCTGTGTTTCATCGTCAATTAGGAGGTCAGAGCGATACAGTAAACCTGCAGTGAAGCATCGGAATCTATAACTAGTGTCACATGAATGGTTCAAATCATAGACAGTAAGAAGAGTCAGTTTTCTTGCACTTAAGTCGGCATTGTGCATTTTAAATTTCATTCCGATGCAATTGCTGTGTTTCATCGTCAATAAGAAGGTCATAGGGATACAGTAAAAATGAAGTGAAGCATCGGAATTTTTAACTAGTGTCACAGGAATGGTTCAAAACACAGACAGTAAGAAGTGTCAATTATCTTGTACTTAAGTCGGCATTGTGCCTTTTGTATTTAATTCCGAAGCAATTTCTGTGTTTCATCGTCAAGAAGAAGGTCAGAGGGATACAGTAAACCTGAAGTAAGGCATCGTAATCTATAACGAGTGTCACATGAATGGTTCAAAATATAGACAGTAAGAAGAGTCAGTTTTCTTGTACTTAAGTAGGCGTTGTACCTTTTGTATTTAATTCCGATGCAATTTCTGAGTTTCATCGTCAATAAGAAGGTCAGAGGGATACAATAAACCTGAAGTGAAGCATCGGAATCTATAATCAGTGTCACAGGAATGGTTCAAAACATAGACAGTATGAAGAGTAAGTTTTCTTGTGCTTAAGTCGGCATTGTGCCTTTTGGTTTTAATTCCGATGCAATTTCTGTGTTTCATCGTCAATAAGAAGGTCAGAGGCATACAGTAAACTTGAAGTGAAGCATCGGACTCTATAACTAGTGTCACAGGAATGGTTCAATACATAGACAGTAGGATTAGTCAGTTTACTTGTACTTAAGTCGCCATTGTGCCTCTTTATTTAAGTCTGATGTAATTTCAGTATTTCATCGTCAATAAGAAGGTCTGAGGGATTTAGTGAACCTGAAGTGAAGCATCGCATTCGATAACAAGTGTCACAGGATTGGTTCAAAACATAGGCAGTAAGAGGATCAGTTTTTTTGTACTTAAGTCGGCATTGTGCCTTTTGGATTTAACCCGATGCAATATCTGCGTTTCATCGTCAATAAGAAGGTCGGAGGGGTACGTTAAACCTGAAGTGAAGCATCGGAATCTATAACTAGTGTCACAGGAATTGTTCAAAGCATAGACAGTAAGAAGAGTCAGTTTTCTTGTATTTAAGCCGGCATTGTGCCTTTTGTATTTAATTCCGATGGAATTTCTGTGTTTCATCGTCAATAAGTAGGTCAGAGGGATACAGTAAACCTGCAGTGAAGCATCGGAATCTATAACTAGTGTCACATGAATGGTTCAAAACATAGACAGTAAGAAGAGTCAGTTTCTTGTACTAAAGTTGACATTGTGCCTTTTGTATTTAATTCCGATGCAATTTCTGTGTTTCATCGTCAATAAGAAGGTCAGAGGCTTACAGTAATCCTGAAGCGAAGTATCGGAATCTACAACTAGTGTCACAGGAATGGTTCAAAACATAGACAGTAAGAAGAGTCAGTTTTCTTATACTTAAGTCATCTTTGTGCCTTTTGTATTTAATTCCGATGCAATTTCAGTGTTTCATCGTCAATATGATGGTCAGTGGGATACAGTGAACCTGAAGTGAAGCATCGGAATCTATAACTAGTGTTACAGGAATGGTTCAAAGCATAGACAGTAAGAAGAGTCAGTTTTCTTGTACTTAAGTCGGCATTGTGCCTTTCGTATTTAATTCCGATGCAATGTCTGTGTTTCATCGTCAATAAGAAGATCAGAGGGATACAGTAAACCTGAAGTGAAGCATCGGAATCTATAACTAGTGTCACAGGAATGGTTCAAAATATAGACAGTAAGAAGAGTCTGTTTTCTTGTACTTAAGTCGGCATTGTACCTGTTGTATTTAATTCCGATGCAATTTCTGTGTTTCATCGTCAATAAGAAGGTCAGAGGGATACAATAAACCTGAAGTGAAGCATCGGAAACTATAATTAGTGTCACAGGAATGGTTCAAAACATAGACAGTATGAAGAGTAAGTTTTCTTGTACCTAAGTCGGCATTGTGCTTTTTGTATATCTAATTCCGATGCAATTTCTGTGTTTCATCATCAATAAGAAGGTCAGAGGCATACAGTAAACCTGAAGTGAAGCATCGAAATCTATAACTAGTGTCACAGGAATGGTTCAATACATAGACAGCAAGAAGAGTCAGTTTACTTGTACTTAAGTCGGCATTGTGCCTCTTGTATATAAGTCCGATGCAATTTCAGTATTTCATCGTCAATAAGGAGGTCAGAGGGATTTAGTGAACCTGAAGTGAAGCATCGGATTCTATAACTAGTGTCACAGGAATGGTTCAAAACATAAACAGTAAGAGGATCAGTTTTCTTGTACTTAAGTCGGCATTGTGCCTTTTGTATTTAATCCGATGCAATTTCTGTGTTTCATCGTCAATAAGAAGGTCGGAGGGATACGGTAAACCTGAAGTGAAGCATCGGAATCTATAACTAGTGTCACAGAAATTGTTCAAAACATAGACAGTAAGAAGAGTCTGTTTTCTTGTACTAAAGTTGACATTGTGCCTTTTGTATTTAATTCCGATGCAATTTCTGTGTTTCATCGGTAATAAGAAGGTCAGAGGTATACAGTAAACCTGAAGTGAAGCATCGGAATCTATATCTAGTGTCACAGGTATTGTTCAAAACATAGACAGTAAGAAGAGTCAGTTTTCTTGTACTTATGTCGGCATTGTGCCTTTTGTATTTAATTCCGATGCAATTTCTGTGTTTCATCGTCAATAAGAAGGTCAGAGGGATACAGTAAACCTGAAGTGAAGCATCGGAATCTATAACTAGTGTCTCATTAATGGGTCAAGACATAGACAGTAATAAAAGTCAGTTTTCTTGTACTTAAGTCGGCATTGTGCCTTTTGTATTTAATTCCGTAGCAATTTCAGTGTTTCGTCGACAATAAGAAGGTCAGAGGGATACAGTGAACCTGAAGTGAAACATCTGATTCTATAACTAGTGCCACAGGAATGATTCAAAACATAGACAGTAAGAAGGTCAGTTTTCTTGTACTTAAGTCGGCATTGTGCCTTTTGTACTTAATCCGATGCAATTTCTGTGTTTCATCGTCAATTAGGAGGTCAGAGGGATACAGTAAAAATGAAGTGAAGCATCGGAATCTATAACTAGTGTTACATGAATGGTTCAAATCATAGACAGTAAGAAGAGTCAGTTTTCTTGCACTTAAGTCGGCATTGTGCATTTTATATTTCATTCCGATGCAATTGCTGTGTTTCATCGTCAATAAGAAGGTCATAGGGATACAGTAAAAATTAAGTGAAGCATCGGAATTTTTAACTAGTGTCACAGGAATGGTTCAAAACACAGACAGTAAGAAGTGTCAATTATCTTGTACTTAAGTCGGCATTGTGCCTTTTGTATTTAATTCCGAAACAATTTCTGTGTTTCATCGTCAAGAAGAAGGTCAGAGGGATACAGTAAACCTGAAGTAAAGCATCGTAATCTATAACGAGTGTCACATGAATGGTTCAAAATATAGACAGTAAGAAGAGTCAGTTTTCTTGTACTTAAGTAGGCATTGTACCTTTTGTATTTAATTCCGATGCAATTTCTGAGTTTCATCGTCAATAAGAAGGTCAGAGGGATACAATAAACCTGAAGTGAAGCATCGGAATCTATAATCAGTGTCACAGGAATGGTTCAAAACATAGACAGTATGAAGAGTAAGTTTTCTTGTGCTTAAGTCGGCATTGTGCCTTTTGGTTTTAATTCCGATGCAATTTCTGTGTTTCATCGTCAATAAGAAGGTCAGAGGCATACAGTAAACTTGAAGTGAAGCATCGGACTCTATAACTAGTGTCACAGGAATGGTTCAATACATAGACATTAGGATTAGTCAGTTTACTTGTACTTAAGTCGCCATTGTGCCTCTTTATTTAAGTCTGATGTAATTTCAGTATTTCATCGTCAATAAGAAGGTCTGAGGGATTTAGTGAACCTGAAGTGAACTATCGCATTCTATAACAAGTGTCACAGGATTGGTTCAAAACATAGGCAGTAAGAGGATCAGTTTTTTTGTACTTAAGTCGGCATTGTGCCTTTTGGATTTAACCCGATGCAATTTCTGTGTTTCATCGTCAATAAGAAGGTCGGAAGGGTACGTTAAACCTGAAGTGAAGCATCGGAATCTATAACTAGTGTCACAGGAATTGTTCAAAGCATAGACAGTAAGAAGAGTCAGTTTTCTTGTATTTAAGCCGGCATTGTGCCTTTTGTATTTAATTCCGATGGAATTTCTGTGTTTCATCGTCAATAAGTAGGTCAGAGGGATACAGTAAACCTGCAGTGAAGCATCGGAATCTATAACTAGTGTCACAGGAATGGTTCAAAATATAGACAGTAAGAAGAGTCTGTTTTCTTGTACTTAAGTCGGCATTGTACCTGTTGTATTTAAATCCGATGCAATTTCTGTGTTTCATCGTCAATAAGAAGGTCAGAGGGATACAATAAACCTGAAGTGAAGCATCGGAAACTATAATTAGTGTCACAGGAATGGTTCAAAACATAGACAGTATGAAGAGTAAGTTTTCTTGTACCTAAGTCGGCATTGTGCTTTTTGTATATCTAATTCCGATGCAATTTCTGTGTTTCATCATCAATAAGAAGGTCAGAGGCATACAGTAAACCTGAAGTGAAGCATCGAAATCTATAACTAGTGTCACAGGAATGGTTCAATACATAGACAGCAAGAAGAGTCAGTTTACTTGTACTTAAGTCGGCATTGTGCCTCTTGTATATAAGTCCGATGCAATTTCAGTATTTCATCGTCAATAAGGAGGTCAGAGGGATTTAGTGAACCTGAAGTGAAGCATCGGATTCTATAACTAGTGTCACAGGAATGGTTCAAAACATAAACAGTAAGAGGATCAGTTTTCTTGTACTTAAGTCGGCATTGTGCCTTTTGTATTTAATCCGATGCAATTTCTGTGTTTCATCGTCAATAAGAAGGTCGGAGGGATACGGTAAACCTGAAGTGAAGCATCGGAATCTATAACTAGTGTCACAGAAATTGTTCAAAACATAGACAGTAAGAAGAGTCTGTTTTCTTGTACTAAAGTTGACATTGTGCCTTTTGTATTTAATTCCGATGCAATTTCTGTGTTTCATCGGTAATAAGAAGGTCAGAGGTATACAGTAAACCTGAAGTGAAGCATCGGAGTCTATATCTAGTGTCACAGGTATTGTTCAAAACATAGACAGTAAGAAGAGTCAGTTTTCTTGTACTTATGTCGGCATTGTGCCTTTTGTATTTAATTCCGATGCAATTTCTCTGTTTCATCGTCAATAAGAAGGTCAGAGGGATACAGTAAACCTGAAGTGAAGCATCGGAATCTATAACTAGTGTCTCATTAATGGGTCAAGACATAGACAGTAATAAGAGTCAGTTTTCTTGTACTTAAGTCGGCATTGTGCATTTTGTATTTAATTCCGAAGCAATTTCAGTGTTTCGTCGACAATAAGAAGGTCAGAGGGATACAGTGAACCTGAAGTGAAACATCTGATTCTATAACTAGTGCCACAGGAATGATTCAAAACATAGACAGTAAGAAGGTCAGTTTTCTTGTACTTAAGTCGGCATTATGCCTTTTGTACTTAATCCGATGCAATTTCTGTGTTTCATCGTCAATTAGGAGGTCAGAGCGATACAGTAAACCTGCAGTGAAGCATCGGAATCTATAACTAGTGTCACATGAATGGTTCAAATCATAGACAGTAAGAAGAGTCAGTTTTCTTGCACTTAAGTCGGCATTGTGCATTTTATATTTCATTCCGATGCAATTGCTGTGTTTCATCGTCAATAAGAAGGTCATAGGGATACAGTAAAAATGAAGTGAAGCATCGGAATTTTTAACTAGTGTCACAGGAATGGTTCAAAACACAGTCAGTAAGAAGTGTCAATTATCTTGTACTTAAGTCGGCATTGTGCCTTTTGTATTTAATTCCGAAGCAATTTCTGTGTTTCATCGTCAAGAAGAACGTCAGAGGGATACAGTAAACCTGAAGTAAAGCATCGTAATCTATAACGAGTGTCACATGAATGGTTCAAAATATAGACAGTAAGAAGAGTCAGTTTTCTTGTACTTAAGTAGGCATTGTACCTATTGTATTTAATTCCGATGCAATTTCTGAGTTTCATCGTCAATAAGAAGGTCAGAGGGATACAATAAACCTGAAGTGAAGCATCGGAATCTATAATCAGTGTCACAGGAATGGTTCAAAACATAGACAGTATGAAGAGTAAGTTTTCTTGTGCTTAAGTCGGCATTGTGCCTGTTGGTTTTAATTCCGATGCAATTTCTGTGTTTCATCGTCAATAAGAAGGTCAGAGGCATACAGTAAACTTGAAGTGAAGCATCGGACTCTATAACTAGTGTCACAGGAATGGTTCAATACATAGACAGTAGGATTAGTCAGTTTACTTGTACTTAAGTCGCCATTGTGCCTCTTTATTTAAGTCTGATGTAATTTCAGTATTTCATCGTCAATAAGAAGGTCTGAGGGATTTAGTGAACCTGAAGTGAAGCATCGCATTCTATAACAAGTGTCACAGGATTGGTTCAAAACATAGGCGGTAAGAGGATCAGTTTTTTTGTACTTAAGTCGGCATTGTGCCTTTTGGATTTAACCCGATGCAATTTCTGTGTTTCATCGTCAATAAGAAGGTCGGAGGGGTACGTTAAACCTGAAGTGAAGCATCGGAATCTATAACTAGTGTCACAGGAATTGTTCAAAGCATAGACAGTAAGAAGAGTCAGTTTTCTTGTATTTAAGCCGGCATTGTGCCTTTTGTATTTAATTCCGATGGAATTTCTGTGTTTCATCGTCAATAAGTAGGTCAGAGGGATACAGTAAACCTGCAGTGAAGCATCGGAATCTATAACTAGTGTCACATGAATGGTTCAAAACATAAACAGTAAGAAGAGTCAGTTTCTTGTACTAAAGTTGACATTGTGCCTTTTGTATTTAATTCCGATGCAATTTCTGTGTTTCATCGTCAATAAGAAGGTCAGAGGCTTACAGTAAACCTGAAGCGAAGTATCGGAATCTACAACTAGTGTCACAGGAATGGTTCAAAACATAGACAGTAAGAGGAGTCAGTTTTCTTATACTTAAGTCATCTTTGTGCCTTTTGTATTTAATTCCGATGCAATTTCAGTGTTTCATCGTCAATAAGATGGTCAGAGGGATACAGTGAACCTGAAGTGAAGCATCGGAATCTATAACTAGTGTTACAGGAATGGTTCAAAGCATAGACAGTAAGAAGAGTCAGTTTTCTTGTACTTAAGTCGGCATTGTGCCTTTCGTATTTAATTCCGATGCAATGTCTGTGTTTCATCGTCAATAAGAAGGTCAGAGGGATACAGTAAACCTAAAGTGAAGCATCGGAATCTATAACTAGTGTCACAGGAATGGTTCAAAATATAGACAGTAAGAAGAGTCTGTTTTCTTGTACTTAAGTCGGCATTGTGCCTTTTGTATTTAATTCCGATGCAATTTCTGTGTTTCATCGTCAATAAGAAGGTCAGAGGCATACAGTAAACCTGAACTGATGCATCGGAATCTATAACTAGTGTCACAGGAATGGTTCAAAACATAGACAGTAAGAAAAATCAGTTTTCATATACTTATGTCGGCTTTGTGCCTTTTGTATTTAATTCCGATGCAATTTCAGGGTTTCATCGTCAATAAGAAGGTCAGAGGGATACAGTGAACCTGATGTGAAGCATCGGAATCTATAACTAGTGTCACAGGAATGGTTCAAAGCATAGACAGTAAGAATAGTCAGTTTTCTTGTACTTAAGTCGGCATTGTGCCTTTCGTATTTAATTCCGATGCAATTTCTGTGTTTCATCGTCAATAAGAAGGTCAGAGGGATACAGTAAACCTGAAGTGAAGCATCGGAATCTACAACTAGTGTCACAGGAATTGTTCACATCATAGACAGTAAGAAGACTCAGTTTTCTTGTACTTAAGTCGGCATTGTGCCTTTTGTATATAATTCCAATGCTATTTCTGTGTTTCATCGTCAATAAGAAGGTCAGAGGGATACAGTAAACCTGCAGTGAAGCATCGGAATCTGTAACTAGTGTCACATGAAAGGTTCAAATCATAGACAGTAAGGAGAGTCAGTTTTCATGTACTTAAGTCGGCATTGTGCCTTTTGTATTTAATTCCGATGCAATTTCTGTGTTTCATCGTCAATTAGAAGGTCAGAGCGATACAGTAAACCTGAAGTGAAGCATCGGAATCTATAACTGGTGTCACAGGAATGGATCAAAACATAGACAGTAAGAAGAGTCAGTTTTCTTATACATAAGTCGGCTTTCTGCCTTTTGTAATTAATTCCGATGCAATTTCAGTGTCTCATCGTCAATAGGAAGGTCAGAGGGATACAGTGAACCTGAAGTGAAGCATCGGAATCTATAACTAGTGTCACAGGAATGGTTCAAAGCATAGACAGTAAGAAGAGTTAGTTTTCTTGTACTTAAGTCGGCATTGTGCCTTTCGTATTTAATTACGATGCAATTTCTGTGTTTCATCGTCAATGAGAAGGTCAGAGGGATACAGTAAACCTGAAGTGAAGCATCGGAATCTATAACTGGTGTCACAGGAATGGTTCAAAACATAGACAGTAAAAAGAGTCAGTTTTCTTCTACTTAAGGCGGCATTGTGCCTTTTCTATTTAATTCCCATGCAATTTCTGTGTTTCATCGTCAATAAGAAGGTCAGAGGGATACAGTAAACCTGGAGTGAAGCATCTGAATCTCTAACTAGTGTCACAGGAATGGTTCAAAACATAGACAGTAAGAAGAGTCAGTTTTCTTGTACTTAAGTGGGCATTGTGCCTTTTGTTTTTAATTCCGATGCAAATTCTGTGTTTCATCGTGAATAAGAAGATCAGAGGGATACAGTAAAGCTGAAGTGAAGCGTCGGAATCTATAACTAGTGTCACAGGAACGGTTGAAAACATAGACAGTAAGAAGAGTCAGTTTTTCTTGTACTTAAGTCGGCATTGTGCCTTTTATATTTAATTCCGATGCAATTACTGTGTTTCATCGTCAATAAGATGGTCAGAGGGATACAGTAAACCTGAAGTGAAGCATCGGAATCTATAACTAATGTCACAGGAATGGTTCAAAACATAGACAGGAAGAAGAGGCAGTTAACTTGTTCTTAAGTCGGCTTTGTGTATTTTGTATTTAATTTCGAAGCAATTTCTGCGTTTCATAGTCAATAAGAAAGTCAGAGGGATACAGTAAACCTGAAGAAAAGCATCGGAATCTATAACGAGTGTCACATGAATGGTTCAAAAGATAGACAGTAAGAAGAGTCTGTTATCTTGTACTTAAGTTGGCATTGTGCCTTTTGTATATAATTCCGATGTAATTTCAGTGTTTCACCGTCAATAAGAAGGTCAGAGGGATACAGTGAACCTGAAGTGAAGCATCGGAATCTATAACTAGTGTTACAGGAATGGTTCAAAGCATAGACAGTAAGAAGAGTCAGTTTTCTTGTACTTAAGTCGGCATTGTGCCTTTCGTATTTAATTCCGATGCAATGTCTGTGTTTCATCGTCAATAAGAAGGTCAGAGGGATACAGTAAACCTGAAGTGAAGCATCGGAATCTATAACTAGTGTCACATGAATGGTTCAAAATATAGACAGTAAGAAGAGTCTGATTTCTTGTACTTAAGTCGGCATTGTGCCTTTTGTATTTAATTCCGATGCAATTTCAGGGTTTCATCGTCAATAAGAAGGTCAGAGGGATACAGTGAACCTGATGTGAAGCATCGGAATCTATAACTAGTGTCACAGGAATGGTTCAAAGCATAGAGAGCAAGAATAGTCAGTTTTCTTGTACTTATGTCGGCATTGTGCCTTTCGTATTTAATTCCGATGCAATTTCTGTGTTTCATCGTCAATAAGAAGGTCAGAAGGATACAGTAAACCTGAAGTGAAGCATCGGAATCTATAACTAGTGTCACAGGAATTGTTCACATCATAGACAGTAAAAAGAGTCAGTTTTCTTGTACTTAAGCCGGCATTGTGCATTTTGTATATAATTCTAATGCTATTTCTGTGTTTCATCGTCAATAAGAAGGTCAGAGGGATACAGTAAACCTGCAGTGAAGCATCGGAATCTGTAACTAGTGTCACATGAATGGTTCAAAACATAGACAGTAAGAAGAGTCAGTTTTCTTGTACTTAAGTCGGCATTGTGCCTTTTGTATTTAATTCCGATGCAATTTCTGTGTTTCATCGTCAATAAGAAGGTCAGAGGGATACAGTAAACCTGAAGTGAAGCATCGGAATCTATAACTAGTGTCACAGGAATGGTTCAAAACATAGACAGTTAGAAGAGTCAGTTTTCTTGTACTTAAGTCGGCATTGTGCCTTTTGTATTTAATTCCGATGCAATTTCTGTGTTTCATCGTCAATAAGAAGGTCAGAGGCATAGAGTAAACCTGATGTGAAGCATCGGAATCTATAACTAGTGTCACAGGAATGGTTCAAAACATAGACAGTAAGAAGAGTCAGTTTTCTTGTACGTAAGTCGGCTCTGTGCCTTTTGTATTTAATTCCGATGCAATTTCAGTGTTTCACCGTCAATAAGAAGGTCAGAGGGATACAGTGAACCTGAAGTGAAGCATCGGAATCTATATCTAGTGTCACAGGAATGGTTCAAAACATAGACAGTAAGAAGAGTTAGTTTTCTTGTACTTAAGTCGGCATTGTGCCATTTTTGTTTAATTCCGATGCAATGTCTGTGTTTTATCGTCAATTAGAAGGGCAGAGGGATACAGTAAACCTGAAGTGAAGCATCGGAATCTATAACTAGTGTCACAGGAATGGTTCAAAACATGGACAGTAAGAAGAGTCAGTTATCTTGTACTTAAGTCAGCATTGTGCCTTTTGTATTTCATTCCGATGCAATTTCTGTGTTTCATCGTCAATAAGAAGGTCAGAGGGATACAGTAAACCTGAAGTGAAGCATCGGAATCTATAACTAGTGTCACAGGAATAGTACAAAACATAGACAGTATGAAGAGTCAGTCTTCTTGTACTTAAGTCGGCATTGTGCCTTTTGTATTTAATTCCGATGCAATTTCTGTGTTTCATCTTCAATAAGAAGGTCAGAGGGATACAGTAAACCTGAAGTGAATCATCGGGATCTATAACTAGTGTCACAGGAATGGTTCAAAGCATAGATAGTAGGAAGAGCCAGTCTTCTTGTTCTGGATTCGGCATTGTGCCTTTTGTGTTTAATTCCGATGCAATTTCTGTGTTTCATCGTCAATAAGAAGTCAGAGCTATACAGTAAAGCTGACGTGAAGCATCGGAATCTATAACTAGTGTCACAGGAATAGTTCAAAACATAGACAGTAAGAAGAGTCAGTTTTCTTGTATTTAAGACGGCATTGTGCCTTTTGTATTTAATTCCGATGTAATTTTTGTGTTTCATCTTCAATAAGAAGGGCTGAGGGATACAGTAAACATGAAGTGTAGCATCGGATTCTATTACTAGTGTCACAGGAATGGTTCAAAACATAGACAGTAGGAAGAGTCAGTTCTCTTGTACTGAAGTCGGCTTTGTGCTTTTGTATTTAATTCCGATGCAATTTCTGTGTTTCATCGTCAATAAGGAGGTCAGAGGGATACAGTAAACCTGAAGTGAAGCATCGGAATCTATAACTAGTGTCACGGGAATGCTTCAAAACATAGACAGTAAGAATAGTCAGTTCTCTTGTAGATAAGTCGGCATTGTGTCTTTTCTATTTAATTCTGATGCAATTTCTGTGTTTCATCGTCAATAATAAGGTCAGAGGGATACAGAAAACCTGAAGTGAAGCATCGGAATCTATAACTAGTGTCACAGGAATGGTTCAAATCATAGACAGTAAGAAGAGCCAGTTTTTTCGTACTTGAGTCGGCATTGTGCCTATGTATTTAATTCCGATGCAATTTCTGTGTTTCATCGTCAATAAGACGGTCAGAGGGATACAGTAAACCTCAAGTGAAGCATCGGGATCTATAACTACTGTCACAGGAATGGTTCAAAACATAGACAGTAGGAAGAGCCAGTCTTCTTGTTCTTGATTCGGCATTGTGCCTTCTTGTATTTAATTCCGATGCAATTTCTGTGTTTCATCGTCAATTCGAAGGTCGGAGGGATACAGTAATGCTGAAGTGAAACATCGGAATCTATAACTAGTATCACAGGAATAGTACAAAACATAGACAGTATGAAGAGTCAGTCTTCTTGTACTTAAGTCGGCATTGTGCCTTTTTTATTTAATTCCGATGCAATTTCTGTGTTCCATCTTCAATAAGAAGGTCAGAGGGATACAGTAAACCTGAAGTGAAGCATCGGGATCTATAACTTGTGTCACAGGAATGGTTCAAAACATAGACAGTAGGAAGAGCCAGTCTTCTTGTTCTTGATTCGGCATTGTGCCTTTTGTGTTTAATTCCGATGCAATTTCTGTGTTTCATCGCCAATAAGAAGGTCAGAGGGATACAGTAAACCTGAAGTGAAGCATCGGAATCTATAACTAGTGTCATAGGAATGGTTCAAACATAGACATTAAGAAGAGTCAGTTTTCTTGCACTAACTCGGCATTGTGCCTTTTATATTTCATTCCGATGCAATTGCTGTGTTTCATCGTCAATAAGAAGGTCAGAGGGATACAGTAAAAATGAAGTGAAGCATCGGAATTTTTAACTAGTGCCACAGGAATGGTTCAAAACACAGACAGTAAGAAGTGACAATTATCTTGTACCTAAGTCGGCATTGTGCCTTTTGTATTTAATACCGAAGCAATTTCTGTGTTTCATCGTCAAGAAGAAGGTCAGAGGGATACAGTAAACCTGAAGTAAATCATCGTAATCTATAACGAGTGTCACATGAATGGTTCAAAATATAGACAGTAAGAAGAGTCAGTTTTCTTGTACTTAAGTCGGCATTGTACCTGTTGTATTTAATTCCGATGCAATTTCTGTGTTTCATCGTCACTAAGAAGGTCAGAGGGATACAATAAACCTGAAGTGAAGCATTGGAAAGTATAATTAGTGTCACAGGAATGGTTCAAAACATAGACAGTATGAAGAGTAAGTTTTCTTGTACCTAAGTCGGCATTGTGCTTTTTGTATATCTAATTCCGATGCAATTTCTGTGTTTCATCATCAATAAGAAGGTCAGAGGCATACAGTAAACCTGAAGTGAAGCATCGAAATCTATAACTAGTGTCACAGGAATGGTTCAATACATAGACAGCAAGAAGAGTCAGTTTACTTGTACTTAAGTCGGCATTGTGCCTCTTGTATATAAGTCCGATGCAATTTCAGTATTTCATCGTCAATAAGGAGGTCAGAGGGATTTAGTGAACCTGAAGTGAAGTATCGGATTCTATAACTAGTGTCACAGGAATGGTTCAAAACATAAACAGTAAGAGGATCAGTTTTCTTGTACTTAAGTCGGCATTGTGCCTTTTGTATTTAATCCGATGCAATTTCTGTGTTTCATCGTCAATAAGAAGGTCGGAGGGATACGGTAAACCTGAAGTGAAGCATCGGAATCTATAACTAGTGTCACAGAAATTGTTCAAAACATAGACAGTAAGAAGAGTCTGTTTTCTTGTACTAAAGTTGACATTGTGCCTTTTGTATTTAATTCCGATGCAATTTCTGTGTTTCATCGGTAATAAGAAGGTCAGAGGTATACAGTAAACCTGAAGTGAAGCATCGGAATCTATATCTAGTGTCACAGGTATTGTTCAAAACATAGACAGTAAGAAGAGTCAGTTTTCTTGTACTTATGTCGGCATTGTGCCTTTTGTATTTAATTCCGATGCAATTTCTGTGTTTCATCGTCAATTAGGAGGTCAGAGCGATACAGTAAACCTGCAGTGAAGCATCGGAATCTATAACTAGTGTCACATGAATGGTTCAAATCATAGACAGTAAGAAGAGTCAGTTTTCTTGCACTTAAGTCGGCATTGTGCATTTTATATTTCATTCCGATGCAATTGCTGTGTTTCATCGTCAATAAGAAGGTCATAGGGATACAGTAAAAATGAAGTGAAGCATCGGAATTTTTAACTAGTGTCACAGGAATGGTTCAAAACACAGACAGTAAGAAGTGTCAATTATCTTGTACTTAAGTCGGCATTGTGCCTTTTGTATTTAATTCCGAAGCAATTTCTGTGTTTCATCGTCAAGAAGAAGGTCAGAGGGATACAGTAAACCTGAAGTAAAGCATCGTAATCTATAACGAGTGTCACATGAATGGTTCAAAATATAGACAGTAAGAAGAGTCAGTTTTCTTGTACTTAAGTAGGCATTGTACCTTTTGTTTTTAATTCCGATGCAATTTCTGAGTTTCATCGTCAATAAGAAGGTCAGAGGGATACAATAAACCTGAAGTGAAGCATCGGAATCTATAATCAGTGTCACAGGAATGGTTCAAAACATAGACAGTATGAAGAGTAAGTTTTCTTGTGCTTAAGTCGGCATTGTGCCGTTTGGTTTTAATTCCGATGCAATTTCTGTGTTTCATCGTCAATAAGAAGGTCAGAGGCATACAGTAAACTTGAAGTGAAGCATCGGACTCTATAACTAGTGTCACAGGAATGGTTCAATACATAGACAGTAGGATTAGTCAGTTTACTTGTACTTAAGTCGCCATTGTGCCTCTTTATTTAAGTCTGATGTAATTTCAGTATTTCGTCGTCAATAAGAAGGTCTGAGGGATTTAGTGAACCTGAAGTGAAGCATCGCATTCTATAACAAGTGTCACAGGATTGGTTCAAAACATAGGCAGTAAGAGGATCAGTTTTTTTGTACTTAAGTCGGCATTGTGCCTTTTGGATTTAACCCGATGCAATTTCTGTGTTTCATCGTCAATAAGAAGGTCGGAGGGGTACGTTAAACCTGAAGTGAAGCATCGGAATCTATAACTAGTGTCACAGGAATTGTTCAAAGCATAGACAGTAAGAAGAGTCAGTTTTCTTGTATTTAAGCCGGCATTGTGCCTTTTGTATTTAATTCCGATGGAATTTCTGTGTTTCATCGTCAATAAGTAGGTCAGAGGGATACAGTAAACCTGCAGTGAAGCATCGGAATCTATAACTAGTGTCACATGAATGGTTCAAAACATAGACAGTAAGAAGAGTCAGTTTCTTGTACTAAAGTTGACATTGTGCCTTTTGTATTTAATTCCGATGCAATTTCTGTGTTTCATCGTCAAAAGAAGGTCAGAGGCTTACAGTAAACCTGAAGCGAAGTATCGGAATCTACAACTAGTGTCACAGGAATGGTTCAAAACATAGACAGTAAGAAGAGTCAGTTTTCTTATACTTAAGTCATCTTTGTGCCTTTTGTATTTAATTCCGATGCAATTTCAGTGTTTCATCGTCAATAAGATGGTCAGAGGGATACAGTGAACCTGAAGTGAAGCATCGGAATCTATAACTAGTGTTACAGGAATGGTTCAAAGCATAGACAGTAAGAAGAGTCAGTTTTCTTGTACTTAAGTCGGCATTGTGCCTTTCGTATTTAATTCCGATGCAATGTCTGTGTTTCATCGTCGATAAGAAGGTCAGAGGGATACAGTAAACCTGAAGTGAAGCATCGGAATCTATAACTAGTGTCACAGGAATGGTTCAAAATATAGACAGTAAGAAGAGTCTGTTTTCTTGTACTTAAGTCGGCATTGTGCCTTTTGTATTTGATTCCGATGCAATTTCTGTGTTTCATCGTCAATAAGAAGGTCAGAGGCATACAGTAAACCTGAACTGAAGCATCGGAATCTATAACTAGTGTCACAGGAATTGTTCAAAACATAGACAGTAAGAAAAATCAGTTTTCATATACTTATGTCGGCTTTGTGCCTTTTGTATTTAATTCCGATGCAATTTCAGGGTTTCATCGTCAATAAGAAGGTCAGAGGGATACAGTGAACCTGATGTGAAGCATCGGAATCTATAACTAGTGTCACAGGAATGGTTCAAAGCATAGACAGTAAGAATAGTCAGTTTTCTTGTACTTAAGTAGGCATTGTGCCTTTCGTATTTAATTCCGATGCAATTTCTGTGTTTCATCGTCAATAAGAAGGTCAGAGGGATACAGTAAACGTGAAGTGAATCACCGGAATCTACAACTAGTGTCACAGGAATTGTTCACATCATAGACAGTAAGAAGACTCAGTTTTCTTGTACTTAAGTCGGCATTGTGCCTTTTGTATATAATTCCAATGCTATTTCTGTGTTTCATCGTCAATAAGAAGGTCAGAGGGATACAGTAAACCTGAAGTGAAGCATCGGAATCTGTAACTAGTGTCACATGAATGGTTCAAATCATAGACAGTAAGAAGAGTCAGTTTTCATGTACTTAAGTCGGCATTGTGCCTTTTGTATTTAATTCCGATGCAATTTCTGTGTTTCATCGTCAATTAGAAGGTCAGAGCGATACAGTAAACCTGAAGTGAAGCATCGGAATCTATAACTGGTGTCACAGGAATGGATCAAAACATAGACAGTAAGAAGAGTCAGTTTTCTTATACATAAGTCGGCTTTCTGCCTTTTGTAATTAATTCCGATGCAATTTCAGTGTCTCATCGTCAATAGGAAGGTCAGAGGGATACAGTGAACCTGAAGTGAAGCATCGGAATCTATAACTAGTGTCACAGGAATGGTTCAAAGCATAGACAGTAAGAAGAGTTAGTTTTCTTGTACTTAAGTCGGCATTGTGCCTTTCGTATTTAATTACGATGCAATTTCTGTGTTTCATCGTCAATGAGAAGGTCAGAGGGATACAGTAAACCTGAAGTGAAGCATCGGAATCTATAACTGGTGTCACAGGAATGGTTCAAAACATAGACAGTAAAAAGGGTCAGTTTTCTTCTACTTAAGGCGGCATTGTGCCTTTTCTATTTAATTCCCATGCAATTTCTGTGTTTCATCGTCAATAAGAAGGTCAGAGGGATACAGTAAACCTGGAGTGAAGCATCTGAATCTCTAACTAGTGTCACAGGAATGGTTCAAAACATAGACAGTAAGAAGAGTCAGTTTTCTTGTACTTAAGTGGGCTTTGTGCCTTTTGTTTTTAATTCCGATGCAAATTCTGTGTTTCATCGTGAATAAGAAGGTCAGAGGGATACAGTAAAGCTGAAGTGAAGCGTCGGAATCTATAACTAGTGTCACAGGAACGGTTGAAAACATAGACAGTAAGAAGAGTCAGTTTTTCTTGTACTTAAGTCGGCATTGTGCCTTTTATATTTAATTCCGATGCAATTTCTGTGTTTCATCGTCAATAAGATGGTCAGAGGGATACAGTAAACCTGAAGTGAAGCATCGGAATCTATAACTAGTGTCACAGGAATGGTTCAAAACATAGACAGGAAGAAGAGGCAGTTAACTTGTTCTTAAGTCGGCTTTGTGTATTTTGTATTTAATTTCGAAGCAATTTCTGCGTTTCATCGTCAATAAGAAAGTCAGAGGGATACAGTAAACCTGAAGAAAAGCATCGGAATCTATAACGAGTGTCACATGAATGGTTCAAAAGATAGACAGTAAGAAGAGCCTGTTATCTTGTACTTAAGTTGGCATTGTGCCTTTTGTATATAATTCCGATGCAATTTCAGTGTTTCACCGTCAATAAGAAGGTCAGAGGGATACAGTGAACCTGAAGTGAAGCATCGGAATCTATAACTAGTGTTACAGGAATGGTTCAAAGCATAGACAGTAAGAAGAGTCAGTTTTCTTGTACTTAAGTCGGCATTGTGCCTTTCGTATTTAATTCCGATGCAATGTCTGTGTTTCATCGTCAATAAGAAGGTCAGAGGGATACAGTAAACCTGAAGTGAAGCATCGGAATCTATAACTAGTGTCACATGAATGGTTCAAAATATAGACAGTAAGAAGAGTCTGTATTCTTGTACTTAAGTCGGCATTGTGCCTTTTGTATTTAATTCCGATGCAATTTCTGTGTTTCATCGTCAATAAGAAGGTCAGAGGCATACAGTAAACCTGAACTGAAGCATCGGAATCTATAACTAGTGTCACAGGAATTGTTCAAAACATAGACAGTAAGAAAAATCAGTTTTCATATACTTATGTCGGCTTTGTGCCTTTTGTATTTAATTCCGATGCAATTTCAGGGTTTCATCGTCAATAAGAAGGTCAGAGGGATACAGTGAACCTGATGTGAAGCATCGGAATCTATAACTAGTGTCACAGGAATGGTTCAAAGCATAGAGAGCAAGAATAGTCAGTTTTCTTGTACTTAAGTCGGCATTGTGCCTTTCGTATTTAATTCCGATGCAATTTCTGTGTTTCATCGTCAATAAGAAGGTCAGAAGGATACAGTAAACCTGAAGTGAAGCATCGGAATCTATAACTAGTGTCACAGGAATTGTTCACATCATAGACAGTAAAAAGAGTCAGTTTTCTTGTACTTAAGCCGGCATTGTGCATTTTGTATATAATTCCAATGCTATTTCTGTGTTTCATCGTCAATAAGAAGGTCAGAGGGATACAGTAAACTTGCAGTGAAGCATCGGAATCTGTAACTAGTGTCACATGAATGGTTCAAAACATAGACAGTAAGAAGAGTCAGTTTTCTTGTACTTAAGTCGGCATTGTGCCTTTTGTATTTAATTCCGATGCAATTTCTGTGTTTCATCGTCAATTAGAAGGTCAGAGCGATACAGTAAACCTGAAGTGAAGCATCGGAATCTATAACTAGTGTCACAGGAATGGATCAAAACATAGACAGTAAGAAGAGTCAGTTTTCTTATACTTAAGTCGGCTTTGTGCCTTTTGTAATTAATTCCGATGCAATTTCAGTGTCTCATCGTCAATAAGAAGGTCAGAGGGATACAGTGAACCTGAAGTGAAGCATCGGAATCTATAACTGGTGTCACAGGAATGGTTCAAAACATAGACAGTAAAAAGAGTCAGTTTTCTTTTACTTAAGGCGGCATTGTGAGTTTTCTATTTAATTCCCATGCAATTTCTGTGTTTCATCGTCAATAAGAAGGTCAGAGGGATACAGTAAACCTGAAGTGAAGCATCGGAATCTATAACTAGTGTCACAGGAATGGTTCAAAACATAGACAGTAAGAAGAGTCAGTTTTCTTGTACTAAAGTCGGCATTGTGCCTTTTGTTTTTAATTCCGATGCAATTTCTGTGTTTCATCGTGAATAAGAAGGTCAGAGGGATACAGTAAAGCTGAAGTGAAGCGTCGGAATCTATAACTAGTGTCACAGGAATGGTTGAAAACATAGACAGTAAGAAGAGTCAGTTTTTCTTGTACTTAAGTCGGCATTGTGCCTTTTATATTTAATTCCGATGCAATTTCTGTGTTTCATCGTCAATAAGATGGTCAGAGGGATACAGTAAACCTGAAGTGAAGCATCGGAATCTATAACTAGTGTCACAGGAATGGTTCAAAACATAGACAGGAAGAAGAGGCAGTTAACTTGTTCTTAAGTCGGCTTTGTGTACGAGGGTTATTCCAAAAGTAAGGTCCGATTTATTGCCAAATTGAAACCACAGTGAACATCAGAAATTTTTTACTTGTAACAATTAGCTACACCTTTCAGCTACTTCTCTACGTAGTCGCCGTTCTGACTTAGACTTTTGTCATAGCGTTGTACCAACTTTTCAATAGCCTCATCATAGAAGGCAGCCGCCAGTGCTTTCCGCCAATTCTCCACGCTGGCCTACACCTCGTTGTCTGTGTCAAAATGTTGTCTTCAAAGACAGCGGTTCATGTGACCAGAGATGCGGCTGAGAATTGTCGTGAAGACGAAACAGCACGACAGTTATGTAATGTTGGCTGCATAGCTTCAGGCGAAATTTCTCACCAGGCCCTCGTACTTGGCGGCAGACACTATTTTCTAGACATCTTTACGCACTCACTGCGAGCTCAGAAATGAGAAGAGCGACGTGATGCTAACTGGGGTTATACTAGAGACACTACCCAACACATCTGTGCAAAGCTTTATCGGATTTTCATAGTCGTTTCCATTTCGCGACCGATCGGACCTTACTTTTGGAATAACCCTCGTATTTTGTATTTAATTTCGAAGCAATTTCTGCGTTTCATCGTCAATAAGAAAGTCAGAGGGATACAGTAAACCTGAAGAAAAGCATCGGAATCTATAACGAGTGTCACATGAATGGTTCAAAAGATAGACAGTAAGAAGAGTCTGTTATCTTGTACTTAAGTTGGCATTGTGCCTTTTGTATATAATTCCGATGCAATTTCAGTGTTTCACCGTCAATAAGAAGGTCAGAGGGATACAGTGAACCTGAAGTGAAGCATCGGAATCTATAACTAGTGTTACAGGAATGGTTCAAAGCATAGACAGTAAGAAGAGTCAGTTTTCTTGTACTTAAGTCGGCATTGTGCCTTTCGTATTTAATTCCGATGCAATGTCTGTGTTTCATCGTCAATAAGAAGGTCAGAGGGATACAGTAAACCTGAAGTGAAGCATCGGAATCTATAACTAGTGTCACATGAATGGTTCAAAATATAGACAGTAAGAAGAGTCTGTATTCTTGTACTTAAGTCGGCATTGTGCCTTTTGTATTTAATTCCGATGCAATTTCTGTGTTTCATCGTCAATAAGAAGGTCAGAGGCATACAGTAAACCTGAACTGAAGCATCGGAATCTATAACTAGTGTCACAGGAATTGTTCAAAACATAGACAGTAAGAAAAATCAGTTTTCATATACTTATGTCGGCTTTGTGCCTTTTGTATTTAATTCCGATGCAATTTCAGGGTTTCATCGTCAATAAGAAGGTCAGAGGGATACAGTGAACCTGATGTGAAGCATCGGAATCTATAACTAGTGTCACAGGAATGGTTCAAAGCATAGAGAGCAAGAATAGTCAGTTTTCTTGTACTTAAGTCGGCATTGTGCCTTTCGTATTTAATTCCGATGCAATTTCTGTGTTTCATCGTCAATAAGAAGGTCAGAAGGATACAGTAAACCTGAAGTGAAGCATCGGAATCTATAACTAGTGTCACAGGAATTGTTCACATCATAGACAGTAAAAAGAGTCAGTTTTCTTGTACTTAAGCCGGCATTGTGCATTTTGTATATAATTCCAATGCTATTTCTGTGTTTCATCGTCAATAAGAAGGTCAGAGGGATACAGTAAACTTGCAGTGAAGCATCGGAATCTGTAACTAGTGTCACATGAATGGTTCAAAACATAGACAGTAAGAAGAGTCAGTTTTCTTGTACTTAAGTCGGCATTGTGCCTTTTGTATTTAATTCCGATGCAATTTCTGTGTTTCATCGTCAATTAGAAGGTCAGAGCGATACAGTAAACCTGAAGTGAAGCATCGGAATCTATAACTAGTGTCACAGGAATGGATCAAAACATAGACAGTAAGAAGAGTCAGTTTTCTTATACTTAAGTCGGCTTTGTGCCTTTTGTAATTAATTCCGATGCAATTTCAGTGTCTCATCGTCAATAAGAAGGTCAGAGGGATACAGTGAACCTGAAGTGAAGCATCGGAATCTATAACTGGTGTCACAGGAATGGTTCAAAACATAGACAGTAAAAAGAGTCAGTTTTCTTCTACTTAAGGCGGCATTGTGCCTTTTCTATTTAATTCCCATGCAATTTCTGTGTTTCATCGTCAATAAGAAGGTCAGAGGGATACAGTAAACCTGAAGTGAAGCATCGGAATCTATAACTAGTGTCACAGGAATGGTTCAAAACATAGACAGTAAGAAGAGTCAGTTTTCTTGTACTAAAGTCGGCATTGTGCCTTTTGTTTTTAATTCCGATGCAATTTCTGTGTTTCATCGTGAATAAGAAGGTCAGAGGGATACAGTAAAGCTGAAGTGAAGCGTCGGAATCTATAACTAGTGTCACAGGAATGGTTGAAATCATAGACAGTAAGAAGAGTCAGTTTTTCTTGTACTTAAGTCGGCATTGTGCCTTTTATATTTAATTCCGATGCAATTTCTGTGTTTCATCGTCAATAAGATGGTCAGAGGGATACAGTAAACCTGAAGTGAAGCATCGGAATCTATAACTAGTGTCACAGGAATGGTTCAAAACATAGACAGGACGAAGAGGCAGTTAACTTGTTACTAAGTCGGCTTTGTGCATTTTGTATTTAATTTCGAAGCAATTTCTGTGTTTCATCGTCAATAAGAAAGTCAGAGGGATACAGTAAACCTGAAGAAAAGCGTCGGAATCTATAACGAGTGTCACATGAATGGTTCAAAAGATAGACAGTAAGAAGAGTCTGTTATCTTGTACTTAAGTTGGCATTGTGCCTTTTGTATTTATTTCCGATGCAATTTCTGTGTTTCATCGTCAATAAGAAGGTCAGAGGGATACAGTAAACCTGAAGTGAAGCATCGGAATCTATAACTAGTGTCACAGGAATGGTTCAAAACATAGACAGTTAGAAGAGTCAGTTTTCTTGTACTTAAGTCGGCATTGTGCCTTTTGTATTTAATTCCGATGCAATTTCTGTGTTTCATCGTCAATAAGAAGGTCAGAGGCATAGAGTAAACCTGATGTGAAGCATCGGAATCTATAACTAGTGTCACAGGAATGGTTCAAAACATAGACAGTAAGAAGAGTCAGTTTTCTTGTACGTAAGTCGGCTCTGTGCCTTCTGTATTTAATTCCGATGCAATTTCAGTGTTTCACCGTCAATAAGAAGGTCAGAGGGATACAGTGAACCTGAAGTGAAGCATCGGAATCTATATCTAGTGTCACAGGAATGGTTCAAAACATAGACAGTAAGAAGAGTTAGTTTTCTTGTACTTAAGTCGGCATTGTGCCATTTTTATTTAATTCCGATGCAATGTCTGTGTTTCATCGTCAATAAGAAGGTCAGAGGGATACAGTAAACCTGAAGTGAAGCATTGGAATCTATAACTAGTGTCACAGGAATGGTTCAAAACATGGACAGTAAGAAGAGTCAGTTATCTTGTACTTAAGTCAGCATTGTGCCTTTTGTATTTCATTCCGATGCAATTTCTGTGTTTCATCGTCAATAAGAAGGTCAGAGGGATACAGTAAACCTGAAGTGAAGCATCGGAATCTATAACTAGTGTCACAGGAATAGTACAAAACATAGACAGTATGAAGAGTCAGTCTTCTTGTACTTAAGTCGGCATTGTGCCTTTTGTATTTAATTCCGATGCAATTTCTGTGTTTCATCTTCAATAAGAAGGTCAGAGGGATACAGTAAACCTGAAGTGAATCATCGGGATCTATAACTAGTGTCACAGGAATGGTTCAAAGCATAGATAGTAGGAAGAGCCAGTCTTCTTGTTCTGGATTCGGCATTGTGCCTTTTGTGTTTAATTCCGATGCAATTTCTGTGTTTCATCGTCAATAAGAAGGTCAGAGCTATACAGTAAAGCTGACGTGAAGCATCGGAATCTATAACTAGTGTCACAGGAATAGTTCAAAACATAGACAGTAAGAAGAGTCAGTTTTCTTGTATTTAAGACGGCATTGTGCCTTTTGTATTTAATTCCGATGTAATTTCTGTGTTTCATCTTCAATAAGAAGGGCTGAGGGATACAGTAAACATGAAGTGTAGCATCGGATTCTATTACTAGTGTCACAGGAATGGCTCAAAACATAGACAGTAGGAAGAGTCAGTTCTCTTGTACTGAAGTCGGCTTATGCTTTTGTATTTAATTCCGATGCAATTTCTGTGTTTCATCGTCAATAAGGAGGTCAGAGGGATACAGTAAACCTGAAGTGAAGCATCGGAATCTATAACTAGTGTCACGGGAATGCTTCAAAACATAGACAGTAAGAATAGTCAGTTCTCTTGTAGATAAGTCGGCATTGTGTCTTTTCTATTTAATTCTGATGCAATTTCTGTGTTTCATCGTCAATAATAAGGTCAGAGGGATACAGAAAACCTGAAGTGAAGCATCGGAATCTATAACTAGTGTCACAGGAATGGTTCAAATCATAGACAGTAAGAAGAGCCAGTTTTTTCGTACTTGAGTCGGCATTGTGCCTATGTATTTAATTCCGATGCAATTTCTGTGTTTCATCGTCAATAAGACGGTCAGAGGGATACAGTAAACCTCAAGTGAAGCATCGGGATCTATAACTACTGTCACAGGAATGGTTCAAAACATAGACAGTAGGAAGAGCCAGTCTTCTTGTTCTTGATTCGGCATTGTGCCTTCTTGTATTTAATTCCGATGCAATTTCTGTGTTTCATCGTCAATTCGAAGGTCGGAGGGATACAGTAATGCTGAAGTGAAGCATCGGAATCTATAACTAGTATCACAGGAATAGTACAAAACATAGACAGTATGAAGAGTCAGTCTTCTTGTACTTAAGTCGGCATTGTGCCTTTTATATTTAATTCCGATGCAATTTCTGTGTTCCATCTTCAATAAGAAGGTCAGAGGGATACAGTAAACCTGAAGTGAAGCATCGGGATCTATAACTAGTGTCACAGGAATGGTTCAAAACATAGACAGTAGGAAGAGCCAGTCTTCTTGTTCTTGATTCGGCATTGTGCCTTTTGTGTTTAATTCCGATGCAATTTCTGTGTTTCATCGTCAATAAGAAGGTCAGAGGGAGACAGTAAAGCTGAAGTGAAGCTTCGGAATCTATAACTAGTGTCACGGGATTGCTTCAAAACATAGACAATAAGAATAGTCAGTTATCTTGTAGATAAGTCGGCATTGTGTCTTTTCTATTTAATTCTGATGCAATTTCTATGTATCATCGTCAATAAGAAGGTCAGAGGGATACAGTAAACCTGAAGAGAAGCATCGGAATCTATAACTAGTGTCACAGGAATGGTTCAAAACATAGACAGTAGTAAGAGCCAGTCTTCTTGTACTTGAGTCGGAATTGTGCCTTTTGTATTTAATTCCGATGCAATATGTGTTTTTCATCGTCAATAAGAAGGTCAGAGCGATACAGTAAACCTGAAGTGAAGCATCGGAATCTATAATTAGTGTCACAGGAATAGTTCAAAACGTAGACAGTAAGAAGAGTCAGTCTTCTTGTACTTAAGTCGGTATTGTGCCTTTTGTAATTAATTCCGTTGCAATTTCTGTGTTTCAACGTCAATAAGAAGGTTAGAGGGATGCAGTAAACCTGAAGTGAAGCATCGGAATCTATACCTAGTGTCACAGGATTGGTTCAAAACATAGACAGTAAGATGAGTCAGTTTTCTTGTACTTAATTCGGCAGTGTGCCTTTTGTATTTAATTCCGATGCAATTTCTGTGTTTCATCGTCAATAAGAAGGTCAGAGGGATACAGTAAACCTGAAGTGAAGCGTCGGAATCGATAACTAGTGTCACAGGAATGGTTCAAAACATAGACAGTAGGAAGAGCCAGTCTTCTTGTTCTTGATTCGGCATTGTGCCTTCTTGTATTTAATTCCGATGCAATTTCTGTGTTTCATCGTCAATTCGAAGGTCGGAGGGATACAGTAATGCTGAAGTGAAGCATCGGAATCTATAACTAGTATCACAGGAATAGTACAAAACATAGACAGTATGAAGAGTCAGTCTTCTTGTACTTAAGTCGGCATTGTGCCTTTTATATTTAATTCCGATGCAATTTCTGTGTTCCATCTTCAATAAGAAGGTCAGAGGGATACAGTAAACCTGAAGTGAAGCATCGGGATCTATAACTAGTGTCACAGGAATGGTTCAAAACATAGACAGTAGGAAGAGCCAGTCTTCTTGTTCTTGATTCGGCATTGTGCCTTTTGTGTTTAATTCCGATGCAATTTCTGTGTTTCATCGTCAATAAGAAGGTCAGAGGGAGACAGTAAAGCTGAAGTGAAGCTTCGGAATCTATAACTAGTGTCACGGGATTGCTTCAAAACATAGACAATAAGAATAGTCAGTTATCTTGTAGATAAGTCGGCATTGTGTCTTTTCTATTTAATTCTGATGCAATTTCTATGTATCATCGTCAATAAGAAGGTCAGAGGGATACAGTAAACCTGAAGAGAAGCATCGGAATCTATAACTAGTGTCACAGGAATGGTTCAAAACATAGACAGTAGTAAGAGCCAGTCTTCTTGTACTTGAGTCGGAATTGTGCCTTTTGTATTTAATTCCGATGCAATATGTGTTTTTCATCGTCAATAAGAAGGTCAGAGCGATACAGTAAACCTGAAGTGAAGCATCGGAATCTATAATTAGTGTCACAGGAATAGTTCAAAACGTAGACAGTAAGAAGAGTCAGTCTTCTTGTACTTAAGTCGGTATTGTGCCTTTTGTAATTAATTCCGTTGCAATTTCTGTGTTTCAACGTCAATAAGAAGGTTAGAGGGATGCAGTAAACCTGAAGTGAAGCATCGGAATCTATACCTAGTGTCACAGGATTGGTTCAAAACATAGACAGTAAGATGAGTCAGTTTTCTTGTACTTAATTCGGCAGTGTGCCTTTTGTATTTAATTCCGATGCAATTTCTGTGTTTCATCGTCAATAAGAAGGTCAGAGGGATACAGTAAACCTGAAGTGAAGCGTCGGAATCGATAACTAGTGTCACAGGAATGGTTCAAAGCATAGACAGTAAGAAGAGTCAGATTTCTTGCACTTAAGTTGGCATTGTGACTTTTGTATTTAATTCCGATGCAATTTCTGTGTTTCATTGTCAATAAGAAGGTCAGAGGTATACAGTGAACCTGAAGTGAAGCATCGAAATCTATAACTAGTGTCACAGGAATGGTTCAAAACAAAGACGGTAAGAAGAGTCGGATTTCTTGTACTTAAGTCGGCATTTTGCCTTTTGCATTTAATTCCGCTGCAATTTATGTGTTTCATCGTCAGTAAGATGGTCGGAGGGATACAGTAAACCTGAAGTGAAGCATCGGGATCTATAACTAGTGTCACAGGAATGGTTCAAATCATAGACAGTAAGAAGAGCCAGTCTTCTTGTACTTGAGTCGGCATTGTGCCTTTTGTATTTAATTCCGATGCTATTTCTGTCTTTCATCGTCAATAAGAAGGTCAGAGGGATACAGTAAACCAGAAGTGAAGCATCGGAATCTATAACTAGTGTCACGGGAATGCTTGAAAACATAGACCGTAAGAAGAGTCAGTTTTCTTGTATTTAAGTCGGAATTGTGCCTTTTCTATTTAATTCTGATGCAATTTCTGTGTTTCATCGTCAATAAGATGGTCAGAGGGATACAGTAAACCTGAAGTGAAGCATCGGAATCTATAACTAGTGTCACAGGAATGGTTCAAATCATAGACAGTAAGAAGAGCCAGTTTTCTTGTACTTGAGTCGGCATTGTGCCTATGTATTTAATTCCGATGCAATTTCTGTGTTTCATCGTCAATAAGACGGTCAGAGGGATACTGTAAACCTGAAGTGAAGCATCGGGATCTATAACTAGTGTCACAGGAATGGTTCAAAACATAGACAGTAGGAAGAGCAAGTCTTCTTGTTCTTGATTCGGTATTGTGCCTTCTTGTATTTAATTCCGATGCAATTTCTGTCTGTCATCGTCAATACGAAGGTCGGAGGGATACAGTAAAGCTGATGTGAAGCATCAGAATCTATAACTAGTGTCACAGGAATAGTACAAAACATAGACAGTATGAAGAGTCAGTCTTCTTGTACTTAAGTCGGCATTGTGCGTTTAGTATTTAATTCCGATGTAATTTCTTTGCTTCATCTTCAATAAGAAGGGCTGAGAGATACAGTTAACATGAAGTGTAGCATCGGAATCTATTACTAGTCTCACAGGAATGGTTCAAAACATAGACAGTAGGAAGAGTCAGTTCTCTTGTACTGAAGTCGGCTTTGTGCTTTTGTATTTAATTCCTATGCAATTTCTGTGTTTCATCGTCAATAAGGAGGTCAGAGGGATACAGTAAACCTGAAGTGAAGCATCGGAATCTATAACTAGTGTCACGGGAATGCTTCAAAACATATACAGTAAGAATAGTCAGTTCTCTTGTAGATAAGTCGGCATTGTGTCTTTTCTATTTATTTCTGATGCAATTTCTGTGTTTCATCGTCAATAAGAAGGTCAGAGGGATACAGAAAACCTGAAGGGAGCATCGGAATCTATAACTAGTGTCACAGGAATAGTTCAAAACATAGACAGTAAGAAGAGTCAGTTTTCTTGTACGTAAGATGGCATTTTGCCTTTTGTATTTAATTCCGATGTAATTTCTGTGTTTCATCTTCAATAAGAAGGGCTGAGGGATACAGTAAACATGAAGTGTAGCATCGGAATCTATTACTAGTGTCACAGGAATGGTTCAAAACATAGACAGTATTAAGAGTCAGTTCTCTTGTACTGAAGGCGGCTTTGTGCTTTTGTATTTAATTCCGATGCAATTTCTGTGTTTCATCGTCAATAAGAAGGTCAGAGGGATACAGTAAACCTGAAGTGAAGCTTCGGAATCTATAACTAGTGTCACGGGAATGCTTCAAAACATAGACAATAAGAATAGTCAGTTCTCTTGTAGATAAGTCGGCATTGTGTCTTTTCTATTTAATTCTGATGCAATTTCTATGTATCATCGTCAATAAGAAGGTCAGAGGGATACAGTAAACCTGAAGAGAAGCATCGGAATCTATAACTAGTGTCACAGGATTGGTTCAAAACATAGACAGTAAGAAGAGCCATTCTTCTTGTACTTGAGTCGGCATTGTGCCTATGTAATTAATTCCGATGCTATTTCTGTGTTTCATCGTTAATAAGACGGTCAGAGGGATACAGTAAACCTGAAGTGAAGCATCGGAATCTATAACTAGTGGCACAGGAATGGTTCAAAACATAGACAGTAGTAAGAGCCAGTCTTCTTGTACTTGAGTCGGAATTGTGCCTTTTGTATTTAATTCCGATGCAATATGTGTGTTTCATCGTCAATAAGAAGGTCAGAGGGATACAGTAAACCTGAAGTGAAGCATCGGAATCTATAATTAGTGTCACTGGAATAGTTCAAAACGTAGACAGTAAGAAGAGTCAGTCTTCTTGTACTTAAGTCGGCATTGTGCCTTTTGTAATTAATTCCGTTGCAATTTCTGTGTTTCATCGTCAATAAGAAGGTCAGAGGGATGCAGTAAACCTGAAGTGAAGCATCGGAATCTATACCTAGTGTCACAGGATTGGTTCAAAACATAGACAGTAAGAAGAGTCAGTTTTCTTGTACTTAATTCGGCAGTGTGCCTTTTGTATTTAATTCCGATGCAATTTCTGTGTTTCATCGTCAATAAGAAGGTCAGAGCGATACAGTAAACCTGAAGTGAAGCGTCGGAATCGATAACTAGTGTCACAGGAATGGTTCAAAGCATAGACAGTACGAAGAGTCAGATTTCTTGCACTTAAGTCGGCATTGTGACTTTTGTATTTAATTCCAATGCAATTTCTGTGTTTCATTGTCAATAAGAAGGTCAGAGGGATACAGTGAACCTGAAGTGAAGCATCGAAATCTATAACTAGTGTCACAGGAATGGTTCAAAACAAAGACGGTAAGAAGAGTCGGATTTCTTGTACTTAAGTCGGCATTTTGCCTTTTGCATTTAATTCCGCTGCAATTTATGTGTTTCATCGTCAGTAAGATGGTCAGAGGGATACAGTAAACCTGAAGTGAAGCATCGGAATGCGTAACTAGTGTCACTGGAGTGGTTCAAAACCTAGACACTAAGAAGAGTCAGTTTTCTTGTACTTAAGTCGGCATTGTGCCTATTCTATTTCATTCCGATGCTATTTCTTTGTTTCGTCGTCAATAAGATGATCCAAGGGATACAGTAAACCTGAAGTGAAGCATCGGAATCTAAAACCGGTCTTACAGGAAAGTTTCAAAACATAGACAGTAAGAAGAGCCAGTCTTCTTGTACTTGAGTTGGCATTGTGCCTTTTGTATTTAATTCCGATGCAATTTCTGTATTTCATCGTCAATAAGAAGGTCAGAGAGATATAGTATCCCTGAAGTGAAGCATCGGAATCTATAGCTAGTGTCACAGGAATGGTTCAGAAAATACGCAGTACGAAGAGTCAGTCTTCTTGTACTTAAGTCGGCATTGTGCCTTTTGTACTTAATTCCGATGCAATTTCTGTGTTTCATCGTCAATAGGAAGGTCAGAGGGACGCAGTAAACCTGAAGTGAAGCATCGGAATCGATAACTAGTGTCACAAGAATGGTTCAAAACAAAGACAGTAAGAAGAGTCGGATTTCTTGTACTTAAGTCGGCATTGTGCCTTTTGTATTAAATTCCGATGCAATTTCTGTGTTTCATCGTCAATAAGAACGTCAGAGGGATACAGTAAACCTGAAATGAAGCATCGGAATGTATAGCTAATGCCACATGAATGGTTCAAAACATAGACAGTAAGAAGCGTCAGTCTTCCTGTACTTAAGTCGGCATTGTGCCTTTTGTACTTAATTCCGATGCAATTTCTGTGTTTCATCGTCAATTTGAAGGTCAGAGGGATGCAGTAAACCTAAGGTGAAGCATCGGAATCCATAACTAGTGTCACAGGATTGGTTCAAACATAGACTGTAAGAAGAGTCAGTTTTCTTGTACTTAATTCGGCATTGTGCCTTTTGTATTTAATTCCGATGCAAATTCTTTGTTTCATCGTCAATAAGAAGGTCCAAGTAAAACAGTAAACATATAGTAAAGCATCGGAATCTAAAACTGGTCTCACAGGAAATGTTCAAAAGATAGTCAGTAAGAAGAGTCAGTCTTCTTGTACTTAAGTAGGCATTGTGCCTTTTGTATATAATTCCGATGCAATTTCTGTGTGTAATCGTCAGTAAGAAGGTCCAAGGGATACAGTAAACATATAGTGAGGCATCGGAATCTAAAACTGGTACAACAGGAAATGTTCAAAAGATAGTAAGTAAGAAGAGTCAGTCTTCTTGTACTTAAGTCGGCACTGTGCTTTTTGTATTTAATTCCGATGCAAATTCTTTGTTTCATCGTCAATAAGAAGGTCAGAGGCATTCAGAAACCTGAAGTGAAGCATCGAAATCTATGACTAGTGGCACAGGAATGGTTCAAAACATAGACAGTAAGAGGAGTCAGTTTTCTTGTACTTAAGTCGGCATTGTGCCTTTTGTATTTAATTCCGAAGGAATTTCAGTGTTTCATCGTCAATAAGAAGGTCAGAGGGATACAGTGATCCTGAAGTGAAGCATCGGAATGTATAACTAGTGTCACAGGAATGGTTCAAATCTTAGACAGTAAGAAGAGTCAGTTTTCTTGTACTTAAGTTGGCATTGTGCCATTTGTATTTCACTCCGATGCAATTTCTTTGTTTCATCGTCAATAAGAAGGTCGGAGGGATACAGTAAACCTGAAGTGAAGCATCGGAATCTATAACTAGTGTCACATAATGGTTCAAAACATAGACAGTCAGAAGAGTCAGTTTTCATGTATTTAAGTCGGCATTGTGCCTTTTGTAATAAATTCCGACGCAATTTCTGTGTTTCATCGGCAATATGAACGTCAGAGGGATACAGTAAAGCTGAAGTGAAGCATCGGAATGTATAACTAATGCCACATGAATGGTTCAAAACATAGACAGTAAGAAGAGTCAGTCTTCTTGTACTTAATTCGGCATTGTGCCTTTTGTACTTAATTCCGATACAATTTCTGTGTTTCATCGTCAATAGGAAGGTCAGAGGGATGCAGTAAACCTGAAGTGAAGCATCGGAATCCATAACTAGTGTCACAGGATTGGTTCAAACATAGACTGTAAGGAGAGTCAGTTTTCTTGTACTTAATTCGGCATTGTGCCTTTTGTATTTAATTAAGATGCAATTTCTGTGTTTCATCGTCAAGAAGAAGGTCAGAGCGATACAGTAAACCTGAAGTGAAGCATCGGAATCGATAACTAGTGTCACAAGAATGGTTCAAAACAAAGACAGTAAGAAGAGTCGGATTTCTTGTACTTAAGTCGGCATTTTGCCTTTTGTATTTAATTGCGCTGCAATTTCTGTGTTTCATCGTCAATAAGAAGGCCAGAGAGATGTAGTATACCTGAAGTGAAGCATCGGAATCTATAACTAGTGTCACAGGAATGGTTCACAACATACGCAGTACGAAGAGTCAGTTTTTTTGTACTTAAGTCCGCATTGTGCCTTTTCTATTTATTTCCCATGCAATTTCTGTGTTCCATCGTCAATAAGAAGGTCCAAGGGATACAGTAAACATATAGTGAAGCATCGGAATATAAAACTGGTCTCACAGGAAATGTTGAAATCATAGTCAGTAGGAATAGTCAGTCTTCTTGTACTTAAGTCAGCATTGTGCCTTTTGTACTTAATTCTGATGCAATTTCTGTGTTTTATCGTCAATAAGAAGGTCCAAAGGATACAGTAAACATATAGTGAAGTATCGGAATCTAAAACTGGTCTCACAGGAAATGTTTAAATGACAGTCAGTAAGAAGAGTCAGTCTTCTTGTACTTAAGTAGGCATTGTGCCTTTTGTATATAATTCCGATGCAATTTCTGTGTTTAATCGTCAGTAAGAAGGTCCAAGGGAGACAGTAAACATATAGTGAGGCATCGGAATCTAAAACTGGTACAACAGGAAATCTTTACAAGATACTCAGTAAGAAGAGTCAGTCTTCTTGTACTTAAGTCGGCCTTGTGCCTTTTGTATTTAATTCCGATGCAATTTCTGTGTTTCATCTTCAATAAGAAGGTCAGAGGGATACAGTAAACCTGAAGTGTAGCATCGGAATCTATTACTAGCGTCACAGGAATGGTTCAAAACATAGACAGTAGGAAGAGTCAGTTCTCTTGTACTTAAGTCGGCATTGTGCTTTTGTATTTAATTCCGATGCAATTTCTGTGTTTCATCGTCAATAAGAAGGTCAGAGGGATACAGTAAACCAGAAGTGAAACATCGGAATCTATAACTAGTGTCACATAATGGTTCAAAACATAGACAGTCAGAAGAGTCAGTTTTCTTGTACTTAAGTCGGCATTGTGCCTTTTGTATTTAATTCCGATGAAATATCTGTGTTTCATCGTCAATACGAAGGTCAGAGGGATACAGTAAACCTGAAGTGAAGCATCGGATTGTGTAACTAGTGACACAGGAATGGTTCAAACCATAGACAGTAAGAAGAGTCACTTTTCTTGTACTTAAGTCGGCATTGTGCCTTTTCTATTTAATTCCGATGCAATTTCTGTGTTTCGTCGTCAATAAGAAGATCCAAGGGATACAGTAAACCTGAAGTGAAGCATCGGAATCGAAAACCGGCCTCACAGGAAAGTTGCAAAACATAGACAGTAAGAAGAACCACTCTTCTTGTACTTGAGTCGGCATTGTGCCTTTTGTATTTAATTCCGATGTAATTTCTGTGTTTCATCGTCAATAAGAAGGTCAGAGAGATATAGTATACCTGAAGTGAAGCATCGTAATCTATAACTTGTGTCACAGGAATGGTTCAAAATATACGCATTAAGAAGAGCCAGTTACCTTGTACTTAAGTCCGCATTGTGCCTTTTGTATTTAATTCCGATGCAATTTCTGTGTTTCATCTTCAATAAGAAGGTCAGAGGGATACAGTAAACCTGAAGTGTAGCATCGGAATCTATTACTAGTGTCACAGGAATGGTTCAAAACATAGACAGTTGGAAGAGTCAGTTCTCTTGTACTGAAGTCGGCATTGTGCTTTTGTATTTAATTCCGATGCAATTTCTGTGTTTCATCGTCAATAAGAAGGTCAGAGGGATACAGTCAACCTGAAGTGAAACATCGGAATCTATAACTAGTGTCACGGGAATGCTTCAAAACATAGACAGTAAGAAGAGTCAGTTCTCTTGTACTTAAGTCGGCATTGTGTCTTTTCTATTTAATTCTGATGCTATTTCTATGTTTCATCGTCAATAAGAAGGTCAGAGGGATACAGTAAACCTGAAGAGAAGCATCGGAATCTATAACTAGTGTCACAGGACTGGTTCAAAACATAGACAGTAAGAAGAGCCAGTCTTGTTGTACTTGGGTAGGCATAGTGCCTATGTAATTAATTCCGATGCAATTTCTGTGTTTCATCGTCAATAAGACGGTCACAGGGATACAGTAAACCTGAAGTGAAGCATCGGAATCTATAACTAGTGTCACAGGAATAGTTCAAAACAAAGACAGTAAGAAGAGTCAGATTTCTTGTCCTTAAGTCGGCATTGTGCTTTTTCTATTTAATTCCGATGCAATTTCTGTGTTTCGTCGTCAATAAGAAGATCCAAGGGATACAGTAAACCTGAAGTGAGGCATCGGAATCTAAAACCGGTCTCACAGGAAAGTTTCAAAACATAGACAGTAAGAAGAGCCAGTCTTCTTGTACTTGAGTCGGCATTGTGCCTTTTGTCTTTAATTCCGATGCAATTTCTGTGTTTCATCGTCAATAAGATGGTCCAAGGGATACAGTAAACATTTAGTGAAGCATCGGAATATAAAACTGGTCTCACAGGAAATGTTGAAATCATAGTCAGTAGCAATAATCACTCTTCCTGTACTTAAGTCAGCATTATGCCTTTTTTATATAATTCTGATGCAATTTCTGTGTTTCATCGTCAATAAGAAAGTCCAAGGGATACAGTAAACAAATAGTGAAGCATCGGAATCTAAAACTGGTCTCACAGGATATGTTCAAAAGATAGGCAGTAAGAAGAGTCAGTCTCCTTGTACTTAAGTAGGCATTGTGCTTTTTGTATATAATTCCGATGCAATTTCTGTGTTTAATCGTCAGTAAGAAGGTCCAAGGGATACAGTAAACATATACTGAGGCATCGGAATCTAAAACCGGTACAACAGGAAATGTTCAAAACATAGTCAGCAAGGAGAGTCAGTCTTCTTGTACTTAAGTCGGCATTGTGCCTTTTGTATTTAATTCCGATGCAATTTCTGTGTTTCATCGTCAATAAGAAGTTCCAAGGGATACAGTAATGCTGAAGTGAAGCATCGGACCCTAAAACTGGTCTCACAGGAAAGGTTCAAAACATAGACAGTAAGAAGAGTTAGTTTTCTTGTACTTAAGTCAGCATTGTGCCTTTTCTATTTAATTCTGATTCAATTTCTGTGTTTCATCGTCAATAAGAAGGTCAGACTGATACAGTAACCCTAAAGTGAAGCATCGGAATCTATAACTAGTGTCACAGCAATGGTTCAAATCGTAGACAGTAAGAAGAGTCAGTTTCCTTGTACTTAAGTCGGCATTGTGCCTTTGTATTTAATTCCGATGGAATTTCAGTGTTTCATCGTCAAAAAGAAGGTCAGAGGGATACAGTGAACCTGAAGTGAAGCGTCGGAATCTATAACTAGTGTCACAGGAATGGTTCAAAACTTAGACAGTAAGAAGAGTCAGTATTCTTGTACTTAAGTTGGCATTGTGCCTTTTGTATTTAACTCCGATGCAATTTCTGTGTTTCATCGTCAATAAGAAGGTCAGAGGGATACAGTAATCCTGAAGTGAAGCATCGGAATCTATAACTAGTGTCACATAATGGTTCAAAACATAGACAGTCAGAAGAGTCGGCTTTCTTGTACTTAAGTCGGCATTGTGCCTTTTGCATTTAACTCCGATGCAATTTCTGTGTTTCATCGTCAATAAGACGGTCAGAGGGATACAGTAAACCTGAAGTGATGCATCGGAATCTATAACTAGTGTCACACGAATGGTTCAAATCATAGACAGTAAGAAGAGTCAGTTTTCTTGTACTTAAGTCAGCATTGTGCCTTTGTATTTAACTCCGCTGCAATTTCTGTGTTTCATCGTCAATAAGAAGGTCACAGGGTTACAGTACACATGAAGTGAAGCATCGGAATGTGTAACTAGTGACACAGGAATGGTTCAAATCATAGACAGTAAGAAGAGTCAGTTTTCTTGTACTTAAGTCGGCATTGTGCTTTTTCTATTTAATTCCGATGCAATTTCTGTGTTTCGTCGACAATAAGAAGATCCAAGGGATACAGTAAACCTGAAGTGAAGCATCGGAATCTAAAACCGGTCTCACAGGAAAGTTGCAAAACATAGCCAGTAAGAAGAACCAGTCTTCTTGTACTTGAGTCTCATTGTGCCTTTTGTATTTAATTCCGATGCAATGTCTGTGTTTCATCGTCCATAAGATGGTCAGAGAGATATAGTATACCTGAAGTGAAGCATCGTAATCTATAACTTGTGGCACAGGAATGGTTCAAAGCATACGCAGTAAGAAGGGTCAGTTTTCTTGTACTTAAGTCCGCATTGTGCCTTTTCTATTTAATTCCGATGCAATTTCTGTGTTCCATCGTCAATATGAAGGTCAAGGGATACAGTAAACATATAGTGAAGCATCGGAATCTAAAACTGGTCTCACAGGAAATGTTCAAAGATAGTCAGTAAGAAGAGTCAGTCTTCTAGTACATAAGTCGGCGTTGTGCCTTTTGTATTTAATTCCGATGCCATTTCTGTGTTTCATCGTCAATAAGAAGGTCCAAGGGATACAGTAAACATATAGTGAAGCATCAGAATCTAAAACTGGTCTCACAGGAAATGTTCAAAACATAGAAAGTAAGAAGAGTCAGTTTTCTTGTACTTAAGTCAGCATTGTGCCTTTGTATTTAATTCCGCTGCAATTTCTGTGTTTCATCGTCAATAAGAAGGTCACAGGGTTACAGTACACATGAAGTGAAGCATCGGAATGTGTAACTAGTGACACAGGAATGGTTCAAATCATAGACAGTAAGAAGAGTCAGTTTTCTTGTACTTAAGTTGGCACTGTGCCTTTTGTATTTAACTCCGATGCAATTTCTGTGTTTCATCGTCAATAAGAAGGTCAGAGGGATACAGTAATCCTGAAGTGAAGCATCGGAATCTATAACTAGTGTCACATAATGGTTCGAAACATAGACAGTCAGAAGAGTCAGTTTTCTTGTACTTAAGTCGGCATTGTGCCTTTTGCATTTAACTCCGATGCAATTTCTGTGTTTCATCGTCAATAAGACGGTCAGAGGGATACAGTAAACCTGAAGTGATGCATCGGAATCTATAACTAGTGTCACATGAATGGTTCAAATCATAGACAGTAAGAAGAGTTAGTTTTCTTGTACGTAAGTCAGCATTGTGCCTTTTCTATTTAAATCTGAATCAATTTCTGTGTTTCATCGGCAATAAGAAGGTCAGAGGGATGCAGTAAACCTGAAGTGAAGCATCGGAATCTATAACTAGTGTCACAGGAATGGTTTTAAACATAGACAGTAGGAAGAGTCAGTCTTCTTGTCCTTAAGTCGCCATTGTGCCTTTTGTGTTTAATTCCGATGCAATTTCTGTGTTTCATCGTCAATAAGAAGGTCAGAGGGTTACAGCAAACCTGAAGTGAAGCATCGGAATCTATAACTCGTGTCACAGGAATGGTTCAAAACATTGGCAGTAAAAAGAGTCAGTTTTCTTGTACTTAATTGGGCATTGTGCCTTTTGTATTTAATTCCGATGCAATCTCTGTGTTTCATCGTCAATAAGAAGGTCAGAGGGTTACACTAAATCTGAAGTGAAGCATCGGAATCTGTAACTAGTGTCACGGGAATGGTTCAAAGCATAGACAGTAAGAAGAGTCAGTATTCCTGTACTTAAGTTGGCATTGTGCCTTTTGTATTTAACTCCGATGCAATTTCTGTGTTTCATCGTCAATAAGAAGGTCAGAGGGATACAGTAATCCTGAAGTGAAGCATCGGAATCTATAACTAGTGTCACATAATGGTTCAAAACATAGACAGTCAGAAGAGTCGGCTTTCTTGTACTTAAGTCGGCATTGTGCCTTTTGCATTTAACTCCGATGCAATTTCTGTGTTTCATCGTCAATAAGACGGTCAGAGGGATACAGTAAACCTGAAGTGATGCATCGGAATCTATAACTAGTGTCACACGAATGGTTCAAATCATAGACAGTAAGAAGAGTCAGTTTTCTTGTACTTAAGTCAGCATTGTGCCTTTGTATTTAATTCCGCTGCAATTTCTGTGTTTCATCGTCAATAAGAAGGTCACAGGGTTACAGTACACATGAAGTGAAGCATCGGAATGTGTAACTAGTGACACAGGAATGGTTCAAATCATAGACAGTAAGAAGAGTCAGTTTTCTTGTACTTAAGTCGGCATTGTGCTTTTTCTATTTAATTCCGATGCAATTTCTGTGTTTCGTCGACAATAAGAAGATCCAAGGGATACAGTAAACCTGAAGTGAAGCATCGGAATCTAAAACCGGTCTCACAGGAAAGTTGCAAAACATAGCCAGTAAGAAGAACCAGTCTTCTTGTACTTGAGTCTCATTGTGCCTTTTGTATTTAATTCCGATGCAATGTCTGTGTTTCATCGTCCATAAGATGGTCAGAGAGATATAGTATACCTGAAGTGAAGCATCGTAATCTATAACTTGTGGCACAGGAATGGTTCAAAGCATACGCAGTAAGAAGGGTCAGTTTTCTTGTACTTAAGTCCGCATTGTGCCTTTTCTATTTAATTCCGATGCAATTTCTGTGTTCCATCGTCAATATGAAGGTCAAGGGATACAGTAAACATATAGTGAAGCATCGGAATCTAAAACTGGTCTCACAGGAAATGTTCAAAGATAGTCAGTAAGAAGAGTCAGTCTTCTAGTACATAAGTCGGCGTTGTGCCTTTTGTATTTAATTCCGATGCCATTTCTGTGTTTCATCGTCAATAAGAAGGTCCAAGGGATGCAGTAAACATATAGTGAAGCATCAGAATCTAAAACTGGTCTCACAGGAAATGTTCAAAACATAGAAAGTAAGAAGAGTCAGTTTTCTTGTACTTAAGTCAGCATTGTGCCTTTGTATTTAATTCCGCTGCAATTTCTGTGTTTCATCGTCAATAAGAAGGTCACAGGGTTACAGTACACATGAAGTGAAGCATCGGAATGTGTAACTAGTGACACAGGAATGGTTCAAATCATAGACAGTAAGAAGAGTCAGTTTTCTTGTACTTAAGTTGGCATTGTGCCTTTTGTATTTAACTCCGATGCAATTTCTGTGTTTCATCGTCAATAAGAAGGTCAGAGGGATACAGTAATCCTGAAGTGAAGCATCGGAATCTATAACTAGTGTCACATAATGGTTCGAAACATAGACAGTCAGAAGAGTCAGTTTTCTTGTACTTAAGTCGGCATTGTGCCTTTTGCATTTAACTCCGATGCAATTTCTGTGTTTCATCGTCAATAAGACGGTCAGAGGGATACAGTAAACCTGAAGTGATGCATCGGAATCTATAACTAGTGTCACATGAATGGTTCAAATCATAGACAGTAAGAAGAGTTAGTTTTCTTGTACGTAAGTCAGCATTGTGCCTTTTCTATTTAAATCTGAATCAATTTCTGTGTTTCATCGGCAATAAGAAGGTCAGAGGGATGCAGTAAACCTGAAGTGAAGCATCGGAATCTATAACTAGTGTCACAGGAATGGTTTTAAACATAGACAGTAGGAAGAGTCAGTCTTCTTGTCCTTAAGTCGCCATTGTGCCTTTTGTGTTTAATTCCGATGCAATTTCTGTGTTTCATCGTCAATAAGAAGGTCAGAGGGTTACAGCAAACCTGAAGTGAAGCATCGGAATCTATAACTCTTGTCACAGGAATGGTTCAAAACATTGGCAGTAAGAAGAGTCAGTTTTCTTGTACTTAATTGGGCATTGTGCCTTTTGTATTTAATTCCGATGCAATCTCTGTGTTTCATCGTCAATAAGAAGGTCAGAGGGTTACACTAAATCTGAAGTGAAGCATCGGAGTCTGTAACTAGTGTCACGGGAATGGTTCAAAGCATAGACAGTTAGAAGAGTCTGTCTTCTTGTACTTAAGTCGGCATTGTGCCTTTTTATTTAATTCCGATGCAATTTCTGTGTTTCATCGTCAATAAGAAGGTAAGAGGGATACAGTAAACCTGAAGTGAAGCATCGGAATCTATAACTAGTGTCACAGGATTGGTTCAAAACATAGACAGTAAGAAGAGCCAGTCTTCTTGTACTTAAGTCGGCATTGTGCCTTTTGTATTTAATTCCGATGCAGTTACTGTGTTTCATCGTCAATACGAAGGTCAGTGGGATACAGTAAACCCAAAGTGAAGCATCGGAATCTACAACTAGTGTCACAGGAATGGTTCAAAACATAGACAGTAGGAAGAGTAGTTCTCTTGTACTTAATTCGGCATTGTGCTTTTGTATTTGATTACGATGCAATTTCTGTGTTTCATCGTCAATAAGAAAGTCAGAGCGACACAGTAAACCTGAAGTGAATCATCGGAATCTATAACTAGTGTCACGGGAAAGCTTCAAAACATAGACAGTAAGAAGAGTCAGTTTTCTTGTACTTAAGTCAGCATTGTGCCTTTGTATTTAATTCCGCTGCAATTTCTGTGTTTCATCGTCAATAAGAAGCTCAGAGGGTTACAGTACACATGAAGTGAAGCATCGGACTGTGTAACTAGTGACACAGGAATGGTTCAAATCATAGACAGTAAGAAGAGTCAGTCTTCTTGTACTTAAATCAGCATTGTGACTTTTATATTTAATTCCGATGCAATGACTGTGTTTCAACGTCAATAAGAAGGTCCAATGGGATACAGTAAACCTGAAGTGAAGCATCGGAATCTAAAACTCGTCTCATGAGATAGGTTCAAAACATAGACAGTAGGAAGAGTTACTTTTCTTGTACGTAAGTCAGCATTGTGCCTTTTCTATTTAATTCTGAATCAATTTCTGTGTTTCATCGGCAATAAGAAGGTCAGAGGGATGCAGTAAACCTGAAGTGAAGCATCGGAATCTATAACTAGTGTCACAGGAATGGTTTTAAACATCGACAGTAGGAAGAGTCAGTCTTCTTGTACTTAAGTCGGCTTTGTGCCTTTTGTGTTTAATTCCGATGCAATTTCTGTGTTTCATCGTCAATAAGAAGGACAGAGGGTTACAGCAAACCTGAAGTGAAGCATCGGAATCTATAACTAGTGTAACAGGAATCGTTCAAAGCATTGGCGGTAAGAAGAGTCAGTTTTCTTGTACTTAATTTGGCATTGTGCCTTTTGTATTTAATTCCGATGCAATATCTGTGTTTCATCGTCAATAAGAAGGTCAGAGGCATACACTAAATCTGAAGTGAAGCATCGGAATCTGTAACTAGTTTCACGGGAATGGTTCAAAACATAGACAGTTAGAAGAGTCAGTTCTCTTGTACTTAAGTCGGCATTGTGCCTTTTCTATTTAATTCCGATGCAATTTCTGTGTTTCATCGTAAATAAGAAGGTCAGAGGGATACAGTTAACCTGAAATGAAGCATCGGAATCTATAACTATTGTCACAGGAATGGTTCAAAACATAGACAGTAAGAAGAGCCAGTCTTCCTGTACTTGAGTCACAATTGTGCCTATGTATTTAATTCCGATGCAATTTCTGTGTTTCCTCGTCAATAAGAAGGTAAGAGGGATACAGTAAACCTGAAGTGAAGCATCGGAATCTATAACTAGTGTCACAGGAATGGTTCAAAACATAGACAGTAAGAAGAGCCAGTCTTCTTGTACATAAGTCATCATTGTGCCTTTTGAATTTAATTCCGATGCAGTTTCTGTGTTTCATCGTCAATACGAAGGTCAGTGGGATACAGTAAACCCGAAGTGAAGCATCGGAATCGACAACTTGTGTCACAGGAATGGTTCAAAACATAGACAGTAGGAAGAGTAGTTCTCTTGTACTTAATTCGGCATTGTGCTTTTGTATTTGATTACGATGCAATTTCTGTGTTTCATCGTCAATAAGAAAGTCAGAGGGATACAGTAAACCTGAAGTGAATCATCGGAATCTATAACTAGTGTCACGGGAAAGCTTCAAAACATAGACAGTAAGAAGAGTCAGTTTTCTTGTACTTGAGTCGGCATTGTGCCTATGTATTTAATACCGATGCAATTTCTGTGTTTCAACGTGAATAAGAGGGTCTGAGGGATACAGTAAACCTGAAGTGAAGCATCGGAATCTATAACTAGTGTCAAAGGAATGGTTCAAAACATAGACAGTAGGAAGCGCCAGGCTTCTTGTCCTTGAGTCGGCATTGTGCCTTTTGTATTTATTTCCGATGCAATTTCTGTGTTTCATCGTCAATAAGAAGGTCAGAGGGATACAGTAAACACGAAGTGAAGCATCGGAATCTATAACTAGTGTCACAGGAATGGTTGAAAACATAGTCAGTAAGAAGAGTCAGTCTTCTTGTACTTAAGTCGGCATTGTGCTTTTTGTATTTAATTCTGATGCCATTTCTGTGTTTCATCATCAATAAGAAGGTCACAGAGAAACAAAAAACATGAAGTGAAGCATCGGAATCTATAACTAGTGTCACAGGAATGGTTCAAAACATAGACAGTATGAACCGTCAGTTTTCTTGTACTTAATTCGGCATTGTGGCTTTTGTATTTAATTGGGATGCAATTTCTGTGTTTCATCGTCAATAAGAAGGTCAGAGAAATACAGTAAACCTGAAGAGAAGCATCGAAATCCATAACTAGTGTCACAGGAATGGTTCAAAACAAAGCCAGTGAGATGAGTCAGTTTTCTCGTACATAAGTCGGCATTTTGCCTTTTGTATTTAGTTCCGATGCAATTTCTGTGTTTCATCGTCAATAACAAGGTCAGAGGGATACAGTACACATGAAGTGAAGCATCGGAATGTGTAACTAGTGACACAGGAATGGTTCACATCATAGACAGTAAGAAGAGTCAGGTTTCTTGTACTTAAGTCGGCACTGTGCTTTTTCTATTTAATTCCGATGCAATTTCTGTGTTTCGTCGACAACAAGAAGGTCAGAGGGTTACAGCAAACCTGAAGTGAAGCATCGGAATCTATAACTCGTGTCACAGGAATGGTTCAAAACATTGGCAGTAAGAAGAGTCAGTTTTCTTGAACTTAATTGGGCATTGTGCCTTTTGTATTTAATTCCGATGCAATATCTGTGTTTCATCGTCAATAAGAAGGTCAGAGGGATACACTAAATCTGAAGTGAAGCATCGGAATCTGTAACTAGTGTCACGGGAATGGTTCAAAGCATAGACAGTTAGAAGAGTCAGTTTTCTTTTACTTAAGTCAGCATTGTGCCTTTGTATTTAATTCCGCTGCAATTTCAGTGTTTCATCGTCAATAAGAAGGTCACAGGGTTACAGTACACATGAAGTGAAGCATCTGAATGTGAAACTAGTGACACAGGAATGGTTCAAATCATAGACAGTTAGAAGAGTCAGTTTTCTTGTACTTAAGTTGGCATTGTGCCTTTTGTATTTAACTCCGATGCAATTTCTGTGTTTCATCGTCAATAAGAAGGTCAGAGGGATACAGTAATCCTGAAGTGAAGCATCGGAATCTATAACTAGTGTCACATAATGGTTCGAAACATAGACAGTCAGAAGAGTCAGTTTTCTTGCACTTAAGTCGGCATTGTGCCTTTTGCATTTAACTCCGATGCAATTTCTGTGTTTCATCGTCAATAAGACGGTCAGAGGGATACAGTAAACCTAAAGTGATGCATCGGAATCTATAACTAGTGTCACATGAATGGTTCAAAACATAGACAGTAAGAAGAGTTACTTTTCTTGTACGTAAGTCAGCATTGTGCCTTTTCTATTTAAATCTGAATCAATTTCTGTGTTTCATCGGCAATAAGAAGGTCAGAGGGATACACTAAATCTGAAGTGAAGCATCGGAATCTGTAACTAGTGTCACGGGAATGGTTCAAAGCATAGACAGTTAGAAGAGTCAGTCTTCTTGTACTTAAGTCGGCATTGTGCCTTTTTATTTAATTCCGACGCAATTTCTGTGTTTCATCGTCAATAACAAGGTATGAGGGATACAGTTAACCTGAAGTGAAGCATCGGAATCTATAACTATTGTCACAGGAATGGTTCAAAACATAGACAGTAAGAAGAGCCAGTCTTCCTGTACTTGAGTCACAATTGTGCCTATGTATTTAATTCCGATGCAATTTCTGTGTTTCATCGTCAATAAGAAGGTAAGAGGGATACAGTAAACCTGAAGTGAAGCATCGGAATCTATAACTAGTGTCACAGGAATGGTTCAAAACATAGACAGTAAGAAGAGCCAGTCTTCTTGTACTTAAGTCGGCATTGTGCCTTTTGTATTTAATTCCGATGCAGTTACTGTGTTTCATCGTCAATACGAGGGTCAGTGGGATACAGTAAACCCGAAGTGAAGCATCGGAATCTACAACTAGTGTCACAGGAATGGTTCAAAACATAGACAGTAGGAAGAGTAGTTCTCTTGTACTTAATTCGGCATTGTCCTTTTGTATTTGATTACGATGCAATTTCTGTGTTTCATCGTCAATAAGAAAGTCAGAGGGATACAGTAAACCTGAAGTGAATCATCGGAATCTATAACTAGTGTCACGGGAAAGCTTCAAAACATAGACAGTAAGAAGAGTCAGTTTTCTTGTACTTAAGTCAGCATTGTGCATTTGTATTTAATTCCGCTGCAATTTCTGTGTTTCATCGTCAATAAGAAGGTCAGAGGGATACAGTACACATGAAGTGAAGCATCGGACTGTGTAACTAGTGACACAGGAATGGTTCAAATCATAGACAGTAAGAAGAGTCAGTCTTCTTGTACTTAAGTCAGCATTGTGACTTTTGTATTTAATTCCGATGCAATGACTGTGTTTCATCGTCAATAAGAAGGTCCAATGGGATACAGTAAACCTGAAGTGAAGCATCGGAATCTAAAACTCGTCTCACGAGATAGGTTCAAAACATAGACAGTAAGAAGAGTTACTTTTCTTGTATGTAAGTCAGCATTGTGCCTTTTCTATTTAATTCTGAATCAATTTCTGTGTTTCATCGGCAATAAGAAGGTCAGAGGGATGCAGTAAACCTGAAGTGAAGCATCGGAATCTATAACTAGTGTCACAGGAATGGTTTTAAACATAGACAGTAGGAAGAGTCAGTCTTCTTGTACTTAAGTCGGCATTGTGCCTTTTGTGTTTAATTCCGATGCAATTTCTGTGTTTCATCGTCAATAAGAAGGTCAGAGGGTTACAGCAAACCTGAAGTGAAGCATCGGAATCTATAACTAGTGTCACAGGAATGGTTGAAAACATAGTCAGTAAGAAGAGTCAGTCTTCTTGTACTTAAGTCGGCATTGTGCTCTTTGTATTTAATTCTGATGCCATTTCTGTGTTTCATCATCAATAAGAAGGTCACAGAGAAACAAAAAACCTGAAGTGAAGCATCGGAATCTATAACTAGTGTCACAGGAATGGTTCAAAACATAGACAGTAAGAACCGTCAGTTTTCTTGTACTTAATTCGGCATTGTGCCTTTTGTATTTAATTGGGATGCAATTTCTGTGTTTCATCGTCAATAAGAAGGTCAGAGAAATACAGTAAACCTGAAGAGAAGCATCGAAATCCATAACTAGTGTCACAGGAATGGTTCAAAACAAAGACAGTGAGATGAGTCAGTTTTCTCGTACATAAGTCGGCATTTTGCCTTTTGTATTTAGTTCCGATGCAATTTCTGTGTTTCATCGTCAATAAGAAGGTCAGAGGGATACAGTACACATGAAGTGAAGCATCGGAATGTGTAACTAGTGACACAGGAATGGTTAACATCATAGACAGTAAGAAGAGTCAGGTTTCTTGTACTTAAGTCGGCATTGTGCTTTTTCTATTTAATTCCGATGCAATTTCTGTGTTTCGTCGACAATAAGAAGGTCAGAGGGTTACAGCAAACCTGAAGTGAAGCATCGGAATCTATAACTCGTGTCACAGGAATGGTTCAAAAGATTGGCAGTAAGAAGAGTCAGTTTTCTTGAACTTAATTGGGCATTTTGCCTTTTGTATTTAATTCCGATGCAATATCTGTGTTTCATCGTCAATAAGCAGGTCAGAGGGATACACTAAATCTGAAGTGAAGCATCGGAATCTGTAACTAGTGTCACGGGAATGGTTCAAAGCATAGACAGTTAGAAGAGTCAGTCCTCTTGTACTTAAGTCGGCATTGAGCCTTTTTATTTAATTCCGATGCAATTTCTGTGTTTCATCGTCAATAAGAAGGTCAGAGGGATACAGTTAACCTGAAGTGAAGCATCGGAATCTATAACTATTGTCACAGGAATGGTTCAAAACATAGACAGTAAGAAGAGCCAGTCTTCCTGTACTTGAGTCACAATTGTGCCTATGTATTTAATTCCGATGCAATTTCTGTGTTTCATCGTCAATAAGAAGGTAAGAGGGATACAGTAAACCTGAAGTAAAGCATCGGAATCTATAACTAGTGTCACAGGAATGGTTCAAAACATTGGCAGTAAGAAGAGTCAGTTTTCTTGTACTTAATTGGGCATTGTGCCTTTTGTATTTAATTCCGATGCAATCTCTGTGTTTCATCGTCAATAAGAAGGTCAGAGGGATACACTAAATCTGAAGTGAAGCATCGGAATCTGTAACTAGTGTCACGGGAATGGTTCAAAGCATAGACAGTTAGAAGAGTCAGTCTTCTTGTACTTAAGTCGGCATTGTGCCTTTTTATTTAATTCCGATGCAATTCCTGTGTTTCATCGACAATAAGAAGGTCAGAGGGATACAGTTAACCTGAAGTGAAGCATCGGAATCTATAACTATTGTCACAGGAATGGTTCAAAACATAGACAGTAAGAAGAGCCAGTCTTCCTGTACTTGAGTCACAATTGTGCCTATGTATTTAATTCCGATGCAATTTCTGTGTTTCATCGTCAATAAGAAGGTAAGAGGGATACAGTAAACCTGAAGTGAAGCATCGGAATCTATAACTAGTGTCACAGGAATGGTTCAAAACATAGACAGTAAGAAGAGCCAGTCTTCTTGTACTTAAGTCGGCATTGTGCCTTTTGTATTTAATTCCGATGCAGTTACTGTGTTTCATCGTCAATACGAAGGTCAGTGGGATACAGTAAACCCGAAGTGAAGCATCGGAATCTACAACTAGTGTCACAGGAATGGTTCAAAACATAGACAGTAGGAAGAGTAGTTCTCTTGTACTTAATTCGGCATTGTCCTTTAGTATTTGATTACGATGCAATTTCTGTGTTTCATCGTCAATAAGAAAGTCAGAGGGATACAGTAAACCTGAAGTGAATCATCGGAATCTATAACTAGTGTCACGGGAAAGCTTCAAAACATAGACAGTAAGAAGAGTCAGTTTTCTTGTACTTAAGTCAGCATTGTGCCTTTGTATTTAATTCCGCTGCAATTTCTGTGTTTCATCGTCAATAAGAAGGTCAGAGGGTTACAGTACACATGAAGTGAAGCATCGGACTGTGTAACTAGTGACACAGGAATGGTTCAAATCATAGACAGTAAGAAGAGTCAGTCTTCTTGTACTTAAGTCGGCATTGTGACTTTTGTATTTAATTCCGATGCAATGACTGTGTTTCATCGTCAATAAGAAGGTCCAATGGGATACAGTAAACCTGAAGTGAAGCATCGGAATCTAAAACTCGTCTCACGAGATAGGTTCAAAACATAGACAGTAAGAAGAGTTACTTTTCTTGTACGTAAGTCAGCATTGTGCCTTTTCTATTTAATTCTGAATCAATTTCTGTGTTTCATCGGCAATAAGAAGGTCAGAGGGATGCAGTAAACCTGAAGTGAAGCATCGGAATCTATAACTAGTGTCACAGGAATGGTTTTAAACATAGACAGTAGGAAGAGTCAGTCTTCTTGTACTTAAGTCGGCATTGTGCCTTTTGTGTTTAATTCCGATGCAATTTCTGTGTTTCATCGTCAATAAGAAGGTCAGAGGGTTACAGCAAACCTGAAGTGAAGCATCGGAATCTATAACTAGTGTCACAGGAATGGTTGAAAACATAGTCAGTAAGAAGAGTCAGTCTTCTTGTACTTAAGTCGGCATTGTGCTCTTTGTATTTAATTCTGATGCCATTTCTGTGTTTCATCATCAATAAGAAGGTCACAGAGAAACAAAAAACCTGAAGTGAAGCATCGGAATCTATAACTAGTGTCACAGGAATGGTTCAAAACATAGACAGTAAGAACCGTCAGTTTTCTTGTACTTAATTCGGCATTGTGCCTTTTGTATTTAATTGGGATGCAATTTCTGTGTTTCATCGTCAATAAGAAGGTCAGAGAAATACAGTAAACCTGAAGAGAAGCATCGAAATCCATAACTAGTGTCACAGGAATGGTTCAAAACAAAGACAGTGAGATGAGTCAGTTTTCTCGTACATAAGTCGGCATTTTGCCTTTTGTATTTAGTTCCGATGCAATTTCTGTGTTTCATCGTCAATAAGAAGGTCAGAGGGATACAGTACACATGAAGTGAAGCATCGGAATGTGTAACTAGTGACACAGGAATGGTTAACATCATAGACAGTAAGAAGAGTCAGGTTTCTTGTACTTAAGTCGGCATTGTGCTTTTTCTATTTAATTCCGATGCAATTTCTGTGTTTCGTCGACAATAAGAAGGTCAGAGGGTTACAGCAAACCTGAAGTGAAGCATCGGAATCTATAACTCGTGTCACAGGAATGGTTCAAAAGATTGGCAGTAAGAAGAGTCAGTTTTCTTGAACTTAATTGGGCATTTTGCCTTTTGTATTTAATTCCGATGCAATATCTGTGTTTCATCGTCAATAAGCAGGTCAGAGGGATACACTAAATCTGAAGTGAAGCATCGGAATCTGTAACTAGTGTCACGGGAATGGTTCAAAGCATAGACAGTTAGAAGAGTCAGTTTTCTTGGACTTAATTGGGCATTGTGCCTTTTGTATTTAATTCCGATGCAATATCTGTGTTTCATCGTCAATAAGAAGGTCAGAGGGATACACTAAATCTGAAGTGAAGCATCGGAATCTGTAACTAGTGTCACGGGAATGGTTCAAAGCATAGACAGTTAGAAGAGTCAGTCCTCTTGTACTTAAGTCGGCATTGAGCCTTTTTATTTAATTCCGATGCAATTTCTGTGTTTCATCGTCAATAAGAAGGTCAGAGGGATACAGTTAACCTGAAGTGAAGCATCGGAATCTATAACTATTGTCACAGGAATGGTTCAAAACATAGACAGTAAGAAGAGCCAGTCTTCCTGTACTTGAGTCACAATTGTGCCTATGTATTTAATTCCGATGCAATTTCTGTGTTTCATCGTCAATAGGAAGGTAAGAGGGATACAGTAAACCTGAAGTAAAGCATCGGAATCCATAACTAGTGTCACAGGAATGGTTCAAAACATAGACAGTAAGAAGAGCCAGTCTTCTTGTACTTAAGTCGGCATTGTGCCTTTTGTATTTAATTCCGATGCAGTTACTGTGTTTCATCGTCAATGCGAAGGTCAGTGGGATACAGTAAACCCGAAGTGAAGCATCGGAATCAACAACTTGTGTCACAGGAATGGTTCAAAACATAGACAGTGGGAAGAGTAGTTCTCTTGTACTTAATTCGGCATTGTGCTTTTGTATTTGATTACGATGCAATTTCTGTGTTTCATCGTCAATAAGAAAGTCAGAGGGATACAGTAAACCTGAAGTGAATCATCGGAATCTATAACTAGTGTCACGGGAAAGCTTCAAAACATAGACAGTAAGAAGAGTCAGTTTTCTTGTACTTGAGTCGGCATTGTGCCTATGTATTTAATACCGATGCAATTTCTGTGTTTCAACGTCAATAAGAAGGTCTGAGGGATACAGTAAACCTGAAGTGAAGCATCGGAATCTATAACTAGTGTCAAAGGAATGGTTCAAAACATAGACAGTAGGAAGCGCCAGGCTTCTTGTACTTGAGTCGGCATTGTGCCTTTTGTATTTATTTCCGATGCAATTTCTGTGTTTCATCGTCAATAAGAAGGTCAGAGGGATACAGTAAACCTGAAGTGAAGCATCGGAATCTATAACTAGTGTCACAGGAATGGTTGAAAACATAGTCAGTAAGAAGAGTCAGTCTTCTTGTACTTAAGTCGGCATTGTGCTTTTTGTATTTAATTCTGATGCCATTTCTGTGTTTCATCATCAATAAGAAGGTCACAGAGAAACAAAAAACCTGAAGTGAAGCATCGGAATCTATAACTAGTGTCACAGGAATGGTTCAAAACTTAGACAGTAAGAACCGTCAGTTTTCTTGTACTTAATTCGGCATTGTGCCTTTTGTATATAATTGCGATGCAATTTCTGTGTTTCATCGTCAATAAGAAGGTCAGAGAAATACAGTAAACCTGAAGAGAAGCATCGAAATCCATAACTAGTGTCACAGGAATGGTTCAAAACAAAGACAGTGAGATGAGTCAGTTTTCTCGTACATAAGTCGGCATTTTGCCTTTTGTATTTAGTTCCGATGCAATTTCTGTGTTTCATCGTCAATAAGAAGGTCAGAGGAATACAGTACACATGAAGTGAAGCATCGGAATGTGTAACTAGTGACACAGGAATGGTTCACATCATAGACAGTAAGAAGAGTCAGGTTTCTTGTACTTAAGTCGGCATTGTGCTTTTTCTATTTAATTCCGATGCAATTTCTGTGTTTCGTCGACAGTAAGAAGGTCAGAGGGTTACAGCAAACCTGAAGTGAAGCATCGGAATCTATAACTCGTGTCACAGGAATGGTTCAAAACATTGGCAGTAAGAAGAGTCAGTTTTCTTGAACTTAATTGGGCATTGTGCGTTTTGTATTTAATTCCGATGCAATATCTGTGTTTCATCGTCAATAAGAAGGTCAGAGGGATACACTAAATCTGAAGTGAAGCATCGGAATCTGTAACTAGTGTCACGGGAATGGTTCAAAGCATAGACAGTTAGAAGAGTCAGTCCTCTTGTACTTAAGTCGGCATTGAGCCTTTTTATTTAATTCCGATGCAATTTCTGTGTTTCATCGTCAATAAGAAGGTCAGAGGGATACAGTTAACCTGAAGTGAAGCATCGGAATCTATAACTATTGTCACAGGAATGGTTCAAAACATAGACATTAAGAAGAGCCAGTCTTCCTGTACTTGAGTCACAATTGTGCCTATGTATTTAATTCCGATGCAATTTCTATGTTTCATCGTCAATAAGAAGGTAAGAGGGATACAGTAAACCTGAAGTAAAGCAGCGGAATCCATAACTAGTGTCACAGGAATGGTTCAAAACATAGACAGTAAGAAGAGCCAGTCTTCTTGTACTTAAGTCGGCATTGTGCCTTTTGTATTTAATTCCGATGCAGTTACTGTGTTTCATCGTCAATGCGAAGGTCAGTGGGATACAGTAAACCCGAAGTGAAGCATCGGAATCTACAACTAGTGTCACAGGAATGGTTCAAAACATAGACAGTAGGAAGAGTAGTTCTCTTGTACTTAATTCGGCATTGTGCTTTTGTATTTGATTACGATGCAATTTCTGTGTTTCATCGTCAATAAGAAAGTCAGAGGGATAAAGTAAACCTGAAGTGAATCATCGGAATCTATAACTAGTGTCACGGGAAAGCTTCAAAACATAGACAGTAAGAAGAGTCAGTTTTCTTGTACTTAAGTCAGCATTGTGCCTTTGTATTTAATTCCGCTGCAATTTCTGTGTTTCATCGTCAATAAGAAGGTCAGAGGGTTACAGTACACATGAAGTGAAGCATCGGACTGTGTAACTAGTGACACAGGAATGGTTCAAATCATAGACAGTAAGAAGAGTCAGTCTTCTTGTACTTAAGTCAGCATTGTGACATGTGTATTTATTTCCGATGCAATGACTGTGTTTCATCGTCAATAAGAAGGTCCAATGGGATACAGTAAGCCTGAAGTGAAGCATCGGAATCTAAAACTCGTCTCACGAGAGAGGTTCAAAACATAGACAGTAAGAAGAGTTACTTTTCTTGTACGTAAGTCAGCATTGTGCCTTTTCTATTTAATTCTGAATCAATTTCTGTGTTTCATCGGCAATAAGAAGGTCAGAGGGATGCAGTAAACCTGAAGTGAAGCATCGGAATCTATAACTAGTGTCACAGGAATGGTTTTAAACATAGACAGTAGGAAGAGTCAGTCTTCTTGTACTTAAGTCGGCATTGTGCCTTTTGTGTTTAATTCCGATGCAATTTCTGTGTTTCATCGTCAATAAGAAGGTCAGAGGGATACACTAAACCTGAAGTGAAGCATCGGAATCTGTAACTAGTGTCACGGGAATGGTTCAAAACATAGACAGTTAGAAGAGTCAGTTCTCTTGTACTTAAGTCGGCATTGTGCCTTTTCTATTTAATTCCGATGCAATTTCTGTGTTTCATCGTCAATAAGAAGGTCAGAGGGATACAGTTAACCTGAAATGAAGCATCGGAATCTATAACTATTGTCACAGGAATGGTTCAAAACATAGACAGTAAGAAGAGCCAGTCTTCCTGTACTTGAGTCACAATTGTGCCTATGTATTTAATTCCGATGCAATTTCTGTGTTTCATCGTCAATAAGAAGGTAAGAGGGATACAGTAAACCTGAAGTGAAGCATCGGAATCTATAACTAGTTTCACAGGAATGGTTCAAAACATAGACAGTAAGAAGAGCCAGTCTTCTTGTACATAAGTCGGCATTGTGCCTTTTGAATTTAATTCCGATGCAGTTTCTGTGTTTCATCGTCAATACGAAGGTCAGTGGGATACAGTAAACCCGAAGTGAAGCATCGGAACCGACAACTTGTGTCACAGGAATGGTTCAAAACATAGACAGTAGGATGAGTAGTTCTCTTGTACTTAATTCGGCATTGTGCTTTTGAATTTGATTACAATGCAATTTCTGTGTTTCATCGTCAATAAGAAAGTCAGAGGGATACAGTAAAACTGAAGTGAATCATCGGAATCTATAACTAGTGTCACGGGAAAGCTTTAAAACATAGACAGTAAGAAGAGTCAGTTTTCTTGTACTTGAGTCGGCATTGTGCCTATGTATTTAATACCGATGCAATTTCTGTGTTTCATCGTCAATAAGAAGGTCTGAGGGATACAGTAAACCTGAAGTGAAGCATCGGAATCTATAACTAGTGTCAAAGGAATGGTTCAAAACATAGACAGTAGGAAGCGCCAGGCTTCTTGTACTTGAGTCGGCATTGTGCCTTTTGTATTTATTTCCGATGCAATTTCTGTGTTTCATCGTCAATAAGAAGGTCAGAGGGATACAGTAAACCTGAAGTGAAGCATCGGAATCTATAACTAGTGTCACAGGAATTTTTGAAAACATGGTCAGTAAGAAGAGTCAGTCTTCTTGTACTTAAGTCGGCATTGTGCTTTTTGTATTTAATTCTGATGCCATTTCTGTGTTTCATCATCAATAAGAAGGTCACAGAGAAACAAAAAACCTGAAGTGAAGCATCGGAATCTATAACTAGTGTCACAGGAATGGTTCAATACATAGACAGTAAGAACCGTCAGTTTTCTTGTACTTAATTCGGCATTGTGCCTTTTGTATTTAATTGCGATGCAATTTATGTGTTTCATTGTCAATAAGAAGGTCAGAGAAATACAGTAAACCTGAAGAGAAGCATCGAAATCCATAACTAGTGTCACAGGAATGGTTCAAAACAAAGACAGTGAGATGAGTCAGTTTTCTCGTACATAAGTCGGCATTTTGCCTTTTGTATTTAGTTCCGATGCAATTTCTGTGTTTCATCGTCAATAAGAAGGTCAGAGGGATACAGTACACATGAAGTGAAGCATCGGAGTGTGTAACTAGTGACACAGGAATGGTTCACATCATAGACAGTAAGAAGAGTCAGGTTTCTTGTACTTAAGTCGGCATTGTGCTTTTTCTATTTAATTCCGATGCAATTTCTGTGTTTCGTCGACAGTAAGAAGGTCAGAGGGTTACAGCAAACCTGAAGTGAAGCATCGGAATCTATAACTCGTGTCACAGGAATGGTTCAAAACATTGGCAGTAAGAAGAGTCAGTTTTCTTGAACTTAATTGGGCATTGTGCCTTTTGTATTTAATTCCGATGCAATATCTGTGTTTCATCGTCAATAAGAAGGTCAGAGGGATACACTAAATCTGAAGTGAAGCATCGGAATCTGTAACTAGTGTCACGGGAATGGTTCAAAGCATAGACAGTTAGAAGAGTCAGTCCTCTTGTACTTAAGTCGGCATTGAGCCTTTTTATTTAATTCCGATGCAATTTCTGTGTTTCATCGTCAATAAGAAGGTCAGAGGGATACAGTTAACCTGAAGTGAAGCATCGGAATCTATAACTATTGTCACAGGAATGGTTCAAAACATAGACAGTAAGAAGAGCCAGTCTTCCTGTACTTGAGTCACAATTGTGCCTATGTATTTAATTCCGATGCAATTTCTGTGTTTCATCGTCAATAAGAAGGTAAGAGGGATACAGTAAACCTGAAGTAAAGCATCGGAATCCATAACTAGTGTCACAGGAATGGTTCAAAACATAGACAGTAAGAAGAGCCAGTCTTCTTGTACTTAAGTCGGCATTGTGCCTTTTGTATTTAATTCCGATGCAGTTACTGTGTTTCATCGTCAATGCGAAGGTCAGTGGGATACAGTAAACCCGAAGTGAAGCATCGGAATCTACAACTAGTGTCACAGGAATGGTTCAAAACATAGACAGTAGGAAGAGTAGTTCTCTTGTACTTAATTCGGCATTGTGCTTTTGTATTTGATTACGATGCAATTTCTGTGTTTCATCGTCAATAAGAAAGTCAGAGGGATAAAGTAAACCTGAAGTGAATCATCGGAATCTATAACTAGTGTCACGGGAAAGCTTCAAAACATAGACAGTAAGAAGAGTCAGTTTTCTTGTACTTAAGTCAGCATTGTGCCTTTGTATTTAATTCCGCTGCAATTTCTGTGTTTCATCGTCAATAAGAAGGTCAGAGGGTTACAGTACACATGAAGTGAAGCATCGGACTGTGTAACTAGTGACACAGGAATGGTTCAAATCATAGACAGTAAGAAGAGTCAGTCTTCTTGTACTTAAGTCAGCATTGTGACTTGTGTATTTATTTCCGATGCAATGACTGTGTTTCATCGTCAATAAGAAGGTCCAATGGGATACAGTAAGCCTGAAGTGAAGCATCGGAATCTAAAACTCGTCTCACGAGAGAGGTTCAAAACGTAGACAGTAAGAAGAGTTACTTTTCTTGTACGTAAGTCAGCATTGTGCCTTTTCTATTTAATTCTGAATCAATTTCTGTGTTTCATCGGCAATAAGAAGGTCAGAGGGATGCAGTAAACCTGAAGTGAAGCATCGGAATCTATAACTAGTGTCACAGGAATGGTTTTAAACATAGACAGTAGGAAGAGTCAGTCTTCTTGTACTTAAGTCGGCATTGTGCCTTTTGTGTTTAATTCCGATGCAATTTCTGTGTTTCATCGTCAATAAGAAGGTCAGAGGGATACACTAAACCTGAAGTGAAGCATCGGAATCTGTAACTAGTGTCACGGGAATGGTTCAAAACATAGACAGTTAGAAGAGTCAGTTCTCTTGTACTTAAGTCGGCATTGTGCCTTTTCTATTTAATTCCGATGCAATTTCTGTGTTTCATCGTCAATAAGAAGGTCAGAGGGATACAGTTAACCTGAAATGAAGCATCGGAATCTATAACTATTGTCACAGGAATGGTTCAAAACATAGACAGTAAGAAGAGCCAGTCTTCCTGTACTTGAGTCACAATTGTGCCTATGTATTTAATTCCGATGCAATTTCTGTGTTTCATCGTCAATAAGAAGGTAAGAGGGATACAGTAAACCTGAAGTGAAGCATCGGAATCTATAACTAGTTTCACAGGAATGGTTCAAAACATAGACAGTAAGAAGAGCCAGTCTTCTTGTACATAAGTCGGCATTGTGCCTTTTGAATTTAATTCCGATGCAGTTTCTGTGTTTCATCGTCAATACGAAGGTCAGTGGGATACAGTAAACCCGAAGTGAAGCATCGGAACCGACAACTTGTGTCACAGGAATGGTTCAAAACATAGACAGTAGGATGAGTAGTTCTCTTGTACTTAATTCGGCATTGTGCTTTTGAATTTGATTACGATGCAATTTCTGTGTTTCATCGTCAATAAGAAAGTCAGAGGGATACAGTAAAACTGAAGTGAATCATCGGAATCTATAACTAGTGTCACGGGAAAGCTTTAAAACATAGACAGTAAGAAGAGTCAGTTTTCTTGTACTTGAGTCGGCATTGTGCCTATGTATTTAATACCGATGCAATTTCTGTGTTTCATCGTCAATAAGAAGGTCTGAGGGATACAGTAAACCTGAAGTGAAGCATCGGAATCTATAACTAGTGTCAAAGGAATGGTTCAAAACATAGACAGTAGGAAGCGCCAGGCTTCTTGTACTTGAGTCGGCATTGTGCCTTTTGTATTTATTTCCGATGCAATTTCTGTGTTTCATCGTCAATAAGAAGGTCAGAGGGATACAGTAAACCTGAAGTGAAGCATCGGAATCTATAACTAGTGTCACAGGAATGGTTGAAAACATGGTCAGTAAGAAGAGTCAGTCTTCTTGTACTTAAGTCGGCATTGTGCTTTTTGTATTTTATTCTGATGCCATTTCTGTGTTTCATCATCAATAAGAAGGTCACAGAGAAACAAAAAACCTGAAGTGAAGCATCGGAATCTATAACTAGTGTCACAGGAATGGTTCAATACATAGACAGTAAGAACCGTCAGTTTTCTTGTACTTAATTCGGCATTGTGCCTTTTGTATTTAATTGCGATGCAATTTATGTGTTTCATTGTCAATAAGAAGGTCAGAGAAATACAGTAAACCTGAAGAGAAGCATCGAAATCCATAACTAGTGTCACAGGAATGGTTCAAAACAAAGACAGTGAGATGAGTCAGTTTTCTCGTACATAAGTCGGCATTTTGCCTTTTGTATTTAGTTCCGATGCAATTTCTGTGTTTCATCGTCAATAAGAAGGTCAGAGGGATACAGTACACATGAAGTGAAGCATCGGAATGTGTAACTAGTGACACAGGAATGGTTCACATCATAGACAGTAAGAAGAGTCAGGTTTCTTGTACTTAAGTCGGCATTGTGCTTTTTCTATTTAATTCCGATGCAATTTCTGTGTTTCGTCGACAGTAAGAAGGTCAGAGGGTTACAGCAAACCTGAAGTGAAGCATCGGAATCTATAACTCGTGTCACAGGAATGGTTCAAAACATTGGCAGTAAGAAGAGTCAGTTTTCTTGAACTTAATTGGGCATTGTGCATTTTGTATTTAATTCCGATGCAATATCTGTGTTTCATCGTCAATAAGAAGGTCAGAGGGATACACTAAATCTGAAGTGAAGCATCGGAATCTGTAACTAGTGTCACGGGAATGGTTCAAAGCATAGACAGTTAGAAGAGTCAGTCCTCTTGTACTTAAGTCGGCATTGAGCCTTTTTATTTAATTCCGATGCAATTTCTGTGTTTCATCGTCAATAAGAAGGTCAGAGGGATACAGTTAACCTGAAGTGAAGCATCGGAATCTATAACTATTGTCACAGGAATGGTTCAAAACATAGACAGTAAGAAGAGCCAGTCTTCCTGTACTTGAGTCACAATTGTGCCTATGTATTTAATTCCGATGCAATTTCTGTGTTTCATCGTCAATAGGAAGGTAAGAGGGATACAGTAAACCTGAAGTAAAGCATCGGAATCCATAACTAGTGTCACAGGAATGGTTCAAAACATAGACAGTAAGAAGAGCCAGTCTTCTTGTACTTAAGTCGGCATTGTGCCTTTTGTATTTAATTCCGATGCAGTTACTGTGTTTCATCGTCAATGCGAAGGTCAGTGGGATACAGTAAACCCGAAGTGAAGCATCGGAATCAACAACTTGTGTCACAGGAATGGTTCAAAACATAGACAGTGGGAAGAGTAGTTCTCTTGTACTTAATTCGGCATTGTGCTTTTGTATTTGATTACGATGCAATTTCTGTGTTTCATCGTCAATAAGAAAGTCAGAGGGATACAGTAAACCTGAAGTGAATCATCGGAATCTATAACTAGTGTCACGGGAAAGCTTCAAAACATAGACAGTAAGAAGAGTCAGTTTTCTTGTACTTGAGTCGGCATTGTGCCTATGTATTTAATACCGATGCAATTTCTGTGTTTCAACGTCAATAAGAAGGTCTGAGGGATACAGTAAACCTGAAGTGAAGCATCGGAATCTATAACTAGTGTCAAAGGAATGGTTCAAAACATAGACAGTAGGAAGCGCCAGGCTTCTTGTACTTGAGTCGGCATTGTGCCTTTTGTATTTATTTCCGATGCAATTTCTGTGTTTCATCGTCAATAAGAAGGTCAGAGGGATACAGTAAACCTGAAGTGAAGCATCGGAATCTATAACTAGTGTCACAGGAATGGTTGAAAACATAGTCAGTAAGAAGAGTCAGTCTTCTTGTACTTAAGTCGGCATTGTGCTTTTTGTATTTAATTCTGATGCCATTTCTGTGTTTCATCATCAATAAGAAGGTCACAGAGAAACAAAAAACCTGAAGTGAAGCATCGGAATCTATAACTAGTGTCACAGGAATGGTTCAAAACTTAGACAGTAAGAACCGTCAGTTTTCTTGTACTTAATTCGGCATTGTGCCTTTTGTATATAATTGCGATGCAATTTCTGTGTTTCATCGTCAATAAGAAGGTCAGAGAAATACAGTAAACCTGAAGAGAAGCATCGAAATCCATAACTAGTGTCACAGGAATGGTTCAAAACAAAGACAGTGAGATGAGTCAGTTTTCTCGTACATAAGTCGGCATTTTGCCTTTTGTATTTAGTTCCGATGCAATTTCTGTGTTTCATCGTCAATAAGAAGGTCAGAGGAATACAGTACACATGAAGTGAAGCATCGGAATGTGTAACTAGTGACACAGGAATGGTTCACATCATAGACAGTAAGAAGAGTCAGGTTTCTTGTACTTAAGTCGGCATTGTGCTTTTTCTATTTAATTCCGATGCAATTTCTGTGTTTCGTCGACAGTAAGAAGGTCAGAGGGTTACAGCAAACCTGAAGTGAAGCATCGGAATCTATAACTCGTGTCACAGGAATGGTTCAAAACATTGGCAGTAAGAAGAGTCAGTTTTCTTGAACTTAATTGGGCATTGTGCCTTTTGTATTTAATTCCGATGCAATATCTGTGTTTCATCGTCAATAAGAAGGTCAGAGGGATACACTAAATCTGAAGTGAAGCATCGGAATCTGTAACTAGTGTCACGGGAATGGTTCAAAGCATAGACAGTTAGAAGAGTCAGTCCTCTTGTACTTAAGTCGGCATTGAGCCTTTTTATTTAATTCCGATGCAATTTCTGTGTTTCATCGTCAATAAGAAGGTCAGAGGGATACAGTTAACCTGAAGTGAAGCATCGGAATCTATAACTATTGTCACAGGAATGGTTCAAAACATAGACATTAAGAAGAGCCAGTCTTCCTGTACTTGAGTCACAATTGTGCCTATGTATTTAATTCCGATGCAATTTCTATGTTTCATCGTCAATAAGAAGGTAAGAGGGATACAGTAAACCTGAAGTAAAGCAGCGGAATCCATAACTAGTGTCACAGGAATGGTTCAAAACATAGACAGTAAGAAGAGCCAGTCTTCTTGTACTTAAGTCGGCATTGTGCCTTTTGTATTTAATTCCGATGCAGTTACTGTGTTTCATCGTCAATGCGAAGGTCAGTGGGATACAGTAAACCCGAAGTGAAGCATCGGAATCTACAACTAGTGTCACAGGAATGGTTCAAAACATAGACAGTAGGAAGAGTAGTTCTCTTGTACTTAATTCGGCATTGTGCTTTTGTATTTGATTACGATGCAATTTCTGTGTTTCATCGTCAATAAGAAAGTCAGAGGGATAAAGTAAACCTGAAGTGAATCATCGGAATCTATAACTAGTGTCACGGGAAAGCTTCAAAACATAGACAGTAAGAAGAGTCAGTTTTCTTGTACTTAAGTCAGCATTGTGCCTTTGTATTTAATTCCGCTGCAATTTCTGTGTTTCATCGTCAATAAGAAGGTCAGAGGGTTACAGTACACATGAAGTGAAGCATCGGACTGTGTAACTAGTGACACAGGAATGGTTCAAATCATAGACAGTAAGAAGAGTCAGTCTTCTTGTACTTAAGTCAGCATTGTGACTTGTGTATTTATTTCCGATGCAATGACTGTGTTTCATCGTCAATAAGAAGGTCCAATGGGATACAGTAAGCCTGAAGTGAAGCATCGGAATCTAAAACTCGTCTCACGAGAGAGGTTCAAAACATAGACAGTAAGAAGAGTTACTTTTCTTGTACGTAAGTCAGCATTGTGCCTTTTCTATTTAATTCTGAATCAATTTCTGTGTTTCATCGGCAATAAGAAGGTCAGAGGGATGCAGTAAACCTGAAGTGAAGCATCGGAATCTATAACTAGTGTCACAGGAATGGTTTTAAACATAGACAGTAGGAAGAGTCAGTCTTCTTGTACTTAAGTCGGCATTGTGCCTTTTGTGTTTAATTCCGATGCAATTTCTGTGTTTCATCGTCAATAAGAAGGTCAGAGGGATACACTAAACCTGAAGTGAAGCATCGGAATCTGTAACTAGTGTCACGGGAATGGTTCAAAACATAGACAGTTAGAAGAGTCAGTTCTCTTGTACTTAAGTCGGCATTGTGCCTTTTCTATTTAATTCCGATGCAATTTCTGTGTTTCATCGTCAATAAGAAGGTCAGAGGGATACAGTTAACCTGAAATGAAGCATCGGAATCTATAACTATTGTCACAGGAATGGTTCAAAACATAGACAGTAAGAAGAGCCAGTCTTCCTGTACTTGAGTCACAATTGTGCCTATGTATTTAATTCCGATGCAATTTCTGTGTTTCATCGTCAATAAGAAGGTAAGAGGGATACAGTAAACCTGAAGTGAAGCATCGGAATCTATAACTAGTTTCACAGGAATGGTTCAAAACATAGACAGTAAGAAGAGCCAGTCTTCTTGTACATAAGTCGGCATTGTGCCTTTTGAATTTAATTCCGATGCAGTTTCTGTGTTTCATCGTCAATACGAAGGTCAGTGGGATACAGTAAACCCGAAGTGAAGCATCGGAACCGACAACTTGTGTCACAGGAATGGTTCAAAACATAGACAGTAGGATGAGTAGTTCTCTTGTACTTAATTCGGCATTGTGCTTTTGAATTTGATTACAATGCAATTTCTGTGTTTCATCGTCAATAAGAAAGTCAGAGGGATACAGTAAAACTGAAGTGAATCATCGGAATCTATAACTAGTGTCACGGGAAAGCTTTAAAACATAGACAGTAAGAAGAGTCAGTTTTCTTGTACTTGAGTCGGCATTGTGCCTATGTATTTAATACCGATGCAATTTCTGTGTTTCATCGTCAATAAGAAGGTCTGAGGGATACAGTAAACCTGAAGTGAAGCATCGGAATCTATAACTAGTGTCAAAGGAATGGTTCAAAACATAGACAGTAGGAAGCGCCAGGCTTCTTGTACTTGAGTCGGCATTGTGCCTTTTGTATTTATTTCCGATGCAATTTCTGTGTTTCATCGTCAATAAGAAGGTCAGAGGGATACAGTAAACCTGAAGTGAAGCATCGGAATCTATAACTAGTGTCACAGGAATGGTTGAAAACATGGTCAGTAAGAAGAGTCAGTCTTCTTGTACTTAAGTCGGCATTGTGCTTTTTGTATTTAATTCTGATGCCATTTCTGTGTTTCATCATCAATAAGAAGGTCACAGAGAAACAAAAAACCTGAAGTGAAGCATCGGAATCTATAACTAGTGTCACAGGAATGGTTCAATACATAGACAGTAAGAACCGTCAGTTTTCTTGTACTTAATTCGGCATTGTGCCTTTTGTATTTAATTGCGATGCAATTTATGTGTTTCATTGTCAATAAGAAGGTCAGAGAAATACAGTAAACCTGAAGAGAAGCATCGAAATCCATAACTAGTGTCACAGGAATGGTTCAAAACAAAGACAGTGAGATGAGTCAGTTTTCTCGTACATAAGTCGGCATTTTGCCTTTTGTATTTAGTTCCGATGCAATTTCTGTGTTTCATCGTCAATAAGAAGGTTAGAGGGATACAGTACACATGAAGTGAAGCATCGGAATGTGTAACTAGTGACACAGGAATGGTTCACATCATAGACAGTAAGAAGAGTCAGGTTTCTTGTACTTAAGTCGGCATTGTGCTTTTTCTATTTAATTCCGATGCAATTTCTGTGTTTCGTCGACAGTAAGAAGGTCAGAGGGTTACAGCAAACCTGAAGTGAAGCATCGGAATCTATAACTCGTGTCACAGGAATGGTTCAAAACATTGGCAGTAAGAAGAGTCAGTTTTCTTGAACTTAATTGGGCATTGTGCCTTTTGTATTTAATTCCGATGCAATATCTGTGTTTCATCGTCAATAAGAAGGTCAGAGGGATACACTAAATCTGAAGTGAAGCATCGGAATCTGTAACTAGTGTCACGGGAATGGTTCAAAGCATAGACAGTTAGAAGAGTCAGTCCTCTTGTACTTAAGTCGGCATTGAGCCTTTTTATTTAATTCCGATGCAATATCTGTGTTTCATCGTCAATAAGAAGGTCAGAGGGATACAGTTAACCTGAAGTGAAGCATCGGAATCTATAACTATTGTCACAGGAATGGTTCAAAACATAGACAGTAAGAAGAGCCAGTCTTCCTGTACTTGAGTCACAATTGTGCCTATGTATTTAATTCCGATGCAATTTCTGTGTTTCATCGTCAATAAGAAGGTAAGAGGGATACAGTAAACCTGAAGTAAAGCATCGGAATCCATAACTAGTGTCACAGGAATGGTTCAAAACATAGACAGTAAGAAGAGCCAGTCTTCTTGTACTTAAGTCGGCATTGTGCCTTTTGTATTTAATTCCGATGCAGTTACTGTGTTTCATCGTCAATGCGAAGGTCAGTGGGATACAGTAAACCCGAAGTGAAGCATCGGAATCTACAACTAGTGTCACAGGAATGGTTCAAAACATAGACAGTAGGAAGAGTAGTTCTCTTGTACTTAATTCGGCATTGTGCTTTTGTATTTGATTACGATGCAATTTCTGTGTTTCATCGTCAATAAGAAAGTCAGAGGGATAAAGTAAACCTGAAGTGAATCATCGGAATCTATAACTAGTGTCACGGGAAAGCTTCAAAACATAGACAGTAAGAAGAGTCAGTTTTCTTGTACTTAAGTCAGCATTGTGCCTTTGTATTTAATTCCGCTGCAATTTCTGTGTTTCATCGTCAATAAGAAGGTCAGAGGGTTACAGTACACATGAAGTGAAGCATCGGACTGTGTAACTAGTGACACAGGAATGGTTCAAATCATAGACAGTAAGAAGAGTCAGTCTTCTTGTACTTAAGTCAGCATTGTGACTTGTGTATTTATTTCCGATGCAATGACTGTGTTTCATCGTCAATAAGAAGGTCCAATGGGATACAGTAAGCCTGAAGTGAAGCATCGGAATCTAAAACTCGTCTCACGAGAGAGGTTCAAAACATAGACAGTAAGAAGAGTTACTTTTCTTGTACGTAAGTCAGCATTGTGCCTTTTCTATTTAATTCTGAATCAATTTCTGTGTTTCATCGGCAATAAGAAGGTCAGAGGGATGCAGTAAACCTGAAGTGAAGCATCGGAATCTATAACTAGTGTCACAGGAATGGTTTTAAACATAGACAGTAGGAAGAGTCAGTCTTCTTGTACTTAAGTCGGCATTGTGCCTTTTGTGTTTAATTCCGATGCAATTTCTGTGTTTCATCGTCAATAAGAAGGTCAGAGGGATACACTAAACCTGAAGTGAAGCATCGGAATCTGTAACTAGTGTCACGGGAATGGTTCAAAACATAGACAGTTAGAAGAGTCAGTTCTCTTGTACTTAAGTCGGCATTGTGCCTTTTCTATTTAATTCCGATGCAATTTCTGTGTTTCATCGTCAATAAGAAGGTCAGAGGGATACAGTTAACCTGAAATGAAGCATCGGAATCTATAACTATTGTCACAGGAATGGTTCAAAACATAGACAGTAAGAAGAGCCAGTCTTCCTGTACTTGAGTCACAATTGTGCCTATGTATTTAATTCCGATGCAATTTCTGTGTTTCATCGTCAATAAGAAGGTAAGAGGGATACAGTAAACCTGAAGTGAAGCATCGGAATCTATAACTAGTTTCACAGGAATGGTTCAAAACATAGACAGTAAGAAGAGCCAGTCTTCTTGTACATAAGTCGGCATTGTGCCTTTTGAATTTAATTCCGATGCAGTTTCTGTGTTTCATCGTCAATACGAAGGTCAGTGGGATACAGTAAACCCGAAGTGAAGCATCGGAACCGACAACTTGTGTCACAGGAATGGTTCAAAACATAGACAGTAGGATGAGTAGTTCTCTTGTACTTAATTCGGCATTGTGCTTTTGAATTTGATTACGATGCAATTTCTGTGTTTCATCGTCAATAAGAAAGTCAGAGGGATACAGTAAAACTGAAGTGAATCATCGGAATCTATAACTAGTGTCACGGGAAAGCTTTAAAACATAGACAGTAAGAAGAGTCAGTTTTCTTGTACTTGAGTCGGCATTGTGCCTATGTATTTAATACCGATGCAATTTCTGTGTTTCATCGTCAATAAGAAGGTCTGAGGGATACAGTAAACCTGAAGTGAAGCATCGGAATCTATAACTAGTGTCAAAGGAATGGTTCAAAACATAGACAGTAGGAAGCGCCAGGCTTCTTGTACTTGAGTCGGCATTGTGCCTTTTGTATTTATTTCCGATGCAATTTCTGTGTTTCATCGTCAATAAGAAGGTCAGAGGGATACAGTAAACCTGAAGTGAAGCATCGGAATCTATAACTAGTGTCACAGGAATGGTTGAAAACATGGTCAGTAAGAAGAGTCAGTCTTCTTGTACTTAAGTCGGCATTGTGCTTTTTGTATTTTATTCTGATGCCATTTCTGTGTTTCATCATCAACAAGAAGGTCACAGAGAAACAAAAAACCTGAAGTGAAGCATCGGAATCTATAACTAGTGTCACAGGAATGGTTCAATACATAGACAGTAAGAACCGTCAGTTTTCTTGTACTTAATTCGGCATTGTGCCTTTTGTATTTAATTGCGATGCAATTTATGTGTTTCATTGTCAATAAGAAGGTCAGAGAAATACAGTAAACCTGAAGAGAAGCATCGAAATCCATAACTAGTGTCACAGGAATGGTTCAAAACAAAGACAGTGAGATGAGTCAGTTTTCTCGTACATAAGTCGGCATTTTGCCTTTTGTATTTAGTTCCGATGCAATTTCTGTGTTTCATCGTCAATAAGAAGGTCAGAGGGATACAGTACACATGAAGTGAAGCATCGGAATGTGTAACTAGTGACACAGGAATGGTTCACATCATAGACAGTAAGAAGAGTCAGGTTTCTTGTACTTAAGTCGGCATTGTGCTTTTTCTATTTAATTCCGATGCAATTTCTGTGTTTCGTCGACAGTAAGAAGGTCAGAGGGTTACAGCAAACCTGAAGTGAAGCATCGGAATCTATAACTCGTGTCACAGGAATGGTTCAAAACATTGGCAGTAAGAAGAGTCAGTTTTCTTGAACTTAATTGGGCATTGTGCATTTTGTATTTAATTCCGATGCAATATCTGTGTTTCATCGTCAATAAGAAGGTCAGAGGGATACACTAAATCTGAAGTGAAGCATCGGAATCTGTAACTAGTGTCACGGGAATGGTTCAAAGCATAGACAGTTAGAAGAGTCAGTCCTCTTGTACTTAAGTCGGCATTGAGCCTTTTTATTTAATTCCGATGTAATTTCTGTGTTTCATCGTCAATAAGAAGGTCAGAGGGATACAGTTAACCTGAAGTGAAGCATCGGAATCTATAACTATTGTCACAGGAATGGTTCAAAACATAGACAGTAAGAAGAGCCAGTCTTCCTGTACTTGAGTCACAATTGTGCCTATGTATTTAATTCCGATGCAATTTCTGTGTTTCAGCGTCAATAAGAAGGTAAGAGGGATACAGTAAACCTGAAGTGAAGCATCGGAATCCATAACTAGTGTCACAGGAATGGTTCAAAACATAGACAGTAAGAAGAGCCAGTCTTCTTGTACTTAAGTCGGCATTGTGCCTTTTGTATTTAATTCCGATGCAGTTACTGTGTTTCATCGTCAATGCGAAGGTCAGTGGGATACAGTAAACCCGAAGTGAAGCATCGGAATCTACAACTAGTGTCACAGGAATGGTTCAAAACATAGACAGTAGGAAGAGTAGTTCTCTTGTACTTAATTCGGCATTGTGCTTTTGTATTTGATTACGATGCAATTTCTGTGTTTCATCGTCAATAAGAAAGTCAGAGGGATAAAGTAAACCTGAAGTGAATCATCGGAATCTATAACTAGTGTCACGGGTAAGCTTCAAAACATAGACAGTAAGAAGAGTCAGTTTTCTTGTACTTAAGTCAGCATTGTGCCTTTGTATTTAATTCCGCTGCAATTTCTGTGTTTCATCGTCAATAAGAATGTCAGAGGGTTACAGTACACATGAAGTGAAGCATCGGACTGTGTAACTAGTGACACAGGAATGGTTCAAATCATAGACAGTAAGAAGAGTCAGTCTTCTTGTACTTAAGTCAGCATTGTGACTTGTGTATTTATTTCCGATGCAATGACTGTGTTTCATCGTCAATAAGAAGGTCCAATGGGATACAGTAAGCCTGAAGTGAAGCATCGGAATCTAAAACTCGTCTCACGAGAGAGGTTCAAAACATAGACAGTAAGAAGAGTTACTTTTCTTGTACGTAAGTCAGCATTGTGCCTTTTCTATTTAATTCTGAATCAATTTCTGTGTTTCATCGGCAATAAGAAGGTCAGAGGGATGCAGTAAACCTGAAGTGAAGCATCGGAATCTATAACTAGTGTCACAGGAATGGTTTTAAACATAGACAGTGGGAAGAGTCAGTCTTCTTGTACTTAAGTCGGCATTGTGCCTTTTGTGTTTAATTCCGATGCAATTTCTGTGTTTCATCGTCAATAAGAAGGTCAGAGGGATACACTAAACCTGAAGTGAAGCATCGGAATCTGTAACTAGTGTCACGGGAATGGTTCAAAACATAGACAGTTAGAAGAGTCAGTTCTCTTGTACTTAAGTCGGCATTGTGCCTTTTCTATTTAATTCCGATGCAATTTCTGTGTTTCATCGTCAATAAGAAGGTCAGAGGGGTACAGTTAACCTGAAATGAAGCATCGGAATCTATAACTATTGTCACAGGAATGGTTCAAAACATAGACAGTAAGAAGAGCCAGTCTTCCTGTACTTGAGTCACAATTGTGCCTATGTATTTAATTCCGATGCAATTTCTGTGTTTCATCGTCAATAAGAAGGTAAGAGGGATACAGTAAACCTGAAGTGAAGCATCGGAATCTATAACTAGTTTCACAGGAATGGTTCAAAACATAGACAGTAAGAAGAGCCAGTCTTCTTGTACATAAGTCGGCATTGTGCCTTTTGAATTTAATTCGGATGCAGTTTCTGTGTTTCATCGTCAATACGAAGGTCAGTGGGATACAGTAAACCCGAAGTGAAGCATCGGAACCGACAACTTGTGTCACAGGAATGGTTCAAAACATAGACAGTAGGATGAGTAGTTCTCTTGTACTTAATTCGGCATTGTGCTTTTGAATTTGATTACGATGCAATTTCTGTGTTTCATCGTCAATAAGAAAGTCAGAGGGATACAGTAAAACTGAAGTGAATCATCGGAATCCATAACTAGTGTCACGGGAAAGCTTTAAAACATAGACAGTAAGAAGAGTCAGTTTTCTTGTACTTGAGTCGGCATTGTGCCTATGTATTTAATACCGATGCAATTTCTGTGTTTCATCGTCAATAAGAAGGTCTGAGGGATACAGTAAACCTGAAGTGAAGCATCGGAATCTATAACTAGTGTCAAAGGAATGGTTCAAAACATAGACAGTAGGAAGCGCCAGGCTTCTTGTACTTGAGTCGGCATTGTGCCTTTTGTATTTATTTCCGATGCAATTTCTGTGTTTCATCGTCAATAAGAAGGTCAGAGGGATACAGTAAACCTGAAGTGAAGCATCGGAATCTATAACTAGTGTCACAGGAATGGTTGATAACATGGTCAGTAAGAAGAGTCAGTCTTCTTGTACTTAAGTCGGCATTGTGCTTTTTGTATTTAATTCTGATGCCATTTCTGTGTTTCATCATCAATAAGAAGGTCACAGAGAAACAAAAAACCTGAAGTGAAGCATCGGAATCTATAACTAGTGTCACAGGAATGGTTCAATACATAGACAGTAAGAACCGTCAGTTTTCTTGTACTTAATTCGGCATTGTGCCTTTTGTATTTAATTGCGATGCAATTTCTGTGTTTCATCGTCAATAAGAAGGCTAGAGAAATACAGTAAACCTGAAGAGAAGCATCGAAATCCATAACTAGTGTCACAGGAATGGTTCAAAACAAAGACAGTGAGATGAGTCAGTTTTCTCGTACATAAGTCGGCATTTTGCCTTTTGTATTTAGTTCCGATGCAATTTCTGTGTTTCATCGTCAATAAGAAGGTCAGAGGGATACAGTACACATGAAGTGAAGCATCGGAATGTGTAACTAGTGACACAGGAATGGTTCACATCATAGACAGTAAGAAGAGTCAGGTTTCTTGTACTTAAGTCGGCATTGTGCTTTTTCTATTTAATTCCGATGCAATTTCTGTGTTTCGTCGACAATAAGAAGATCCAAGGGATACAGTAAACCTGAAGTGAAGCATCGGAATCTAAAACCGGTCTCACAGGAAAGTTGCAAAACATAGCCAGTAAGAAGAACCAGTCTTCTTGTACTTGAGTCGGCATAGTGCCTTTTGTATTTAATTCCGATGCAATTTCTGTGTTTCATCGTCAATAAGAAGGTCAGAGAGATATAGTATACCTGAAGTGAAGCATCGTAATCTATAACTTGTACCACAGGAATGGTTCAAAGCATACGCAGTAAGAAGGGTCAGTTTTCTTGTACTTAAGTCCGCATTGTGCCTTTTCTATTTAATTCCGATGCAATTTCTGTGTTCCATCGTCAATATGAAGGTCAGAGGGATACAGTAAACCTGAAGTGAAGCATCGGAATCTATAACTAGTGTCACAGGAATGGTTCAAAACACACACAGCAAGAAGAGTCAGTCTTTTTGTACTTCAGTCGGCATTGTGCCTTTTGTATTTAATTCCGATGCAATTTCTGTGTTTCATCGTCAACAAGAAGGCCCAAGGGATACAGTAAACATATAGTGAAGCATCGGAATCTATAACTAGTGTCACATAATGGTTCGAAACATAGACAGTCAGAAGAGTCAGTTTTCTTGTACTTAAGTCGGCATTGTGCCTTTTGCATTTAACTCCGATGCAATTTCTGTGTTTCATCGTCAATAAGACGGTCAGAGGGATACAGTAAACCTGAAGTGATGCATCGGAATCTATAACTAGTGTCACATGAATGGTTCAAAACATAGACAGTAAGAAGAGTTAGTTTTCTTGTACGTAAGTCAGCATTGTGCCTTTTCTATTTAAATCTGAATCAATATCTGTGTTTCATCGGCAATAAGAAGGTCAGAGGGATGCAGTAAACCTGAAGTGAAGCATCGGAATCTATAACTAGTGTCACAGGAATGGTTTTAAACATAGACAGTAGGAAGAGTCAGTCTTCTTGTACTTAAGTCGGCATTGTGCCTTTTGTGTTTAATTTCGATGCAATTTCTGTGTTTCATCGTCAATAAGAAGGTCAGAGGGTTACAGCAAACCTGAAGTGAAGCATCGGAATGTATAACTCGTGTCACAGGAATGGTTCAAAGCATTGGCAGTAAGAAGAGTCAGTTTTCTTGTACTTAATTGGGCATTGTGCCTTTTGTATTTAATTCCGATGCAATATCTGTGTTTCATCGTCAATAAGAAGGTCAGAGGGATACACTAAATCTGAAGTGAAGCATCGGAATCTGTAACTAGTGTCACGGGAATGGTTCAAAGCATAGACAGTTAGAAGAGTCAGTCCTCTTGTACTTAAGTCGGCATTGAGCCTTTTTATTTAATTCCGATGCAATTTCTGTGTTTCATCGTCAATAAGAAGGTCAGAGGGATACAGTTAACCTGAAGTGAAGCATCGGAATTTATAACCATTGTCACAGGAATGGTTCAAAACATAGACAGTAAGAAGAGCCAGTCTTCCTCTACTTGAGTCACTATTGTGCCTATGTATTTAATTCCGAAGCAATTTCTGTGTTTCATCGTCAATAAGAAGGTAAGAGGGATACAGTAAACCTGAAGTGAAGCATCGGAATCTATAACTAGTGTCACAGGAATGGTTCAAAACATAGACAGTAAGAAGAGCCAGTCTTCTTGTACTTAAGTCGGCATTGTGCCTTTTGTATTTAATACCGATGCAGTTACTGTGTTTCATCGTCAATACGAAGGTCAGTGGGATACAGTAAACCTGAAGTGAAGCATCGGAATCTACAACTAGTGTCACAGGAATGGTTCAAAACATAGACAGTAGGAAGAGTAGTTCTCTTGTACTTAATTCGGCATTGTGCTTTTGTATTTGATTACGATGCAATTTCTGTGTTTCATCGTCAATAAGAAAGTCAGAGGGATACAGTAAACCTGAAGTGTATCATCGGAATCTATAACTAGTGTCACGGGAAAGCTTCAAAACATAGACAGTAAGAAGAGTCGGTTTTCTTGTACTTAAGTCAGCATTGTGCCTTTGTATTTAATTCCGCTGCAATTTCTGTGTTTCATCGTCAATAAGAAGGTCAGAGGGTTACAGTACACATGAAGTGAAGCATCGGACTGTGTAACTAGTGACACAGGAATGGTTCAAATCATAGACAGTAAGAAGAGTCAGTCTTCTTGTACTTAAGTCAGCATTGTGACTTTTGTATTTAATTCCGATGCAATGACTGTGTTTCATCGTCAATAAGAAGGTCCAATGGGATACAGTAAACCTGAAGTGAAGCATCGGAATCTAAAACTCGTCTCACGAGATAGGTTCAAAACATAGACAGTAAGAAGAGTTACTTTTCTTGTACGTAAGTCAGCATTGTGCCTTTTCTATTTAATTCTGAATCAATTTCTGTGTTTCATCGGCAATAAGAAGGTCAGAGGGATGCAGTAAACCTGAAGTGAAGCATCGGAATCTATAACTAGTGTCACAGGAATGGTTTTAAACATAGGCAGTAGGAAGAGTCAGTCTTCTTGTACTTAAGTCGGCATTGTGCCTTTTGTGTTTAATTCCGATGCAATTTCTGTGTTTCATCGTCAATAAGGTCAGAGGGTTACAGCAAACCTGAAGTGAAGCATCGGAATCTATAACTAGTGTCACAGGAATGGTTCAAACATTGGCGGTAAGAAGAGTCAGTTTTCTTGTACTTAATTGGGCATTGTGCCTTTTGTATTTAATTCCGATACAATATCTGTGTTTCATCGTCAATAAGAAGGTCAGAAGGATACACTAAATCTGAAGTGAAGCATCGGAATCTGTAACTAGTGTCACGGGAATGGTTCAAAACATAGACAGTTAGAAGAGACAGTTCTCTTGTACTTAAGTCGGCATTGTGCCTTTTCTATTTAATTCCGATGCAATTTCTGTGTTTCATCGTCAATAAGAAGGTCAGAGGGATACAGTTAACCTGAAATGAAGCATCGGAATATATAACTATTGTCACAGGAATGGTTCAAAACATAGACAGTAAGAAGAGCCAGTCTCCCTGTACTTGAGTCACAATTGTGCCTATGTATTTAATTCCGATGCAATTTCTGTGTTTCATCGTCAATAAGAAGGTAAGAGGGATACAGTAAACCTAAAGTGAAGCATCGGAATCTATAACTAGTGTCACAGGAATGGTTCAAAACATAGACGGTAAGAAGAGCCAGTCTTCTTGTACATAAGTCATCATTGTGCCTTTTGAATTTAATTCCGATGCTGTTTCTGTGTTTCATCGTCAATACGAAGGTCAGAGGGATACAGTAAACCTGAAGTGAATCATCGGAATCTATAACTAGTGTCACGGGAAAGCTTCAAAACATAGACAGTAAGAAGAGTCAGTTTTCTTGTACTTGAGTCGGCATTGTGCCTATGTATTTAATACCGATGCAATTTTTGTGTTTCATCGTCAATAAGAAGGTCTGAGGGATACAGTAAACCTGAAGTGAAGCATCGGAATCTATAACTAGTGTCAAAGGAATGGTTCAAAACATAGACAGTAGGAAGCGCCAGGCTTCTTGTACTTGAGTCGGCATTGTGCCTTTTGTATTTATTTCCGATGCAATTTCTGTGTTTCATCGTCAATAAGAAGGTCAGAGGGATACAGTAAACCTGAAGTGAAGCATCGGAATCTATAACTAGTGTCACAGGAATGGTTGAAAACATAGTCAGTAAGAAGAGTCAGTCTTCTTGTACTTAAGTCGGCATTGTGCTTTTTGTATTTAATTCTGATGCCATTTCTGTGTTTCATCATCAATAAGAAGGTCACAGAGAAACAAAAAACCTGAAGTGAAGCATCGGAATCTATAACTAGTGTCACAGGAATGGTTCAAAACATAGACAGTAAGAACCGTCAGTTTTCTTGTACATAATTCGGCATTGTGCCTTTTGTATTTAATTGCGATGCAATTTCTGTGTTTCATCGTCAATAAGAAGGTCAGAGAAATACAGTAAACCCGAAGAGAAGCATCGAAATCCATAACTAGTGTCACAGGAATGGTTCAAAACAAAGACAGTGAGATGAGTCAGTTTTCTCGTACATAAGTCGGCATTTTGCCTTTTGTATTTAGTTCCGATGCAATTTCTGTGTTTCATCGTCAATAAGAAGGTCAGAGGGATACAGTACACATGAAGTGAAGCATCGGAATGTGTAACTAGTGACACAGGAATGGTTCACATCATAGACAGTAAGAAGAGTCAGGTTTCTTGTACTTAAGTCGGCATTGTGCTTTTTCTATTTAATTCCGATGCAATTTCTGTGTTTCGTCGACAATAAGAAGGTCAGAGGGTTACGGCAAACCTGAAGTGAAGCATCGGAATCTATAACTCGTGTCACAGGAATGGTTCAAAACATTGGCAGTAAGAAGAGTCAGTTTTCTTGAACTTAATTGGGCATTGTGCGTTTTGTATTTAATTCCGATGCAATATCTGTGTTTCATCGTCAATAAGAAGGTCAGAGGGATACACTAAATTTGAAGTGAAGCATCGGAATCTGTAACTAGTGTCACGGGAATGGTTCAAAGCATAGACAGTTAGAAGAGTCAGTCCTCTTGTACTTAAGTCGGCATTGAGCCTTTTTATTTAATTCCGATGCAATTTCTGTGTTTCATCGTCAGTAAGAAGGTCAGAGGGATACAGTTAACCTGAAGTGAAGCATCGGAATCTATAACTATTGTCACAGGAATGGTTCAAAACATAGTATGTAAGAAGAGCCAGTCTTCCTGTACTTGAGTCACATTTGTGCCTATGTATTTAATTCCGATGCAATTTCTGTGTTTCATCGTCAATAAGAAGGTAAGTGGGATACAGTAAACCTGAAGTGAAGCATCGGACTCTATAACTAGTGTCACAGGAATGGTTCAAAACATAGACAGTAAGAAGAGCCAGTCTTCTTGTACTTAAGTCGGCATTGTGCCTTTTGTATTTAATTCCGATGCAGTTACTGTGTTTCATCGTCAATACGAAGGTCAGTGGGATACAGTAAACCCGAAGTGAAGCATCGGAATCTACAACTAGTGTCACAGGAATGGTTCAAATCGTAGACAGTAGGAAGAGTAGTTCTCTTGTACTTAATTCGGCATTGTGCTTTTGTATTTGATTACGATGCAATTTCTGTGTTTCATCGTCAATAAGAAAGTCAGAGGGATACAGTAAACCTGAAGTGAATCATCGAAATCTATAACTAGTGTCACGGGAAAGCTTCAAAACATAGTCAGTAAGAAGAGTCAGTTTTCTTGTACTTAAGTCAGCATTGTGCCTTTGTATTTAATTCCGCTGCAATTTCTGTGTTTCATCGTCAATAAGAAGGTCAGAGGGTTACAGTACACATGAAGTGAAGCATCGGACTGTGTAACTAGTGACACAGGAATGGTTCAAATCATAGACAGTAAGAAGAGTCAGTCTTCTTGTACTTAAGTCAGCATTGTGACTTTTGTATTTAATTCCGATGCAATGACTGTGTTTCATCGTCAATAAGAAGGTCCAATGGGATACAGTAAACCTGAAGTGAAGCATCGGAATCTAAAACTCGTCTCACGAGATAGGTTCAAAACATAGACAGTAAGAAGAGTTACTTTACTTGTACGTAAGTCAGCATTGTGCCTTTTCTATTTAATTCTGAATCAATTTCTGTGTTTCATCGGCAATAAGAAGGTCAGAGGGATGCAGTAAACCTGAAGTGAAGCATCGGAATCCATAACTAGTGTCACAGGAATGGTTTTAAACATAGACAGTAGGAAGAGTCAGTCTCTTATACTTAAGTCGGCATTGTGCCTTTTGTGTTTAATTCCGATGCAATTTCTGTGTTTCATCGTCAATAAGAAGGTCAGAGGGTTACAGCAAACCTGAAGTGAAGCATCGGAATCTATAACTAGTGTCACAGGAATGGTTCAAAACATAGACAGTAAGAAGAGCCAGTCTTCTTGTACATAAGTCGGCATTGTGCCTTTTGAATTTAATTCCGATGCAGTTTCTGTGTTTCATCGTCAATACGAAGGTCAGTGGGATACAGTAAACCCGAAGTGAAGCATCGGAATCGACAACTTGTGTCACAGGAATGGTTCAAAACATAGACAGTAGGAAGAGTAGTTCTCTTGTACTTAATTCGGCATTGTGCTTTTGTATTTGATTACGATGCAATTTCTGTGTTTCATCGTCAATAAGAAAGTCAGAGGGATACAGTAAACCTGAAGTGAATCATCGGAATCTATAACTAGTGTCACGGGAAAGCTTTAAAACATAGACAGTAAGAAGAGTCAGTTTTCTTGTACTTGAGTCGGCATTGTGCCTATGTATTTAATACCGATGCAATTTCTGTGTTTCATCGTCAATAAGAAGGTCTGAGGAATACAGTAAACCTGAAGTGAAGCATCGGAATCTATAACTAGTGTCAAAGGAATGGTTCAAAACATAGACAGTAGGAAGCGCCAGGCTTCTTGTACTTGAGTCGGCATTGTGCCTTTTGTATTTCTTTCCGATGCAATTTCTGTGTTTCATCGTCAATAAGAAGGTCAGAGGGATACAGTAATCCTGAAGTGAAGCATCGGAATCTATAACTAGTGTCACAGGAATGGTTGAAAACATAGTCAGTAAGAAGAGTCAGTCCTCTTGTACTTATGTCGGCATTGTGCCTTTTGTATTTAATTCCGATGCCATTTCTGTGTTTCATCATCAATAAGAAGGTCAGACAGGAACAAAAAACCTGAAGTGAAGCATCGGAATCTATAACTAGTGTCACGGGAAAGCTTTAAAACATAGACAGTAAGAAGAGTCAGTTTTCTTGTACTTGAGTCGGCATTGTGCCTATGTATTTAATACCGATGCAATTTCTGTGTTTCATCGTCAATAAGAAGGTCTGAGGGATACAGTAAACCTGAAGTGAAGCATCGGAATCTATAACTAGTGTCAAAGGAATGGTTCAAAACATAGACGGTAGGAAGCGCCAGGCTTCTTGTACTTCAGTCGGCATTGTGCCTTTTGTATTTATTTCCGATGCAATTTCTGTGTTTCATCGTCAATAAGAAGGTCAGAGGGATACAGTAAACCTGAAGTGAAGCATCGGAATCTATAACTAGTGTCACAGGAATGGTTGAAAACATGGTCAGTAAGAAGAGTCAGTCTTCTTGTACTTAAGTCGGCATTGTGCTTTTTGTATTTAATTCTGATGCCATTTCTGTGTTTCATCATCAATAAGAAGGTCACAGAGAAACAAAAAACCTGAAGTGAAGCATCGGAATCTATAACTAGTGTCACAGGAATGGTTCAATACATAGACAGTAAGAACCGTCAGTTTTCTTGTACTTAATTCGGCATTGTGCCTTTTGTATTTAATTGCGATGCAATTTCTGTGTTTCATCGTCAATAAGAAGGTCAGAGAAATACAGTAAACCTGAAGAGAAGCATCGAAATCCATAACTAGTGTCGCAGGAATGGTTCAAAACAAAGACAGTGAGATGAGTCAGTTTTCTCGTACATAAGTCGGCATTTTGCCTTTTGTATTTAGTTCCGATGCAATTTCTGTGTTTCATCGTCAATAAGAAGGTCAGAGGGATACAGTACACATGAAGTGAAGCATCGGAATGTGTAACTAGTGACACAGGAATGGTTCACATCATAGACAGTAAGAAGAGTCAGGTTTCTTGTACTTAAGTCGGCATTGTGCTTTTTCTATTTAATTCCGATGCAATTTCTGTGTTTCGTCGACAATAAGAAGATCCAAGGGATACAGTAAACCTGAAGTGAAGCATCGGAATCTAAAACCGGTCTCACAGGAAAGTTGCAAAACATAGCCAGTAAGAAGAACCAGTCTTCTTGTACTTGAGTCGGCATAGTGCCTTTTGTATTTAATTCCGATGCAATTTCTGTGTTTCATCGTCAATAAGAAGGTCAGAGAGATATAGTATACCTGAAGTGAAGCATCGTAATCTATAACTTGTACCACAGGAATGGTTCAAAGCATACGCAGTAAGAAGGGTCAGTTTTCTTGTACTTAAGTCCGCATTGTGCCTTTTCTATTTAATTCCGATGCAATTTCTGTGTTCCATCGTCAATATGAAGGTCACAGGGTTACAGTACACATGAAGTGAAGCATCGGAATTTGTAACTAGTGACACAGGAATGGTTCAAATCATAGACAGTAAGAAGAGTCAGTTTTCTTGTACTTAAGTCAGCATTGTGCCTTTGTATTTAATTCCGCTGCAATTTCTGTGTTTCATCGTCAATAAGAAGGTCACAGGGTTACAGTACACATGAAGTGAAGCATCGGAATGTGTAACTAGTGACACAGGAATGGTTCAAATCATAGACAGTAAGAAGAGTCAGATTTCTTGTAGTTAAGTTGGCATTGTGCCTTTTGTATTTAACTCCGATGCAATTTCTGTGTTTCATCGTCAATAAGAAGGTCAGAGGGATACAGTAATCCTGAAGTGAAGCATCGGAATCTGTAACTAGTGTCACATAATGGTTCGAAACATAGTCAGTCAGAAGAGTCAGTTTTCTTGTACTTAAGTCGGCATTGTGCCTTTTGCATTTAACTCCGATGCAATTTCTGTGTTTCATCGTCAATAAGACGGTCAGAGGGATACAGTAAACCTGAAGTGATGCATCGGAATCTATAACTAGTGTCACATGAATGGTTCAAAACATAGACAGTAAGAAGAGTTAGTTGTCTTGTACGTAAGTCAGCATTGTGCCTTTTCTATTTAAATCTGAATCAATTTCTGTGTTTCATCGGCAATAAGAAGGTCAGAGGGATGCAGTAAACCTGAAGTGAAGCATCGGAATCTATAACTAGTGTCACAGGAATGGTTTTAAACATAGACAGTAGGAAGAGTCAGTCTTCTTGTACTTAAGTCGGCATTGTGCCTTTTGTGTGTAATTCCGATGCAATTTCTGTGTTTCATCGTCAATAAGAAGGTCAGAGGGTTACAGCAAACCTGAAGTGAAGCATCGGAATGTATAACTCGTGTCACAGGAATGGTTCAAAGCATTGGCAGTAAGAAGAGTCAGTTTTCTTGTACTTAATTGGGCATTGTGCCTTTTGTATTTAATTCCGATGCAATATCTGTGTTTCATCGTCAATAAGAAGGTCAGAGGGATACACTAAATCTGAAGTGAAGCATCGGAATCTGTAACTAGTGTCACGGGAATGGTTCAAAGCATAGACAGTTAGAAGAGTCAGTCCTCTTGTACTTAAGTCGGCATTGAGCCTTTTTATTTAATTCCGATGCAATTTCTGTGTTTCATCGTCAATAAGAAGGTCAGAGGGATACAGTTAACCTGAAGTGAAGCATCGGAATTTATAACCATTGTCACAGGAATGGTTCAAAACATAGACAGTAAGAAGAGCCAGTCTTCCTCTACTTGAGTCACTATTGTGCCTATGTATTTAATTCCGATGCAATTTCTGTGTTTCATCGTCAATAAGAAGGTAAGAGGGATACAGTAAACCTGAAGTGAAGCATCGGAATCTTTAACTAGTGTCACAGGAATGGTTCAAAACATAGACAGTAAGAAGAGCCAGTCTTCTTGTACTTAAGTCGGCATTGTGCCTTTTGTATTTAATACCGATGCAGTTACTGTGTTTCATCGTCAATACGAAGGTCAGTGGGATACAATAAACCTGAAGTGAAGCATCGGAATCTACAACTAGTGTCACAGGAATGGTTCAAAACATAGACAGTAGGAAGAGTAGTTCTCTTGTACTTAATTCGGCATTGTGCTTTTGTATTTGATTACGATGCAATTTCTGTGTTTCATCGTCAATAAGAAAGTCAGAGGGATACAGTAAACCTGAAGTGTATCATCGGAATCTATAACTAGTGTCACGGGAAAGCTTCAAAACATAGACAGTAAGAAGAGTCGGTTTTCTTGTACTTAAGTCAGCATTGTGCCTTTGTATTTAATTCCGATGCAATGACTGTGTTTCATCGTCAATAAGAAGGTCCAATGGGATACAGTAAACCTGAAGTGAAGCATCGGAATCTAAAACTCGTCTCACGAGATAGGTTCAAAACATAGACAGTAAGAAGAGTTACTTTTCTTGTACGTAAGTCAGCATTGTGCCTTTTCTATTTAATTCTGAATCAATTTCTGTGTTTCATCGGCAATAAGAAGGTCAGAGGGATGCAGTAAACCTGAAGTGAAGCATCGGAATCTATAACTAGTGTCACAGGAATGGTTTTAAACATAGGCAGTAGGAAGAGTCAGTCTTCTTGTACTTAAGTCGGCATTGTGCCTTTTGTGTTTAATTCCGATGCAATTTCTGTGTTTCATCGTCAATAAGAAGGTCAGAGGGTTACAGCAAACCTGAAGTGAAGCATCGGAATCTATAACTAGTGTCACAGGAATGGTTCAAAACATTGGCGGTAAGAAGAGTCAGTTTTCTTGTACTTAATTGGGCATTGTGCCTTTTGTATTTAATTCCGATGCAATATCTGTGTTTCATCGTCAATAAGAAGGTCAGAAGGATACACTAAATCTGAAGTGAAGCATCGGAATCTGTAACTAGTGTCACGGGAATGGTTCAAAACATAGACAGTTAGAAGAGTCAGTTCTCTTGTACTTAAGTCGGCATTGTGCCTTTTCTATTTAATTCCGATGCAATTTCTGTGTTTCATCGTCAATAAGAAGGTCAGAGGGATACAGTTAACCTGAAATGAAGCATCGGAATCTATAACTATTGTCACAGGAATGGTTCAAAACATAGACAGTAAGAAGAGCCAGTCTCCCTGTACTTGAGTCACAATTGTGCCTATGTATTTAATTCCGATGCAATTTCTGTGTTTCATCGTCAATAAGAAGGTAAGAGGGATACAGTAAACCTAAAGTGAAGCATCGGAATCTATAACTAGTGTCACAGGAATGGTTCAAAACATAGACGGTAAGAAGAGCCAGTCTTCTTGTACATAAGTCATCATTGTGCCTTTTGAATTTAATTCCGATGCAGTTTCTGTGTTTCATCGTCAATACGAAGGTCAGAGGGATACAGTAAACCTGAAGTGAATCATCGGAATCTATAACTAGTGTCACGGGAAAGCTTCAAAACATAGACAGTAAGAAGAGTCAGTTTTGTTGTACTTGAGTCGGCATTGTGCCTATGTATTTAATACCGATGCAATTTTTGTGTTTCATCGTCAATAAGAAGGTCTGAGGGATACAGTAAACCTGAAGTGAAGCATCGGAATCTATAACTAGTGTCAAAGGAATGGTTCAAAACATAGACAGTAGGAAGCGCCAGGCTTCTTGTACTTGAGTCGGCATTGTGCCTTTTGTATTTATTTCCGATGCAATTTCTGTGTTTCATCGTCAATAAGAAGGTCAGAGGGATACAGTAAACCTGAAGTGAAGCATCGGAATCTATAACTAGTGTCACAGGAATGGTTGAAAACATAGTCAGTAAGAAGAGTCAGTCTTCTTGTACTTAAGTCGGCATTGTGCTTTTTGTATTTAATTCTGATGCCATTTCTGTGTTTCATCATCAATAAGAAGGTCACAGAGAAACAAAAAACCTGAAGTGAAGCATCGGAATCTATAACTAGTGTCACAGGAATGGTTCAAAACATAGACAGTAAGAACCGTCAGTTTTCTTGTACATAATTCGGCATTGTGCCTTTTGTATTTAATTGCGATGCAATTTCTGTGTTTCATCGTCAATAAGAAGGTCAGAGAAATACAGTAAACCCAAAGAGAAGCATCGAAATCCATAACTAGTGTCACAGGAATGGTTCAAAACAAAGACAGTGAGATGAGTCAGTTTTCTCGTACATAAGTCGGCATTTTGCCTTTTGTATTTAGTTCCGATGCAATTTCTGTGTTTCATCGTCAATAAGAAGGTCAGAGGGATACAGTACACATGAAGTGAAGCATCGGAATGTGTAACTAGTGACACAGGAATGGTTCACATCATAGACAGTAAGAAGAGTCAGGTTTCTTGTACTTAAGTCGGCATTGTGCTTTTTCTATTTAATTCCGATGCAATTTCTGTGTTTCGTCGACAATAAGAAGGTCAGAGGGTTACGGCAAACCTGAAGTGAAGCATCGGAATCTATAACTCGTGTCACAGGAATGGTTCAAAACATTGGCAGTAAGAAGAGTCAGTTTTCTTGAACTTAATTGGGCATTGTGCCTTTTGTATTTAATTCCGATGCAATATCTGTGTTTCATCGTCAATAAGAAGGTCAGAGGGATACACTAAATTTGAAGTGAAGCATCGGAATCTGTAACTAGTGTCACGGGAATGGTTCAAAACATAGTATGTAAGAAGAGCCAGTCTTCCTGTACTTGAGTCACATTTGTGCCTATGTATTTAATTCCGATGCAATTTCTGTGTTTCATCGTCAATAAGAAGGTAAGTGGGATACAGTAAACCTGAAGTGAAGCATCGGACTCTATAACTAGTGTCACAGGAATGGTTCAAAACATAGACAGTAAGAAGAGCCAGTCTTCTTGTACTTAAGTCGGCATTGTGCCTTTTGTATTTAATTCCGATGCAGTTACTGTGTTTCATCGTCAATACGAAGGCCAGTGGGATACAGTAAACCCGAAGTGAAGCATCGGAATCTACAACTAGTGTCACAGGAATGGTTCAAAACATAGACAGTAGGAAGAGTAGTTCTCTTGTACTTAATTCGGCATTGTGCTTTTGTATTTGATTACGATGCAATTTCTGTGTTTCATCGTCAATAAGAAAGTCAGAGGGATACAGTAAACCTGAAGTGAATCATCGAAATCTATAACTAGTGTCACGGGAAAGCTTCAAAACATAGACAGTAAGAAGAGTCAGTTTTCTTGTACTTAAGTCAGCATTGTGCCTTTGTATTTAATTCCGCTGCAATTTCTGTGTTTCATCGGCAATAAGAAGGTCAGAGGGTTACAGTACACATGAAGTGAAGCATCGGACTGTGTAACTAGTGACACAGGAATAGTTCAAATCATAGACAGTAAGAAGAGTCAGTCTTCTTGTACTTAAGTCAGCATTGTGACTTTTGTATTTAATTCCGATGCAATGACTGTGTTTCATCGTCAATAAGAAGGTCCAATGGGATACAGTAAACATGAAGTGAAGCATCGGAATCTAAAACTCGTCCCACGAGATAGGTTCAAAACATAGACAGTAAGAAGAGTTACTTTACTTGTACGTAAGTCAGCATTGTGCCTTTTCTATTTAATTCTGAATCAATTTCTGTGTTTCATCGGCAATAAGAAGGTCAGAGGGATGCAGTAAACCTGAAGTGAAGCATCGGAATCCATAACTAGTGTCACAGGAATGGTTTTAAACATAGACAGTAGGAAGAGTCAGTCTCTTATACTTAAGTCGGCATTGTGCCTTTTGTGTTTAATTCCGATGCAATTTCTGTGTTTCATCGTCAATAAGAAGGTCAGAGGGTTACAGCAAACCTGAAGTGAAGCATCGGAATCTATAACTAGTGTCACAGGAATGGTTCAAAACATTGGCGATAAGAAGAGTCAGTTTTCTTGTACTTAATTGGGCATTGTGCCTTTTGTATTTAATTCCGATGCAATATCTGTGTTTCATCGTCAATAAGAAGGTCAGAGGGATACACTAAATCTGAAGTGAAGCATCGGAATCTGTAACTAGTGTCACGGGAATGGTTCAAAACATAGACAGTTAGAAGAGTCAGTTCTCTTGTACTTAAGTCGGTATTGTGCCTTTTCTATTTAATTCCGATGCAATTTCTGTGTTTCATCGTCAATAAGAAGGTCAGAGGGATACAGTTAACCTGAAATGAAGCATCGGAATCTATAACTATTGTCACAGGAATGGTTCAAAACATAGACAGTAAGAAGAGCCAGTCTTCCTGTACTTGAGTCACAATTGTGCCTATGTATTTAATTCCGATGCAATTTCTGTGTTTCATCGTCAATAAGAAGGTAAGAGGGATACAGTAAACCTGAAGTGAAGCATCGGAATCTATAACTAGTTTCACAGGAATGGTTCAAAACATAGACAGTAAGAAGAGCCAGTCTTCTTGTACATAAGTCGGCATTGTGCCTTTTGAATTTAATTCCGATGCAGTTTCTGTGTTTCATCGTCAATACGAAGGTCAGTGGGATACAGTAAACCCGAAGTGAAGCATCGGAATCGACAACTTGTGTCACAGGAATGGTTCAAAACATAGACAGTAGGAAGAGTAGTTCTCTTGTACTTAATTCGGCATTGTGCTTTTGTATTTGATTACGATGCAATTTCTGTGTTTCATCGTCAATAAGAAAGTCAGAGGGATACAGTAAACCTGAAGTGAATCATCGGAATCTATAACTAGTGTCACGGGAAAGCTTTAAAACATAGACAGTAAGAAGAGTCAGTTTTCTTGTACTTGAGTCGGCATTGTGCCTATGTATTTAATACCGATGCAATTTCTGTGTTTCATCGTCAATAAGAAGGTCTGAGGAATACAGTAAACCTGAAGTGAAGCATCGGAATCTATAACTAGTGTCAAAGGAATGGTTCAAAACATAGACAGTAGGAAGCGCCAGGCTTCTTGTACTTGAGTCGGCATTGTGCCTTTTGTATTTCTTTCCGATGCAATTTCTGTGTTTCATCGTCAATAAGAAGGTCAGAGGGATACAGTAATCCTGAAGTGAAGCATCGGAATCTATAACTAGTGTCACAGGAATGGTTGAAAACATAGTCAGTAAGAAGAGTCAGTCCTCTTGTACTTATGTCGGCATTGTGCCTTTTGTATTTAATTCCGATGCCATTTCTGTGTTTCATCATCAATAAGAAGGTCAGACAGGAACAAAAAACCTGAAGTGAAGCATCGGAATCTATAACTAGTGTCACAGGAATGGTTCAAAACATAGACAGTAAGAACCGTCAGTTTTCTTGTACCTAATTCGGCATTGTGCCTTTTGTATTTAATTGCGATGCAATTTCTGTGTTTCATCGTCAATAAGAAGGTCAGAGAAATACTGTAAACCTGAAGAGAAGCATCGAAATCCATAACTAGTGTCACAGGAATGGTTCAAAACAAAGACAGTGAGAAGAGTGAGTTTTCTCGTACATAAGTCGGCATTTTGCCTTTTGTATTTAATTCCGATGCAATTTCTGTGTTTCATCGTCAATAAGAAGGTCAGAGGGATATAGTACACATGAAGTGAAGCATCGGAATGTGTAACTAGTGACACAGGAATGGTTCACATCATAGACAGTAAGAAGAGTCAGCTTTCTTGTACTTAAGTCGGCATTGTGCTTTTTCTATTTAATTCCGATGCAATTTCTGTGTTTCGTCGACAATAAGAAGATCAAAGGGATACAGTAAACCTGAAGTGAAGCATCGGAATCTAAAACTGGTCTCACAGGAAAGTTGCAAAACATAGCCAGAAAGAAGAACCAGTCTCCTTGCACTTGAGTCGGCATTGTGCCTTTTGTATTTAATTCCGATGCAATTTCTGTGTTTCATCGTCAATAAGAAGGTCGGAGAGATATAGTATACCTGAATTGAAGCATCGTAATCTATAACTTGTGGCACAGGAATGGTTCAAAGCATACGCAGTAAGAAGGGTCAGTTTTCTTGTACTTAAGTCCGCATTGTGCCTTTTCTATTTAATTCCGATGTAACTTCTGTGTTCCATCGTCAATATGAAGGTCCAAGGGATACAGTAAACATATAGTGAAGCATCGGAATCTAAAACTGGTCTCACAGGAAATGTTCAAAGGTAGTCAGTAAGAAGAGTCAGTCTTCTAGTACATAAGTCGGCGTTGTGCCTTTTGTATTTAATTCCAATCACATTTCTGTGTTTCATCGTCAATAAGAAGGTCCAAGGGATACAGTAAACATATAGTGAAGCATCAGAATCTAAAACTGGTCTCACAGGAAATGTTCAAAACATAGTCAGTAAGAAGAGTCAGTCTTCTTGTACTTAAGTCGGCATTGTGACTTTTGTATTTAATTCCGATGCAATTTCTGTGTTTCATCGTCAATAAGAAGGTCCAAAGGGATACAGTTAACCTGAAGTGAAGCATCGGAATCTAAAACTCGTCTCACGAGAAAGGTTCAAAACATAGACAGTAAGGAGAGTTAGTTTTCTTGTACGTAAGTCAGCATTGTGCCTTTTCTATTTAATTCTGATTCAATTTCTGTGTTTCATCGGCAATAAGAAGGTCAAAGGGATGCAGTAAACCTGAAGTGAAGCAACGGAAACTATAACTAGTGTCACAGGAATGGTTTTAAACATAGACAGTAGGAAGAGTCAGTCTTCTTGTACTTAAGTCGGCATTGTGCCTTTTGTGTTTAATTCCGATGCAATTTCTGTGTTTCATCGTCAATAAGAAGGTCAGAGGGTTACAGTAAACCTGAAGTGAAGTATCGGAATCAATAACTAGTGTCACAGGAATGGATCAAAACATAGACAGTAAGAAGAGCCAGTCTTCTTGTACTTAAATCGGCATTGTGCCTTTTGTATTTAATTCCGATCAGGTTTCTGTGTTTCATCGTCAATACGAAGGTCAGTGGGATACAGTAAACCCGAAGTGAAGCATCGGAATCTACAACTAGTGTCACAGGAATGGTGCTTTTGTATTTGATTACGATGCAATTTCTGTGTTTCATCGTCAATAAGAAAGTCAAAGGGATACAGTAAACCTGAAGTGAATCATCGGAATCTACAACTAGTGTCACGGGAAAGCTTCAAAACATACAGTAAGAAGAGTCATTTTTCTTGTACTTGAGTCGGCATTGTGCCTATGTATTTAATACCGATGCAATTTCTGTGTTTCATCGTCAATAAGAAGGTCTGAGGGACACAGTAAACCTGAAGTGAAGCATCGGAATCTATAACTAGTGTCAAAGGAATGGTTCAAAACATAAACAGTAGGAAGCGCCAGTCTTCTTGTACTTGAGTCGGCATTGTGCCTTTTGTATTTATTTCCGATGCAATTTCTGTGTTTCATCGTCAATAAGAAGGTCAGAGGGATACAGTAAACCTGAAGTGAGGCATCGGAATCTATAACTAGTGTCACAGGAATGGCTCAAAACATAGTCAGTAAGAAGAGTCAGTCTTCTTGTACTTAAGTCGGCATTGTGCCTTTTGTATTTAATTCCGATGCCATTTCTGTGTTTCATCATCAATAAGAAGGTCAGACAGAAACAAAAAACCTGAACTGAAGCATCGGAATCTATAACTAGTGTCACAGGAATGGTTCAAAACATAGACAGTAAGAACCGTCAGTTTTCTTGTACTTAATTCGGCATTGTGCCTTTTGTATTTAATTGCGATGCAATTTCTGTGTTTCATCGTCAATAAGAAGGTCAGAGAAATACAGTAAACCTGAAGAGAAGCATCGAAATCCATAACTAGTGTCACAGGAATGGTTCAAAACAAAGACCGTGAGAAGAGTCAGTTTTCTCGTACATAAGTCGGCATTTTGCCTTTTGTATTTAATTCCGATGCAATTTCTGTCTTTCATCGTCAATAAGAAGATCCAAGGGATACAGTAAACATATAGTGAAGCATCAGAAACAAAAACTGGTCTCACAGGAAATGTTCAAAACAGAGTCAGTAAGAAGAGTCAGTCTTCTTGTACTTAAGTCGGCATTTTGCCTTTTGTATTTAATTCCGATGCAATTTCTGTGTTTCATCGTCAATATGGAATATCCAAGGGATACAGTAAAACTGAAGTGAAGCATCGGAATCTAAAACTGGTCTCACAGGAAAGGTTCAAAACATAGACATTAAGAAGAGTTAGTTATCTTGTACTTAAGTCAGCATTGTGCCGTTACTATTTAATTCTGATTCAATTTCTGTGTTTCGCCGTCAGTAAGCTGGTCCAAGGGATACAGTAAATCTAAAGTGAAGAATCGGAATCTGAAACCGGTCTCACAGGAAAGCTTCATAACATAGACAGTAAGAAGAGCCAGTCTACTTGTACTTGAGTCGGCATTGTGCCTTTTCTATTTAATTCCGACGCAATTTCTGTGTTTCGTCGTCAATAAAAAGGTCTAAGGGATACAGCAAACCTGAAGTGAAACATAGGAATATATAACTAGTGTCAAAGGAAAGGTTCAAAACATAGACAGTAAGAAGAGTCAGTCTTCTTGTACTTAAGTCGCCATTGTGCCTATAGTATTTAATTCCGATGCAATTTTTGTGTTACATCGTCAATAAGAAGGTCAGAGGGATACAGTAAACCTAAAGTGAAGCATCGGAATCTACAACTAGTGTCACAGGAATGGTTCAATACACAGTCTGTAAGATGAATCAGTCTTCTTGTACTTAAGTCGGCATTGTGCTTTTTCTATATAATTCCGATGCAATTTCTGTGTTTCGTCGTCAATAAGAAGGTCCAAGGGATACAGTAAACCTGAAGTGAAGCATCGGAATCTATAACTAGTGTCACAGGAATGGTTCAAAACATAGAGAGTAGGTAGAGTTAGTCTTCTTGTACTTAAGTCGGCATTGTGCCTTTTCTATTTAATTCCGATGCAATTTCTGTGTTTCCATGTCAATAAGAAGGTCCAGGGCATACAGTAAACATATAGTGAAGCATCAGAAACTAAAACTGGTCTCACAGGAAATGTTCAAAACATAGTCAGTACGAAGAGTCAGTCTTCTTGTACTGAAGTCGGCATTGTGCATTTTGTATTTAATTCCGATGCAATTTCTGTGGTTCATCGTCAATATGGAAGGACCAAGGGATTCAGTAAAACTGAAGTGAAGCATCGGAAACTAAAACTGGTCTCACAGGAAAGGTTCAAAACATAGACAGTAAGAAGAGATAGTCTACTTGTACTTGAGTCGGCATTGTGCCTTTTCTATTTAATTCCGATGCAATTTCTGTCTTTCATCGTCAATAAGAAGGTCAGAGGGATACAGAAAACCTGAAGTGAAGCATCGGAATCTATAACTAGTGTAACAGGAGTGGTTTAAACAATAGAGAGTAGGAAGAGTTAGTCTTCTTGAACTTAAGTCGGCGTTGTGCCTTTTCTATTTAATTCCCATGCAATTTCTGTGTTTCATCGTCAATAAGAATGTCAGAGGGATACAGTAAACCTGAAGTGAAGCATCGGAATCTATAACTAGTGTCACAGGAATGGTTCAAAACATACACAGCAAGAAGAGTCAGTCTTCTTGTACTTAAGCCGGCATTGTGCCTTTTGTATTTAATTCCGATGCAATCTCTGTGTTTCATCGTCAACAAGAAGGTCCACGGGATACACTAAACATATAGTGAAGCATCGGAATCTGAAACTGGTCTCACAGGAAATGTTCAAATCATAGTCAGTAAGAAGAGTCAGTCTTTTTGTACTTATGTCGTTATTGTGCCTTTTCTATTTAATTCCGATGCAATTTCTGGGTATCGTCCTCAATATGAAGGTCCAAGGGATAAAGTAAACCTGAAGTGAAGCATCGGAATCTAAAACCGGTCTCACAGGAAAGGTTCAAAACAGATTCAGTAAGAAGAGTCAGTCTTCTTGTACTTAAGTCGGTATTGTGCCTTTTCAATTTAATTTCGATGCAATTTCTGTGTTTCGTTGTCTATAAGAAGGTCCCAGGGATACAGTAAACATGAAGTGAAGCATCGGAATCCATAACTAGTGTCACAGGAAAGGTTCAAAGCATAGACAGTAGGAAGAGTCAGTCTTCTTGTACTTAAGTCGACATTGTGCATTTTCTATTTAATTCCGATGCAATTTCTGTGTTTCGTTGTCTATAAGAAGGTCCCAGGGATACAGTAAACATGAAGTGAAGCATCGGAATCCATAACTAGTGTCACAGGAAAGGTTCAAAACATAGACGGTGAGAAGAGGCAGTCTTCTTGTACTTAAGTCGGCATTGTGCCTTTTCTACTTCATTCCGATGCAGTTTCTGTGTTTCGTCGTCAAAGAGGAGGTCCAAGGAATACAGTAAACATACAGTGAAGCATCGGAATCTAAAACTGGTCTCACAGGAAATGTTCAAACATAGTCAGTACGAAGAGTCAGGCTTCTTGTACTGAAGTCGGCATTGTGCGTTTTGTATTTAATTCCGATGCAATTTCTGTGCTTCATCGTCAATATGGAAGGTCCAAGGGATACAGTAAAACTGAAGTGAAGCATCGGAATCTAAAACTGGTCTCACAGGAAAGGTTCAAAACATAGACAGTAAGAAGAATCAGTTTTCTTGGACTTAAGTCGGCATTGTGCCTTTTCTATTTAATTCCGATGCAATTTCTTTGTTTCGACGTCAATAAGAAGGTCCATGGGATACAGTAAACCTGAAGTGAAGCATCGGAATTTAAAACCGGTCTCACAGGAAAGGTTCAAAACATAGTCAGTAAGAATAGTCAGTTTTCTTGTACTTAAGTCTGCATTGTGGATTTTCTATTTAATTCCGTTGCAATTTATGTGTTTCCTCGTCAATAAGAAGGTCCAGGGGATACAGTAAACCTGAAGTCAAGCATCGGAATCGATAACTAGTGTCACAGGAATTGTTCAAAATATAGACAGTAAGAAGAGTCAGACTTTTTGTACATAAGTCGGCATTGTGCCTTTTCTTTTTAATTCCGATGCAATTTCTGTGTTTCATCGTCAATAAGAATGTCAGAGGGATACAGTAAACCTGAAGTGAAGCATCGGAATCTATAACTAGTGTCACAGGAATGGTTCAAAGCATAGACAGTTGGAAGAGTCAGTCTTCTTGTACTGAAGTCGGCATTATGCCTTTTCTATTTAATTCCGATGCAATTTCTGTGTTTCGTCGTCAATAAGAAGGTCCAAGGGATACAGTAAATACGAAGTGAAGTATCGGGATCTATAACTTGTGTCACAGGAATGGTTCAAGACATAGACAGTAAGAAGAGTCAGTCTTATTGTACTTAAGTCGGCATTGTGCCTTTTCTACTTAATTCCGATGCAATTTCTGTGTTTCATCGTCAATAAGAAGGTCCAAGGGATACAGTAAACCTGAAGTGAAGCATCGGAATCTATAACTAGTGTCAAAGGAATGGTTCAAAACATAGACAGAAGGAAGAGTCAGTCTTCTTGACCTTAATTTGGCATTGTGCCTTTTCTATTTAATTCCGATGCATTTCTGTGTTTCGACGTCAATAAGAAGGTCCAAGGGATACAGCAAACCAGAAGTGAAACATAGGAATATATAACCAGTGTCACAGGAAAGGTTCAAAAAATAGACAGTAAGAAGAGTCAGTCTTTTTGTACTTAAGTCGCCATTGTGCCTATTGTATTTAATTCCGATGCAATTTCTGTGTTACATCGTCAATAAAAAGTCAGAGGGATACAGTAAACCTAAAGTGAAGCATCGGAATCTCTAACTAGTGTCACAGGAATGGTTCAAAATACAGACAGTAAGAAGAGTCAGTCTTCTAGTACTTAAGTCGGCATTGTGCCTTTTCTATTTAATTCCCATGCAATTTCTGTGTTTCTTCGTCAATAAGAATGTCAGAGGGATACAGTAAACCTGAAGTGAAGCATCGGAATCTATAACTAGTGTCACAGGAATGGTTCAAAACATACACAGCAAGAAGAGTCAGTCTTCTTGTACTTAAGTCGGCATTGTGCCTTTTGTATTTAATTCCGATGCAATCTCTGTGTTTCATCGTCAACAAGAAGGTCCACGGGATACACTAAACATATAGTGAAGCATCGGAATCTAAAACTGGTCTCACAGGAAATGTTCAAAACATAGTCAGTAAGAAGAGTAAGTCTTCTTGTTCTTACGTTGGCATTGTGCCTTTTCTATTTAATTTCGATGCAATTTCTGTGTTTCGTCGTCAATAAGAAGGTCCAAGGTATACAGCAAATCTGAAGTGAAACATAGGAATATATAACTAGTGTCACAGGAAAGGTTCAAAACATAGACAGTAAGAAGAGTCTGTCTTCATGTACTTAAGTCGGCATGTGCTTTTTCTATTTAATTCCGATGCAATTTCTGTGTTTCGTCCTCTATAAGAAGGTCAAAGGGATACAGTAAACCTGAAGTGAAGCATCGGAATCTATAACTAGTGTCACAGGAATGGTTCAAAACAAAGAGAGTAGGAAGAGTTAGTCTTCTTGAACTTAAGTCGGCATTGTGATTTTCTATTTAATTCCGATGCAATTTCTGTGTTTCGTCGTCAATAAGAAGGTCCAAGGGATACAGTAAACATATAGTGAAGTATGGAAACCTAAAACGGTTCTCACAGGAAATGTTCAAAACATAGTCAGTAAGAAGAGTCAGTCTTCTTGTACTTAAATCGGCATTATGCCTCTTCTATTTAATTCCGATGCTTTTTCTGTGTTTCGACGTCAATAAGAAGGTCCAGGGGACACAGTATACCTGAAGTGAAGCATCGGAATCTATAACTAGTGTCACAGGAATGGTTCAAAATATAGAGAGTAAGAAGAGAGAGTCATCTTGTATTTGAGTCGGCATTCTGCCTTTTGTATTTAATTCCGATGCAATTTCTGTGCTTCATCGTCAATAAGAAGGTCACAGGGATACAGTAAACCTGGAGTGAAGCATCGGAACCCATAACTAGTGTCACAGGAATGGTTAAAACATAGACAGTAGGAAGAGTCAGTCTTCTTGTACATAAGTCGGCATTGTGCCTTTTGTATTTAATTCCGATGCAATTTCTGTGTTTCATTGTCAATAAGAAGGTCCAAGGGATACAGTAAACATATAGTGAAGCATCGGAATCTAGAACTGGTCTCACAGGAAATGTTCACAACACAGTCAGTGAGAAGAGTCAGTCTTCTTGTACTGAAGTCGGCATTGTGCGGTTTGTATTTAATTCCGATGCAATTTCTGTGTTTCATCGTCAATAAGAAAGTCAGAGGGATACAGTAAACCTGTAGTGAAGCATCGGAATCTATAACTAGTGTCACAGGAATGGTTCAAAACATAGACAGTAGGAAGATTCAGTCTTCTTGTACTTAAGTCGGCATTGTGCCTTTTCCATTTAATTCAAATGCAATTTCTGTGTTTCGTCGTCAATAAGAAGGTCAGAGGGATACAGTAAACCTGAAGTGAAGCATCTTAATCTATATCTAGTGTCACAGGAATGGTTCAAAACATAGACAGCAATAAGAGTCAGTCTTCTTGGACATGAGTCGGCATTGTGCCATTTGTATTTAATTCCGATGCAATTACTGTGCTTCATCGTCAATAAGAAGGTCAGAGGGATACAGTAAACCTGAAGTGAAGCATCGGAATCTATAACTAGTGTCACAGGAATGGTTCAAATCATAAACAGCAAGAAGAGTCAGTCTTCTTGTACTTAAGTCGGCATTGTGCCTTTTGTATTTAATTCCGATGCAATTTCTGTGTTTCATCGTCAATAAGAAGGTCCAAGGGATACAGTAAACCTGAAGTGAGGCATCGGAATCTATAACTAGTGTCACAGGAATTACTAAAACATAGAGAGTAGGAAGAGTCAGTCGTTTTGTACTTAAGTCGGCATTGTGCCTTTTGTATTTAATTCCGATGCAATCTCTGTGTTTCATCGTCAACAAGAAGGTCCACGGGATACACTAAACATATAGTGAAGCATCGGAATCTAAAACTGGTCTCACAGGAAATGTTCAAAACATAGTCAGTATGAAGAGTAAGTCTTCTTGTTCTTACGTTGGCATTGTGCCTTTTCTATTTAATTCCGATGCAATTTCTGTGTTTCGTCGTCAATAAGAAGGTACAAGGGAGAGAGTAAACCTGAAGTGAAGCATCGGAATCTAAAACCGGTCTCACAGGAAAGGTCCAAATCATAGAGAATAAGAAGAGTCAGTCATCTTGTATTTGAGTCGGCATTGTGCCTTTTGTATTTAATTCCGATGCAATCTCTGTGATTCATCGTCAATAAGAAGGTCAGAGGGATACAGTAAGACCTGAAGTGAAGAATCGGAATCTATATCTAGTGTCACAGGAAAGGTTCATAACATAGACACTTAGAAGAGTCAGTCTTCTAGGACATGAGTCGATATTGTGCAATTTGTATTTAATTCCGATGCAATTTCTGTGTTTCATCGTCAACAAGAAGGCCCAAGGGATGCAGTAAACATATAGTGAAGCATCGGTCTCTAAACCTGGTCTCACAGGAAATGTTCAAATCATAGTCAGTAAGAAGAGTCAGTCTTCTTGTACTAATGTCGGCATTGTGCCTTTTCTATTTAATTCCGATGCAATTTCTGTGTTTCGTCGTCAATAAGAAGGTCCAAGGGATACAGTAAACCTGAAGTGAGGCATCGGAATCTATAACTAGTGTCACAGGAATGGCTAAAACATAGAGAGTAGGAAGAGTCAGTCGTTTTGTACTTAAGTCGGCATAGTGCCTTTTGTATTTAATCCCGATGCAATATCTGTGTTTCATCGTCAATAAGAAGGTCCAAGGGATACAGTAAACCTGGAGTGAAGTATCGGAATCTATATCTAGTGTCACAGGAATGGTATAAAACATAGACACGGAAGAGTCAGTCTTCTTGTACTTAAGTCGGCATTTTGCCTTTTCTATTTAATTCCGATGCAATTTCTGTGTTTCGTCGTCAATAAGAAGGTCCAAGGGATACAGAAATCGTCAAGTGAAGCCTCGGAATCTACAACTAGTGTCACAGAAAAGGTTCAAAACATAGACAGTAAGAAGAGTCAGTCTTATTGTACTTAGGTCGGCATTGTGCATTTTGTATTTAATTCCGATCCACTTTCTGTGTTTCATCGTCAATAAGAAGGTCCAAGTGATACAGTAAACCTGAAGTGAAGCATCGGAATCTATAACTAGAGTCACAGGAATGGTTCAAAACATAGACAGTAGGAAGAGTCAGTCTTCTTGTACTTATGTCGGCATTGTTCCTTTTCTATTTAATTCCGATGCTATTTCTGTGTCTAGTCGTCAATAAGAAGGTCAGAGGGATACAGTAAACCTGAAGTGAAGCATCGGAATCTATAATTAGAGTCACAGGAATGGTTCAAAACATAGACAGTAAGAAGAGTCAGTCTTCTTGTACTTAAGTCGGCATTGTGCTCTTTGTATTTAATTCCGTAGCAATTTCTGTGATTCATCGTCAATATGAAGGTCAGAGAGATTCAGTAAACATGAAGTGAAGCATCGGAATCTATAACTAGTGTCACAGGAATGGTTCAAAACATAGACAGTAAGCAGTATCAGATTTCTTGTACTTAATTCGGCATTGTGCCATTTGTATTTAATTCCGATGCAATTTCTGTGTTTCATCGTCAATAAGAAGGTCAGAGCGATACAGTAAACCTGAAGTGAAGCATCGGAATCGATAACTAATGTCACAGGAATGGTTCAAAACACAGACTGTAAGAAGAGTTCGATTTCTTTTACTTAAGTCGGCATTGTGCCTTTTGTATTTAATTCCGATGCAATTTCTGTGTTTCATCGTCAATAAGAAGGTCTAAGGGATGCAGTAAACATATAGTGAAGCATCGGAATCTAAAACTGGTCTCACAGGAAATGTTCAAAACATAGTCAGTAAGAAGAGTCAGTCATCTTGTACTTAAGTCGGCAATGTGCCTTTTCTATTTAATTCCGATGCTATTTCTGTGTTTCGTCGTCAACAAGAAGGTCCAAGGGATACAGTAAACCTGAAGTGAAGCAACGGAACCTAAAACCGGTCTCACAGGAATGGCTCAAAACATAGAGAGTAAGAAGAGAGAGTCATCTTGTATTTGAGCCGGCATTGTGCCTTTTGTATTTAAATCCGATGCAATTTATGTGTTTCATCGTCAATAAGAAGGTCACAGGGATACAGTAAACCTGAAGTGAAGCATCGGAGTATATAACTAGTGTCACAGGAATGGTTAAAACATAGACAGTAGGAAGAGTCAGTATTCTTGTACTTAAGTCGGCATTGTGCCTTTTGTATTTAATTCCTATGCAATTACTGAGTTTCATCGTCAATAAGAAGGTCAGAGGGATACAGTAAACCTGAAGTGAAGCATCGGAATCTATAACTAGTGTCACAGGAATGGATAAAACATAGACAGTAGGAAGAGTCAGTCTTCTTGTACTTATGTCGGCATTGTGCCTTTTGTATTTAATCCTGATGCAATTTCTGTGTTTCGTCGTCAATAAGAAGGTCCAAGGGATACAGTAAACCTGTAGTGAAGCATCGGAATCTATATCTAGTGTCACAGGAATGGTTCAAAACTTAGACACGGAAGAGTCAGTCTTCTTGTACATAAAAACGGCATTGTGCCTTTTGTATTTCATTCCGATGCAATTTCTGTGATTCATCGTCAATAACAAGGTCCAAGGGATACAGTAAACCTGAAGTGAAGCATCGGAATGTGTAACTAAAGTCACAGGAATGATTCAAACATAGATAGTAGGAAGAGTCAGTCTTCTTGTACTTAAGTCGGCATTGTGCATTTTCTATTTAATACCGATGCAATTTCTGTGTTTCGTCGTCAATACGAAGGTCACCGGGATACAGTAAACCTGAAGTGATGCATCGGAATCTTTAACTAGTGCCACAGGAATGGTTCAAAACATAGACAGTAGGAAGAGTCAGTCTTCTTGTAATTAAGTCGGCATTGTGCCTTTTCTATTTAATTCCGATGCAATTTCTGTGTTTCGTCGCCAATAAGAAGGTACAAAGGAGAGAGTAAACCTGAAGTGAAGCATTGGAATCTAAAACCGGTCTCACAGGAAAGGTTCAAAACATAGAGAATAAGAAGAGTCAGTCATCTTGTATTTGAGTCGGCATTGTGCCTTTTGTATTTAATTCCGATGCAATCTCTGTGTTTCATCGTCAATAAGAAGGTCAGAGGGATACAGTAAGACCTGAAGTGAAGCATCGGAATCTATATCTAGTGTCACAGGAAAGGTTCATAACATAGACACTAAGAAGAGTCAGTCTTCTTGGACATGAGTTGATATTGTGCCATTTGTATTTAATTCCGATGTAATTACTGTGCTTCATCGTCAATAAGAAGGTCAGAGGGATACAGTAAACCTGAAGTGAAGCATCGGAATCTATAACTAGTGTCACAGGAATGGTTCAAAACACACACAGCAAGAAGAGTCAGTCTTTTTGTACTTCAGTCGGCATTGTGCCTTTTGTATTTAATTCCGATGCAATTTCTGTGTTTCATCGTCAACAAGAAGGCCCAAGGGATACAGTAAACATATAGTGAAGCATCGGAATCTAAAACTGGTCTCACAGGAAATGTTCAAATCATAGTCAGTAAGAAGAGTCAGTCTCCTCGTACTTATGTCGGCATTGTGCCTTTTCTATTTAATTCAGATGCAATTTCTGTGTTTCGTCGTCAATAAGAAGGTCCAAGGGATACAGTAAACCTGAAGTGGAGCATCGGAATCTAAAACCTGTCTCACAGGAAAGGTTCAAAACATAGAGAGTAAGACGAGTCAGTCATCATGTATTTGAGTCGGCATTGTGCCCTTTGTATTTAATTCCGATGCAATTTCTGTGTTTCATCGTCAATAAGAACGTCAGAGGGATACAGTGCACCTGAAGTGAGGCATCGGAATCTATAATTAGTGTCACAGGAATGGTTCAAAACATAGACAGTAAGAAGAGTCAGTCTTCTTGTACTTAAGTCGGCATTGTGCATTTTGTATTTAATTCCGAAGCAATTTCTGTGTTTCATCGTCAATAAGAAGGTCAGAGAGATAAAGTAAACCTGAAGTGAAGCATCGGAATCTATAACTAGTGTCACAGGAATGGTTCAAAACACAGACTATAAGAAGAGTTCGATTTCTTGTTCTTAAGTCGACATTGTGCCTTTTGTATTTAATTTTGATGCAATTTCTGTGTTTCATCGTCAATAAGATGGTCAGAGGGATACAATAAAGCTTAAGTGAAGCATCGAAATCCGTAACTATTGTCACAGGAATGGTTCAAAACAAAGACAGTGAGAAGAGTCAGTTTTCTTGTACTTAAGTCGGCATTTTGCCTTTTGTATTTAATTCCGATGCAATTTCTGTGTTTCTTCGTCAATAAGAAGGTCAGAGGGATACAGCACACCTGAAGTGAAGCATCGGAATGTGTAACTAGTATCTCAAGAATGGTTCAAAACATAGACAGTAAGAAGAGTCAGTTTTCTTGTACTTAAGTCAGCATTGTGCCTTTTCTATTTAATTCAGATGCAATTTCTGTGTTTCATCGTCGATAAGAAGGTCCAAGGGATACAGTAAACATATAGTGAAGCATCGGAATCTAAAACTGGTCTCACAGAAAATGTTCAAAACATAATCAGTAAGAAGTCTCAGTCTTCTTGAACTTAAGTCGCCATTGTGCGTTTTGTATTTAATTCCGATGCAATTTCTGTGTTTCATCGTCAATAAGAAGCTCCAAGGGATACAGTAAACATATAGTGAAGCATCGGAATCTAAAACTGGTCTCACAGGAAGTGTTTAAAAGATAATCAGTAAGAAGAGTCAGTCTTGTTGTGCATAAGTCGGCATTGTGCCTTTTGTATTTAATTCCGATGCAATTTCTGTGTTTCATCGTCAATAAGAAGGTCCAAGGGATACAGTAAACATATAGTGAAGCATCGGAATCTAAAACTGGTCTCACAGGAAGTGTTCAAAAGATAGTCAGTAAGAAGAGTCAGTCTTCTTGTACTTAAGTCGGCATTGTGCCTTTTGTATTTAATTCCGATGCAATTTCTGTGTTTCATCGTCAATATGGAAGGTCCAAGGGATACAGTAAAACTGAAGTGAAACACAGGAATCTAAAACTGGACTCAGAGGAAAGGTTCAAAACATAGACAGTAAGAAGAGTTAGGTTTCTTGTACTTAAGTCAGCATTGTGTATTTTCTATTTAATTCTGATTCAATTTCTGTGTTTCGTCGTCAGTAAGAAGGTCCAAGGGATACAGTAAACCTAAAGTGAAGCATCGGAATCTGAAAGCGGTCTCACAAGAAAGCTTTATTACATAGACAGTAAGAAGAGACAGTCTACTTGTACTTGAGTAGGCATTGTGCCTTTTCTATTTAATTCCGATGCAATTTCTGTCTTTCTTCGTCAATAAGCAGGTCAGAGGGATACAGAAAACCTGAAGTGAAGCACCGGAATCTATAACTAGTGTCACAGGAATGGTTCAAAACATAGAGAGTAAGAAGAGTCAGTCTTCTTGTACTTAAGTCGGCATTGTGAATTTTCTATTTAATTCCGATGCAATTTCTTTGTTTCGACGTCAGTAAGAAGGTCTATGGGATACAGTAAACCTGAAGTGATGCATCGGAATCTGAAACCGGTCTCACAGGAAAGGTTAAAAACATAGTCAGTAAGAGGAGTCAGTCGTCTTGTGCTTAAGTTGGCATTGTGACTTTTCTATTTAATTCCGATGCAACGTCTGTGTTTCGTCGTCAATATGAAGGTCCAAGGGGTACAGCAAAAATATAGTGAAGCATCGGAACCTAAAACGGGTCTCACAGGAAATGATCAAAACATAGTCCATAAGAAGAGTCAATCTTCTTGTACTTAAGTCGGCATTGTGCCTTTTCTATGTGATTCTGATGCAGTTTCTGTGTTTCGACGTCATTAAGAAGGTCCAAGGGATACTGTAAACCTGAAGGGAAGCTTCGGAATCTATAACTAGTGTCAAAGGAATCTTTCAAAACATAGCAGAAGGAAGAGTCAGGCTTCTTGAACTTAAGTCGGCATTGTGCCTCTTCTATTTAAATCCGATGTAATTTCTGCGTTTCGCCGTCAATAAGAAGGTCCAAGGGATACAGTAAACATACAGTGAAGCATCGGAATCTAAAAGTGGTCTCACAGGAAATGTTCAAAACATAATCAGTAAGAAGAGTCAGTCTTCTTGTACTTAAGTTGGCATTGTGCCTTTTCTACTTAATTCCGATGCAATTTCTGTGTTTCGTCGTCAATAAGAAGGACCAAGGGATACAGTAAACCTGAAGTGAAGCATCGCAATCTATAACTAGTGTCACAGGAATGGTACAAAACATAGAGAGTAGGAAGAGTCAGTCTTCTTGCACTTAAGTCGGCATTGTGCCTTTTGTATTTAATTCGGATGCAATTTCTGTGTTTCATCGTCAATAAGTAGGTCAGAGGGATATAGTGAACCTGAAGTGTAGCATTGGAATTTATAACTAGTGTCACAGGAATGGTTCAAAACATAGACAGTAGGAAGAGTCAGTTTTATTGTACTTCATTCGGCATTGTGCCTTTTCTATTTCATTCCGTTACAATTTCTGTGTTTCGTCGTCAATAAGAAGGTCAGAGGGATACAGTAAACCTGAAGTGAAGCATCCAAATCTATAACTATTGTCACTGGAATGGTTCAAAACATAGGCAGTACGAAGAGTCAGTCTTCTTGTACTTAAGTCGGCATTGTGCCTTTTGTATTTAATTCCGATGCTATTTCTGTGTTTCATCGTCAATAAGAAAGTCCAAGGGAAACAGTAAACAAATAGTGAAGCATCGGAATCTAAAACTGGTCTCACAGGGAGTGTTCAAAACGTAGTCAGTAAGAAGAGTCGGTCTTCTTGTACTTTAGACGGCATTGTGCCGTTTGTATTTAATTCCGATGCAATTTCTGTGTTTCATCGTCAATAAGAATGTCAGACGGACACAGTAAACCTGAAGTGAAGCATCGGAATCTATAGCTAGTGTCTCAGGAATGGTTCAAAACATAGACAGTAGGAAGATTCAGTCTTCTTGTGCTTAAGTCGGCATTGTGCTTTTTCTATTTAATTGTAATGCAATTTCTGTGTTTCGTCGTCAATAAGAATGTCAGAGTGATACAGAAAAACCTGAAGTGAAGAATCTGAATCTATATCTAGTGTCACAGGAAAGGTTCAAAACATAGACAGTAAGAAGAGTCAGTCTTCTTGGACATGAGTCGGCATTCTGCCATTTGCATCTAATTCCGATGCAATTACTGTGCTTAATCGTCAATAAGAAGGTCAGACGGCTACAGTAAACCTGAAGTGAAGCATCGGAATCTATAACTAGTGTCACAGGAATGGTTCAAAACATACACAGCAAGAAGAGTCAGTCTTCTTGTACATGAGTCGGCATTGTGCATTTTGTATTTAATTCCTATGCAATTACTGAGTTTCATCGTCAATAAGAAGGTCAGAGGGATACAGTAAACCTGAAGTGAAGCATCGGAATCTATAACTAGTGTCAGAGGAATGGATAAATCATAGACAGTAGGAAGAGTCAGTCTTCTTGTACTTATGTCGGCATTGTGCCTTTTGTATTTAATCCTGATGCAATTTCTGTGTTTCGTCGTCAATAAGAAGGTCCAAGGGATACAGTAAACCTGTAGTGAAGCATCGGAATCTATATCTAGTGTCACAGGAATGGTTCAAAACTTAGACACGGAAGAGTCAGTCTTCTTGTACATAAAAACGGCATTGTGCCTTTTGTATCTCATTCCGATGCAATTTCTGTGATTCATCGACAATAACAAGGTCCAAGGGATACAGTAAACCTGAAGTGAAGCATCGGAATCTATAACTAAAGTCACAGGAATGATTCAAACATAGACAGTAGGAAGAGTCAGTCTTCTTGTACTTAAGTCGGCATTGTGCATTTTCTATTTAATACCGATGCAATTTCTGTGTTTCGTCGTCAATACGAAGGTCACCGGGATACAGTAAACCTGAAGTGATGCATCGGAATCTTTAACTAGTGCCACAGGAATGGTTCAAAACATAGACAGTAGTAAGAGTCAGTCTTCTTGTAATTAAGTCGGCATTGTGCCTCTTCTATTTAAATCCGATGCAATTTCTGTGTTTCGTCGTCAATAAGAAGGTCCAAGGGATACAGTAAACCTGAAGTGATGCATCGGAATCTTTAACTAGTGCCACAGGAATGGTTCAAAACATAGACAGTAGGAAGAGTCAGTCTTCTTGTACTTGAGTCGGCATTGTGCATTTTCTATTTAATACCGATGCAATTTCTGTGTTTCATCGTCAATAAGAAGGTCCAAGGGAAACAGTAAACATATAGTGAAGCATCGGAATCTAAAACTGGTCTTACAGGGAATGTTAAAGACATAGTCAGTAAGAAGAGTCAGTCTTCTTGTACTTAGGTCGGCAAGGTGCCTTTTCTATTAAATTCCGATGCAATTTCTGTGTTTCGTTGTCAATAACAAGGTCCATGGGATACAGTAAACCTGAAGTGAAGCAACGGAATCTATACCGGTCTCACAGGAAAGGCTCAAATCATAGAGAGTAAGAAGAGCCAGTCATCTTGTATTTGAGTCGGCATTGTGCCTTTTGTATTTAATTCCGATGCAATTTCTGTGTTTCAACGTCAATAAGAAGGTCACAGGGATACAGTAAACCTGAAGTAAAGCATCGGAGTCTATAACTAGTGTCACAGGAATGGTTAAAACATAGACAGTAGGAAGAGTCAGTCTTCTTGTACTTAAGTCGGCATTGTGCCGTCTGTATTTAATTCCGATGCAATATCTGTGTTTCGTCGTCAATGAGAAGGTCCAAGGGATACAGTAAACCTGAAGTGAAGCATCGGAATCTATAACTAAAGTCAGAGGAATGATTCAAAACATAGACAGTAGGAAGAGTCAGTCTTCTTGTACTTAAGTCGGCATTGTGCATTTTCTATTTAATTCCGATGCAATTTCTGTGTTTCGTCGTCAATACGAAGGTCAGCGGGGTACAGTAAACCTGATGTGAAGCATCGGAATCTATAATTAGTGTCACAGGAATGGTTCAAACCATACACAGCAAGAAGAGTCAGTCTTCTTGTACTTAAGTCGGCATTGTGCCTTTTGTATTTAATTCCGATGCAATTTCTGTGTTTCATCGTCTTGAGAAGGTCCAAGGGATACAGTAAACCTGAAGTGATGCATCGGAAACCTTAACTAGTGTCAGAGGAATGGTTAAAAACATAGACAGTAGGAAGAGTCAGTCTTCTTGAACTTATGTCGGCATTGTGCCTCTTCAATTTAAATCCGATGCAATTTCTGTGTTTCGTCGTCAATAAGAAGGTCCAAGGGATACAGTAAACATACAGTGAAGCATCGGAATCTATAACTAGTGTTACAGGAATGGTTCAAAATATAGGCAGTAAGAAGATTTAGTCTACTTGTACTTAAGTCGGCATTGTGCCTTTTGTATTTAATTCCGATGCAATTTCTGTGTTTCATCGTCAATAACGGTGTCCAAGCGATACAGTAAACCTGTAGTGAAGCATCTGAATCTATAACTAAAGTCACAGGAATGATTCAAAACATAGATAGTAGGAAGAGTCAGTCTTCTTGTACTTAAGTCGGCATTGTGCATTTTCTATTTAATTCCGATGCAATTTCTGTGTTTCGTCGTCAATACGAAGGTCAGCGGGATACAGTAAAAGTGAAGTGAGCATCGGAATCTATAATTAGTGTCACAGGAATGGTTCAAACCATACACAGCAAGAAGAGTCAGTCTTCTTGTACCTAAGTAGGCATTTTGCCTTTTGTATTTAATTCCGATGCAATTTCTGTGTTTCATCGTCTTGAGAAGGTCCAAGGGATACAGTAAACCTGAAGTGATGCATCGTAATCTTTAACTAGTGTCACAGGAATGGTTCAAAACATAGACAGTAGGAAGAGTCAGTCTTCTTGTACTTAAGTCCGCATTGTGTCTTTTCTATTTAATTCCGATGCAATTTCTGTGTTTCATCGTCATTAAGAAGGTCCAAGGGATACTGTAAACCTGAAGTGAAGCATCGGAATCTATAACTAGTGTCAAAGGAATCTTTCAAACCATAGCAGAAGGAAGAATCAGTCTTCTTGACTTTAAGTCAGCATTGTGCCTCTTCTATTTAAATCCGATGCAATTTCTGTGTTTCGTCGTCAATAAGAAGGTCCCAGGGATACAGTAAACATACAGTCAAGCATCGGAATCTAAAACTGGTCTCACAGGAAATGTTCAAAACAAAGTCAGTAAGAAGAGTCAGTCTTCTTGTACTTAAGTTGGCATTGTGCCTTTTCTATTTAATTCCGTTGCAAATTCTGTGTTTCGTCGTCAATAAGAAGGACCAAGGGATACAGTAAACCTGAAGTGACGCATCGGAATCTATAACTAGTGACACAGGAATGGTTCAAAACATAGAGAGTAGAAAGAGTTAGTCTTCTTGAACTTAAGTCGGCATAGTGCCTTTTCTATTTAATTCCGATGCAATTTCTGTGTTTCGTCGGCAATAAGAATGTCCAAGGGATACAGTAAACATATAGTGAAGCATCGGAACCTAAAACGGGTCTCACAGGAAATGTTCAAAACATAGTCAGTAAGAAGAGTCAGTCTTCTTGTACTTAAGCCGGCATTGTGCCTTTTCTATTGAATTCCGATGCAATTTCTGTGTTTCGACGTCAATAAGAGGGTCCAGGGGATACAGTGAACCTGAAGTGAAGCATCGGAATCTACAACTAGTGTCACAGGTATTGCTCAAAACATAGACAGTAAGTAGAGTCAATTTTCTTGTACTTAATTCGGCATTGTGCCTTTTATATTTATTTCCGATGCAAATTCTGTGTTTCATCGTCAATAAGATGGTCCAATGGATACAGTAAACCTGAAGTGAAGCTTCGGAATCTGAAACTAGTGTCACAGGAATGGTTTAAATAATAGACAGTAAGAAGAGAGAGCCTTCTTGTACTTAAGTCGGCATTGTGCTTTATGTATTTAATTCCGATGCAATTTCTGTGTTTCATCGTCAATAAGAGTGTCAGAGGGATACAGCAAACCTGAAGTGAAGCATCGGAATCTATAACTAGTGTCACAGGAATGGTTTAAATCGTAGACATTTGGAAGAGTCAGTTTTCTTGTACTTAAGCCGGCATTATGCCTTTTCTATTTAATTCCGATGCTATTTGTGTGGTTCGTCGTCAATAAGAAGGTAAGAGGGATACAATAAACCTGAAGTGAAGCATCGGAATCTATATCTAGTGTCACAGGAAAGGTTCAAAACATAGACAGTAAGAAGAGTCAGTCTTCTTGTACATGAGTCGGCATTGTGCATTTTTTATTTAATACCGATGCAATTACTGTGTTTGATCGTCAATAAGAATGTCAGAGGGATACAGTAAACCTGAAGTGAAGCATCGGAATCTATAACTAGTGTCACAGGAATGGTTCAAGACTTACAGAGCAAGAAGAGTCAGTCTTCTTGTACTTAAGTCGGCATTGTGCCTTTTGTATTTAATTCCGATGCAATTTCTGTGTTTCATCGTCAACAAGAAGGTCAGAGGAATACAGTAAACAAATAGTGAAGCATCCAAATCAAAAACTGGTCTCACAGCAAATGTACAAATCATAGTCAGTAAGATGAGTCAATCTTCTTGTACTTATGTCGGCATTGTGACTTTTCTATTTAATTCCGATGCAATTTCTGTGTTTCGTCGTCAATAAGATGGTCCAAGCGATACAGTAAACCTGAAGTGAAGCATCGGAATCCATAACTAGTGTCACAGTAATGGTTCAAATCACAGACAGTAAGAAGAGTCAGTCTTCTTGTACTTAAGTCGGCATTGTGCCTTTTGTATTTAATTCCGATGCATTTTCTGTGTTTCTTCGTCAATAAGAAGGTGCAAGGGATGCAGTAAACATATAGTGAAGCATCGGAATCATAACTGGTCTCACAGGAAGTGTTCACAACATAGTCCGTAAGAAGCGTCAGTCTTCTTGTACTTAAGTCGGCACTGTGCCGTTTGTATTTAATTCCGATGCAATTTCTGTGTTTCATCGTCAATACGAATGTCAGAGGGATACAGTAAACCTGAAGTGAAGCATCGGAATCTATAACTAGTGTCACAGGAATGGTTCAAAACATACACAGCAAGAAGAGACAGTCTTCTTGTACTTAAGTCGGCATTGTGCTTTTTTGTATGTATTTCCGATGCAGTTTCTGTGTTTCATCGTCAACAAGAAGGTCCAAGGGATACAGTAAACATATAGTGAAGCAACGGAATCTAAAACTGGTCTCACAGGAAATGTTCAAATCATAGTCAGTAAGAAGAGTCAGACTTCTTGTACTTATGTCGGCATTGTGCCTTTTCTATTTAATTCCGATGCAATTTCTGTGTTTCGTCGTCAATAAGGAGGTCCAAGGGATACAGTAATCCTGAAGTGAAGCATCGGAATCTAAAACCGGTCTCACAGGAAAGGTTCAAAACATAGAGAGTAAGAAGGGCCAGTCATCTTGTATTTGAGTCGGCACTGTGCCTTTAGTATTTAATCCGATGTAATTTCTGTGTTTCATCGTCAATAAGAAGGTCAGAGGGATACAGTAAACCTGGAGTGAAACATCGGAATCTATAACTAGTGTCACAGGAATGGTTAAAACATAGACAGTAGGAAGAGTCTGTCTTCTTGTACTTAAGTCGGCATTGTGCCTTTAGTATTAAATCTTGATTCAGTTTCTGTGTTTCGTCGTCAATAAGAAGGTCCAAGTGATACAGTAAACCTGAAGCATCGGAATCTATAACTAGTGTCACAGGAGTGGTTCAAAACATAGACAGTAAGAAGAGTCAGTCTTCTTGTACTTAAGTCGGCATTGTGCCTTTTGTATTTAATTGCGATGCTATTTCTATGTTTCATCGTCGATAAGCAGGTCCAAGGGATACAGTAAACCTGAAGTGAAGCATCGAAATCCATAACTAGTGTCAGTGGAATTGCTCAAAACACAGACAGTAAGAAGAGTCAGTCTTCTTATACTTAAGTCGGCATTGTGCCTTTTGTATTTAATTCCGATGCAATTTCTGTGTTTCATTGTCAATAAGAGTGTCAGAGGTATACAGTAAACCTGAAGTGAAGCATACGAATCTATATCCAGTGTCACAGGAATGGTTCAAAATATAGACAGTTGGAAGAGTCAGTCTGCTTGTACTTAAGTCGGCAGTGTGCCTTTTCTATTTAATTCCGATGCTATTTCAGTGTTTCGTCGTCAATATGAAGGTAAGAGGGATACAATTAACCTGAAGTGGAGCATCGGAATCTATATCTAGTGTCACAGGAAAGGATCAAAACATAGACAGTAAGAAGAGTCAGTCTTCTTGTACATGAGTCGGCATTGTGCCTTTTGTATTTAATTCCGATGCAATTACTGTGTTTCATCGTCAATAAGAATGTCAGAGGGATACAGTAAACCTGAAGTGAAGCATCGGAATCTAAAACCGGTCTCACAGGAAAGGTTCAAAACATAGAGAGTAAGAAGAGCCAGTCATCTTGAATTTGAGTCAGCATTGTGCCTTTTGTATTTAATTCCGATGCAATTTCTGTGTTTCATCGTCTATAAGAAGGTCAGAGGGATACAGTAAACCTGAAGTGAAGCATCGGAATCTATAACTAGTGTCACAGGAATGGTTATACCATTGACAGAAGGAAGAGTCAGTCTTCTTGTAAGTAAGTCGGTATGTGCCTTTTGTATTTCATCCCGATGCAATTTCTGTGTCTCGTCGATAATGAGAAGGTCCAAGGGATACAGTAAACCTGAAGTGAAGCATCGGAATCAATATCAAGTGTCACAGGACAGGTTCTAAACATAGACACGGAAGAGTCAGTCTTCTTGTACTTAAGTCAACATTGTGCCTTTTCTATTTAATTCCGATGCAATTACTGTGTTTCGTCGTCAATAAGAAGGTCCAAGGAATACAGTAAACCTGAGGTTAAGCATCGGAATCTGTAACTAGTATCAGAGAAAAGGCTCAAAACATAGAGAGTAAGAAGAGTCAGTCTTCTCGTACTTAAGTCGGCATTGTGCCTTTTGTATTTAATTCCGATGCAATTTCTGTGTTTCATCGTCAATAAGAAGATCCAAGGGATACAGTAAACCTGAAGTGAAGCATCGGAATCTTTAACTAGCGTCCAAGGATTGGTTCAAAACATACACAGCAAGAAGAGTCAGTCTTCTTGTACTTAAGTCGGCATTGTGCCTTTTGTATTTAATTCCGATGCAATTTCTGTGTTTCATCGTCAATAAGAAGATCCAAGGGATACAGTAAACCTGAAGTGAAGCATCGGAATCTTTAACTAGCGTCCAAGGATTGGTTCAAAACATACACAGCAAGAAGAGTCAGTCTTCTTGTACTTAAGTCGGCACTGTGACGTTTATATTTAATTCCGATGCATTTTCTATGTTTCATCGTCAATAAGAATGTCAGAGGGTTACACTAAACCTGAAGTGAAGCATCGGAATCTATAACTAGTGTCACAGGAATGGTTCAATGCATAAACAGTAGGAAGAGTCAGTCTTCTTGTACTTAAGTCGGCATTGTGCCTTTTCTATTTAATTCCGATGCAATTACTGTGTTTCGTCGTCATTAAGAATGTCCAAGGGATACAGTAAACCTGAAGTAAAGCATCGGAATCTATATCTAGTATCACACGAAAGGTTCAAAACATAGTCAGTAAGAAGAGTCAGTCTTCTTGTACATGAGTCGGCATTGTGCATTTTGTATTTAATTCCGATGCAATTACTGTGTTTTATCGTCAATAAGAAGGTCAGAGGGATACAGTAAACCTGAAGTGAAGCATCGGAATCTATAACTAGTGTCACAGGAATGGTTCAAAACATACACAGCTAGAAGAGACAGTCTTCTTGTACTTAAGTCGGCATTGTGCCTTTTGTATTTAATTCCGATGCAATTTCTGTGTTTCATCGTCAATAAGTAGGTCCAAGGGATAGAGTAAACATATAGTGAAGCATCGTAATCTCAAACTGGTCTCACAGGAAATGTTCAAATCATAGTCAGTAAAAAGAGTCAGTCTTCTTGTACTTATGTCGGCATTGTGCCTTTTCTATTTAATTCCGATGCAATTTCTGTGATTCGTCGTCAATAAGAAGGTCCAAGGGATACAGTAAACCTAAAGCGAAGCATCGGAATCTAAAACCGGTCTCACAGGAAAGGTTCAAAACATAGAGAGTAAGAAGAGCCGGTCATCTTGTATTCGAGTCAGCATTGTGCCTTTTGTATTTAATTCCGATTCAATTTCTGTGTTTCGTCGTCAATAAGAAGGTCAGAGGGATGCAGTAAACCTGAAGTGAAGCATCGGAATCCATAACTAGTGTCACAGGAATGGTTCAAAACATACACAGCAAGACGAGTTAGTCTTGTTGTACCTAAGTCGGCATTGTGCCTTTTGTATTTAATTCCGATGCAATTTCTAAGTTTCATCGTCAATAAGAAGGTCCAAGGGATACAGTAAACCTGAAGTGATGCATCGGAATCCATAACTAGTGTCACAGGAATGGTTCAAAGCATAGATATTAGGAAGAGTCAGTCTTCTTGTACTTAAGTCGGCATTGTGCATTTTCTATTCAATTCCGATGCAATTTCTGTGTTTCGTCGTCAATAAGAATGTCCAAGGGATACAGTAAACCTGAAGTGAAGCATCGGAATGTATATCTAGTGTCACAGGAAAAGTTCAAATCATAGACAGTAAGACGAGTCAGTCTTCTTGTACATGAGTCCCCATTGTGCATTTTGTATTTAATTCCGATGCAATTACTGTGTTTCATCGTCTATAAGAAGGTCAGAGGGATACAGTAAACCAGAAGTGAAGCATCGGAATCTATAACTAGTGTCACAGGAATGGTTCAAAACATACACAGCAAGAAGAGTCTGTCTTCTTGTACTTATGTCGGCATTGTGCCTTTTCTGATTACTTCCGATGCAATTCCTGTGTTTCGTCATCAATATGGAGGTCCAAGGGATACAGTAATCCTGAAGAGAAACATCGGAATCTAAAACCGGTCCACAGGAAAGGTTCAAAACATAGAGAGTAAGAAGAGCCAGTCATCTAGTATTTGAGTCGGCATTGAACCTTTTGTATTTACCTCCGATGCAATTTCTGTGTTTCATCGTCAATAAGAAGGTCAGAGGGATACAGTAAACGTGAAGTGAAGCATCGGAATCTATAACTAGTGTCACAGGAATGGTTAATACGTAGACAGTACGAAGAGTCAGTCTTCTTGTACTTAAGTCGGCATTGTGCCTTATGTATTTAATCCCGATTCAATTTCTGTGTTTCGTCGTCAATAAGAAGGTCCAAGGGATACAGTAAACCTGAAGTGAAGCATCGGAATCTATAACTAGTGTCACTGGAATGGTTCAAAACATAGACAGTAAGAAGAGTCAGTCTTCTTGTACTTAAGTCGGCATTGTGCCTTTTGTATTTAATTCCGTTGCTATTTCTGTGTTTCATCGTCGATAAGAAGGTCCAAGGGATACAGTAAACCTAAAGTGAAGCTTCGGAATCTGTAACTAGTGTCACAGGAATGGTTCAAAACATAGACAGTAAGAAGGGTCAGTCTTCTTGTACTTAAGTCGGCATTGTGCCTTTTGTATTTAATTACAATGCAATTTCTGTGTTTCATCGTCAAGAGGAGTGTCAGAAGGATACAGTAAACCTGAAGTGAAGCATCGGAATCTATAACTAGTGTCACAGGAATGGTTCATAACATAGACATTTGGAAGAGTCAGTCTTCTTGTACTTAAGTCGGCATTGTGCCTTTTGTATTTCATTCCGATGCAATTTCTGTGTTTCATCATCAATAAGAGTGTCAGAGGGATACAGTAAACCTGAAGTGAAGCATCGGAATCTATAACTAGTGTCACAGCAGTGGTTCAATACATAGACAGTACGAAGAGTCAGTCTTCTTGTACTTAAGCCGGCATTGTGCCTTTTGTATTTAATTCCGATGCAATTCCTGTGTTTCATCGTCAATAAGAGTGACAGAGGGATACAGTAAACGTGAAGTGAAGCATCGGAATCTATAACTAGTGTCACAGGAATGGTTCAGAACATAGACACGGACGAGTCAGTCTTCTTGTACTTAAGTCGGCATTGTGCCTCTTCTATTTAATTCCGATGCAGTTTCTGTGCTTCATCGTCAATAAGAAGGTCAGAGGGATACAGTAAACCTGAAGTGAAGCTTCGGAATCTACAACTAGTGTCACAGGAATGGTTTAAAACATAGACAGTAAGAAGAGTGAGTCTTCTTGTACTTAAGTCAGGATTGTGCTTTTTGTATTTAATCCCGATTCAATTTCTCTGTTTCGTCGTCATTAAGAAGGACCAAGGGATACAGTAAACCTGAAGTGAAGCATCGGAATCTATATCAAGTGTCACAGTAATGGTTCTAAACATAGACACGGAAGAGTCAGTCTTCTTGTACTTATGTCGGCATTGTGCCTTCTCTATTTAACCCCGATGCACTTTCTGTGATTCATCATCAATAAGAAGGTCCAAGGGATACAGTAAACATATAGTGAAGCATCGGAATCTAAAACTGGTCTCATAGGAAATGTTCACAACATAGTCAGTAAGAAGAGTCAGTCTTCTTGTACTTAAGTCGGCACTGTGCCGTTTGTATTTAATTCCGATGCAATCTCTGTGTTTCGTCGTCAATATGAATGTCAGAGGGATACAGTAAACCTGAAGTGAAGCATCGGAATCTAAATCTAGTGTCACAGGAAAGGTTCTAAACATAGACAGTAAGAAGAGTCAGTCTTCGCGTACATGAGTCGGCATTGTGCATTTTGTATTTAATTCCGATGCAATTACTGTGTTTCATCGTCAATAAGAAGGTCAGAGGAATACAGTAAACCTGATGTGTAGCAACGGAATCTATAACTAGTGTCACAGGAATGGTTCAAAACATACACAACAAGAAGAGTCAGTATTCTTGTACTTAAGTCGGCATTGTGCCTTTTGTATGTAATTCCGATGCAATTTCTGTGTTTCATCGTCAACAAGTACGTCCAAGGGATACAGTAAACATATAGTGAAGCATCGGAATCTAAAACTGGTCTCACAGGAAATGTTCAAATCATAGTCAGTAAGAACAGTCAGTCTTCTTGTACTTATGTCGGCATTTTGCCTTTTCTACTTAATTTCGATGCAATTTCTGTGTTTCGTCGTCAATAAGGAGGTCCAAGGGATACACTAAACCTAAAGTGAAGCATCGGAATCAATATCTAGTGTCACAGGAAAGGTTCAAAACATAGACAGTAAGAAGAGTCAGTCTTCTTGTACATGAGCCGGCATTGTGCCTTTTGTATTTAATTCCGATGCAATTACTGTGTTTCATCGTCAATAAGAAGGTCAGAAGGATACAGTACACCTGAAGTGAAGCATCGGAATCTATAACTAGTGTCACAGGAATGGTTCAAAACATACACAGCAAGAAGAGTCAGTCTTCTTGTACTTAAGTCGGCATTGTGCCTTTTGTATTTAATTCCGATTCAATTTCTGAGTTTCATCGTCAAAAAGAAGGTCCAAGGGATACTGTAAACATATAGTGAAGCGTCGGAATCTAAAACTGGTCTCACAGGAAGTGTTCAAATCATAGTCAGTAAGAAGAGTCAATCTTCTTCTACTTATGTCGGCATTGTGCCTTTTGTATTTAATTCCGATGCAATTTCTGTGTTTCATCGTCAACAAGAAGGTCAGAGGGATACAGTAAACCTGAAGTGAAGCATCGGAATCTATAACTAGTGTCACTGGAATGGTTAAAACTTAGACAGTAGGAAGTGTCAGTCTTCTTTACTTAAGTCGGCATTGTGCATTTTGTATTTAATCCCGATTCAATTTCTGTGTATCGTCGTCAATAAGAATGTCCAAGGGATACAGTAAACCTGAAGTGAAGCATCGGAATCTATAACTAGTGTCACAGGAATGGTTCAAAACATAGACAGTAAGAAGAGTCAGTCTTCTTGTACTTAAGTCGGCATTTTGCTTTTTTTATTTAATTGCGATGCTATTTCTGTGTTCCATCGTCGATAAGAAGGTCCAAGGGATACAGTAAACATATAGTGAAACATCGGAATCTAAAACTGGTCTCACAGGAAATGTTCAAATCATAGTCTGTAAGATGAGTCAGTCTTCTTATACTTAAGTCGGCATTGTGCCTTTTGTATTTAATTCCGATGCACTTTCTGTGTTTCATCATCAATAAGAAGGTCCAAGGGATACAGTAAACATATAGTGAAGCATCGGAATCTAAAACTGGTCTCACAGGAAATGTTCAAATCATAGTCAGTAAGAAGAGTCAATCTTCTTGTACTTATGTCGGCATTGTGCCTTTTGTATTTAATTCCGATGCAATTTCTGTGTTTCATCGTCAATAAGAAGGTCAGAGGGAAACAGTAAACCTGAAGTAAGGCATCGGAATCTATAACTAGTGTCACTGGAATGGTTAAAACATAGTCAGTAAGAAGAGTCAGTCTTCTTGTACTTAAGTCGGCACTGTGCCGTTTCTATTTAATTCCGATGAAATTTCTGTGTTTGAACGTCAATAAGAATGTCAGATGGTTACAGTAAACCTGAAGTGAAGCATCGGAATCTATAACTAGTGTCACAGGAATGGTTCAAAACATAGACAGTAGGAAGAGTCAGTCTTCTTGTACTTAAGTCGGCATTGTGCCTTTTGTATTTAATTGCGATGCTATTTCTGTGTTTCATCGTCGATAAGCAGGTCCAAGGGATACAGTAAACCTGAAGTGAAGCATCGGAATCCATAACTAGTGTCAGTGGAATTGCTCAAAACACAGACAGTAAGAAGAGTCAGTCTTCTTATACTTAAGTCGGCATTGTGCCTTATCTATTTAATTCCGATGCAATTTCTGTGTTTCGTCGTCAATAAGAAGGTCCATGGGATACAGTAAACCTGAAGTGAAGCATCGGAATCTATATCTAGTGTCACAGGAAAGGTTCTAAACATAGAGAGTAAGAAGAGTCAGTCTTCTTGTACATGAGTCGGCATTGTGCATTTTGTATTTAATTCCGATGCAATTACTGTGTTTCATCGTCAAGAAGAAGATCAGAGGAATACAGTAAACCTGAAGTGTAGCAACGGAATCTATAACTAGTGTCACAGGAATGGTTCAAAACATACACAGCAAGAAGAGTCAGTCTTCTTGTACTTAAGTCGGCATTGTGCCTTTTGTATGTAATTCCGATGCAATTTCTGTGTTTCATCGTCAACAAGAAGGTCCAAGGGATACAGTAAACATATAGTGAAGCATCGGAATCTAAAACTGGTCTCACAGGAAATGTTCAAATCACAGTCAGTAAGAAGAGTCAGTCTTCTTGTACTTATGTCGGCATTGTGCCTTTTCTATTTAATTCCGATGCAATTTCTGTGTTTTGTCGTCAATAAGGAGGTCCAAGGGATACACTAAACCTAAAGTGAAGCATCGGAATCAATATCTAGTGTCACAGGAAAGGTTCAAACATAGACAGTAAGAAGAGTCAGTCTTCTTGTACATGAGTCGGCATTGTGCCTTTTGTATTTATTTCCGATGCAATTACTGTGTTTCATCGTCAATAAGAAGGTCAGAGGGATACAGTAAACCTCAAGTGAAGCATCGGAATCTATAACTGGTGTCACAGGAATGGTTCAAAACATAGACAGTAAGAAGAGTCAGACTTCTTGTTCTTAAGTCGGCATTGTGCTTTTTGTATTTAATTGCTATGCTATTTCTGTGTTTCATCGTCGATAAGAAGGTCCAAGGGATAAAGTAAACATATAGTGAAACATCGCAATCTAAAACTGGTCTCACAGGAAATGTTCAAATCATAGTCAGTAAGAAGAGTCAGTCTTCTTATACTAAAGTCGGCATTGTGCCTTTTGTATTTAATTCCGATGCACTTTCTGTGTTTCATCATCAATAAGAAGGTCCAAGGGATACAGTAAACATATAGTGAAGCATCGAATCTAAAACTGGTCTCACAGGAAATGTTCAAATCATAGTCAGTAAGAAGAGTCAATCTTCTTGTACTTATGTCGGCATTGTGCCTTTTGTATTTAATTCCGATGCAATTTCTGTGTTTCATCGTCAATAAGAAGGTCAGAGGGATACAGTAAACCTGACGTGAAGCATCGGAATCTATAACTAGTGTCACAGGAATGGTTCAAAACATAGACAGTAGGAAGAGTCAGTCTTCTTGTACTTAAGTCGGCATTGTGCCATTTCTATTTAATTCCGATGCAATTACTGTGTTTCGTCGTCATTAAGAATGTCCAAGGGATACAGTAAACGTGAATGAAGCATCGGAATCTATATCTAGTGTCACAGGAAAGGTTCAAGACATAGACAGTAAGAGGAGTCAGTCTCCTTTTACATGAGTCGGCATTGTGCAATTTGTATTTAATTCCGATGCAATTACTGCGTTTCATCGTCAACAAGAAGGTCAGAGGGATACAGTAAACCTGAAGTGAGGCATCGGAATTGTAACTAGTGTCACAGGAATGATTCAAAACATAGACAGTAGGAACAGTCTTTCTTTTTGTACTTAAGTCGGCGTTGTGCCTTTTGTATTTAATTCCGATGCTATTTCTGTGTTTCATCGTCAATAAGAATGTCAGAGGGATACAGTAACCCTGAACTGAAGCATCGGAATCTATAACTAGTGTCACAGGAATGGATCAAAACATAGACAGTAAGAAGAGTCAGTCTTCTTGTACTTAAGTCGGCATTGTGCCTTTTCTATTTAATTCCGATGCAATTTCTGTGTTTCATCGTCAATAAGAAGGTCACAGGGATACAGTAAACCTGAAGTGAAGCATCGGAATCTATAACTAGTGTCACAGGAATGGTTCAAAACTTAGTCAGTAGGAAGAGTCAGTCTTCTTGTACTTAAGTCGGCATTGTGCCTTTTGTACTTAATTCCGACGCTATTTCTGTGTTTCATGGTCAATAAGAAGGTCAGAGGGATACAGTAACCCTGAAGTGAACCATCGGAATCTATAACTAGATTCACAGGAATGGTTCAAAACATAGACATTAAGAAGGGTCAGTCTTCTTGTACTTAAGTCGGCATTGTGCCTTTTGTACTTAATTCGGGTGCAATATCTGTGTTTCATCGTCAATAAGAAGGTGCAGGGTTATACAGTAAATCTGAAGTGAAGCATCGGAGTCTATAACTAGTGTCACAGGATTGGTTCAATCTTAGACAGTAGGAAGAGTCAGTCTTCTTGTACTGAAGTCGGCATTGTGAATTTTCTATTTAATTCCGATGCAATATCTGTGTTTCATCGTCAATAAGAAGGTCAGAGGGATACAGTAAACCTGAAGTGAAGCATCGGAATCTATAACTGGTGTCACAGGAATGGTTCAGAACAGTCAGTAAGAAGAGTCAGTCTTCTTATACTTAACTCGGCATTCTGCCTTTTGTATTTCTTTCCGATGCAATTTCTGTGTTTCATCGACAATATGAAGGTCAGAGGGATACAGTACACCTGAAGTGAAGCATCGGAATATATAACTAGTGTCACAGGAATGGTTCAAAACAGTCAGTAAGAAGAGTCAATCTTCTTGCACTTAAGTCGGCATTGTGCCTTTTGTATTTAATTCCGATGCATTTTCTGTCTTTCATCGTCAATAAGAAGGTCCAAGGGATACAGTAAACCGGAAGTGAAGCATCGGAATATATAACTAGTGTCACAGGAATGGTTCAAACATAGACAATGAGAAGAGTCAATCTTCTTGTACTTAAGTCGGCATTGTGATTTTTGTATTTAATTCCGATGCATTTTCTGTGTTTCATCGTCAATATGAAGGTCCAAGGGATACAGTAAACCTGAAGTGAAGCATCGGAATCTATAACTAGTGTCACAGGAAGGGTTCAAATCATAGACAGTAAGAAGAGTCAGTCTTCTTGTACTTAAGTCAGCAATGTGCATTTTGTATTTAATTCCAATGTAATTTCTGTATTTCGACGCCAATAAGAATGTCCAAAGGATACTGTAAGCCTGAAGTGAAGCATCGGAATCCATAACTAGTGACACAGGAATGGTTCAAAACAGTCAGTAAGAAGAGTCAGTCTTATTGTACATAAGTCGGCATTGTGCCTTTTGTATTTAATTCCGATGCAATTTCTGTACTTCGTCGCCAATAAGAAGGTCCAAAGGATACAGTAAACCTGAAGTGAAGCGTCGGTATTTATAACTAATGTCACAGGAATCGTTTAAAACATAGACAGTAGGAAGTGTCAGTCTTCTTGTACTTAAGTCGGCAGTGTGCCTTTTGTATTTAAGTCCGATGCAATTTCTGAGTTTCATCGTCAAAAAGAAGGTCAGAGGGATACAGTAAACCTGAAGTGAAGCATCGGAATCTATAACAAGTGTCACAGGAATGGTTCAAAACAGTCAGTAAGAAGAGTCAGTCTTCTTGTACTTCCGTCGGCATTGTGCTTTTAGTATTTAATTCCGATGCAATATCTGTGTTTCATCGTCAATAAGAAGCTCCAAGGGATACAGTAAACCTGAAGTGAAGCATCGGAATCTGTAAGTAGCGTCACAGGAATGGTTCAAAACATAGTCAGTAAGAAGAGTCAGTCTTCTTGTGCTTACGTCGGCAATGTGCCTTATCTATTCAATTCCAATGCAATTTCTGTATATCGTCGCCAATAAGAAAGTCCAAAGGATATAGTAAACCTGAAGTGAAGCATGTCACAGGAGTCGTTCAAACATAGACAGTAGGAAGGGTCAGTCTTCTTGTACTTAAGTCGGCATTGTGCCTTTTCTATTTAGTTCCGATGCAATTTCTGTGTTTCATCGTCAATAAGAAGGTCCTAGGGATAGAGTAAACCTGAAGTGAAGCATCGGAATCTATAACTAGTGTCACAGGAATGGTTCAATACGTGGACAGTAAGAAGGCTCAGTCTTCTTGTACTTAAGTCGGCATTGTGCCTTTTGTATTTAATTCCGATGCAATATCTGTGTTTCACCGTCAATAAGAAGGTGCAAGGGATACAGTAAACCTGAAGTGAAGCATCGGAGTCTATAACTAGTGTCACGGGAATGGTTCAAAACATAGTCTGTAAGAAGAGTCAGTCTTCTTGTGCTTAAGTCGGCATTGTGCCTTTTCTATTTAATTCCAACGCAATATCTGTGTTTCATCATCAATAAGAAGGTCAGAGGGATACAGTAAACCTGAAGTGAAGCCTCGGAATCTATAACAAGTGTCACAGGAATGGTTTAAATCATAGTTTAAGAAGAGTCAGACTTCTTGTACTTAAGTCGGCATTGTGCCTTTTGTATTTAATTCCGATGCAATTTCTGTGTTTCATCGTCAATAAGAATGTCACAGGGATACAGTAAACCAGAAGTGAAGCATCGGAATCTATAACTAGAGTCACAGGAAAGGTTCTAAACATAGACAGTAAGAAGGGTCAGTCTTCTTGTACTTAAGCCGGCATTGTGCCTCTTGTATTTAATTCCGATGCAATATCTGTGTTTCATCGTCAATAAGAAGGTGCAAGGGATACAGTAAACGTGAAGTGAAGCATCGGAATCTGTAACTAGTGTCACAGGAATGGTTCTAAACGTAGACAGTAAGAAGGGTCAGTCTTCTTGGACTTAAGTCGGCATTGTGCCTTTTGTATTTAATTCCGATGCAATATCTGTGTTTTATCGTCAATAAGAAGGTGCAAGGGATACAGTAAACCTGAAGTGAAGCATCGGAATCTATAACTAGTGTCACAGGAATGGTTCAAAACATAGTCAGTAAGAAGAGTCAGTCTTCTTGTGCTTAAGTCGGCATTGTGCCTTTTCTATTTAATTCCAACGCAATATCTGTGTTTCATCGTCAATAAGAAGGTCAGAGGGATACAGTAAACCTAAAGTGAAGCCTCGGAATCTATAACAAGTGTCACAGGAATGGTCCAAAACAGTCAGTAAGAAGAGTCAGTCTTCTTGTACTGAAGTCGGCATTGTGCCTTTAGTATTTAATTCCGAAGCTATTTCTGCATTTCGTCGCCAATTAGAAGGTCCAAAGGATACAGTAAACCTGAAGTGAAGCATCGGAATCAATAACTAATGTCACAGGAATCGATCAAAACATTGACAGTAGGAAGTGTCAGTCTTCTTGCACTTAAGTCGGCATTGTGCCTTTTGTATTTAATTCCGATGCAATTTCTGTGTTTCATCGTCAAAAAGAAGTTCAGAGGGATACAGTAAACCTGAAGTGAAGCATCGGAATCTGTAACTAGTGTCACAGGAATGGTTCAACACATAGACAGTAGGAAGAGTCAGTCTTCTTGTACTTAAATCGGCATTGTGCCTTTTGTATTTAATTCCGATGCAATATCTGTGTTTCATCGTCAATAAGAAGGTCCAATGGATACAGTAACCCTGACGTGAAGCATCGGAATCTGTGACTAGCGTCACAGGAATGGTTCAAACCATAGACAGAAAGAAGAGTCAGTCTTCTTGTAATTAAGTCGGCATTGTGCCTTTTCTATTTAATTCCGATGCATTTTCTGTGTTTCATCGTCAATAAGAAGGTCCAAGGGATACAGTAAACCTGAAGTGAAGCATCGGAATCTATAACTAGTGTCACAGGAACGGTTTAAATCATTGTCAGTAAGAAGAGTCAGACTTCTTGTACTTAGGTCGGCATTGTGCCTTTTCTATTTAATTCCGATGCAATATCTGTGTTTCATCGTCAATAACAAGGTAGGAGGGATACAGTAAACCTGAAGTGAGGCATCGCAATCTATAACTAGTGTCACAGGAATGGTTCCAAACATAGTCAGTAAGAAGAATCAGTCTTCTTGTACTTCAGTCGGCATTGTGCCTTTTCTATGTAATTCCGATGCAATTTCTGTGTTTCTTCGTCAATAAGAAGGTGCAAGGGATACGGTAAACCTGAAGTGAATCATCGTAAACTATAACTAGTGTCACAGGAATGGTTCAAAACATAGTCAGTACGAAGAGTCAGTCTTCTTGTACTTAAGTCGGCATTGTGCCTTTTGTATTTAATTCCGATGCAATTTCTGTGTTTCATCGTCAATAAGAATGTCAGAGGGATACAGTAAACCTGAAGTGAAGCATCGGAATCTATAACTAGAGTCACAGGAAAGGTTCTAAACATAGACAGTAAGAAGGGTCAGTCTTCTTCTACTTAAGCCGGCATTGTGCCTCTTGTATTTAATTCCCATGCAATATCTGTGTTGCATCGTCAATAAGAAGGTGCAAGGGATACAGTAAACGTGAAGTGAAGCATCGGAATCTATGACTAGTGTCACAGGAATGGTTCTAAACGTAGACAGTAAGAAGGGTCAGTCTTCTTGTACTTAAGTCGGCATTGTGCCTTTTGTATTTAATTCCGACGCAATTTCTGTGTTTCATCGACAATAACAAGGTCAGAGGGATACAGTAAACCTGAAGTGAAGCATCGGAATCTATAACTAGTGTCACAGGAATGGTTCAAAACAGTCAGTAAGAAGAGTCAATCTTCTTGTACTTAAGTCGGCATTGTGCCTTTTGTATTTAATTCCGATGCATTTTCTGTGTTTCATCGTCAATAAGATGGTCCAAGGGATACAGTAAACCTGAAGTGAAGCATAGGAATCTATAACTAGTGGCACAGGAAAGGTTCAAAACATAGACAGTAAGAAGAGTCAGTCTTCTTGTACTTACGTCGGCAATGTGCCTTATCTATTTAATTCCAATGCAATTTCTGTATTTCGTCGCCAATAAGAAAGTCCAAAGGGTTTAGTAAACCTGAAGTGAAGCATCGGAATTTATAACTAATGTCACAGGAATCGTTCAAACATAGACAGTAGGAAGAGTCAGTCTTCTTGTACTTAAGTCGGCATTGTGCCTTTTGTATTTAATTCCGATGCAATTTCTGTGTTTCATCGTCAATAAGATGGTCACAGGGATACAGTAAACCTGAAGTGAAACATCGGAATATATAACTAGTGGCACAGGAGTGGTTCTAAACATAGACAGTAAGAAAGGTCAGACTTCTTGTACTTAAGCCGACATTGTGCCTTTTGTATTTAATTCCGATGCAATATCTGTGTTTCATCGTCAATAAGAAGGTGCAAGAGATACAGTAAACCTGAAGTGAAGCATCGGAATCTATAACTAGTGTCACAGGAACGGTTCTAAACACAGACAGTAAGAAGGGTCAGTCTTCTTTCACTTAAGTCGGCCTTGTACCTTTTGTATTTAATTTCGAAACTATTTCTGCATTTCGTCGCCAATTAGAAGGTCCAAAGGATACAGTAAACCTGAAGTGAAGCATCGGAATCAAAAACTAATGTCACAGGAATGGTTCAAAACATAGACAGTAGGAAGAGTCAGTCTTCTTGTACTTAAGTCGGCATTGTGCCTTTTGTATTTAATTCCGATGCAATATCTGAGTTTCTTCGTCAATAAGAAGGTCCGAGGGATACAGTATCCCTGTAGTGAAGCATCGGAATCTGTAAGTAGCGTCACAGGAATGGTTCAAAACATAGACAGCAAGAAGAGTCAGTCTTCTTGTACTTAAGTCGGCATTGTGCCTTTTCTATTTAATTCCGATGCAATTTCTGTGTTTCATCGTCGAATAGAAGGTCAGAGGGATACAGTAAACCTTAATTGAAGCATCGGAATCTATAACTACTATCACAGGAATGGTTCAAAACATAGACTGTAGGAAGAGTCAGTCTTCTTGTACTTAAGTCGGCATTGTGCCTTTTGTATTTAATTCCGATGCAATATCTGTGTTTCATCGTCAATAAGAAGGTCCAAGGGATACAGTAACCCTGAAGTGAAGCATCGGAATCTGTAACTAGCGTCACAGGAATGGTTCAAAACATAGACAGAAAGAAGAGTCAGTCTTCTTGTAATTAAGTCGGCATTGTGCCTATAGTATTTAATTCCGAAGCTATTTCTGCATTTCGTCGCCAATTAGAAGGTCCAAAGGATACAGTAAACATGAAGTGAAGCATCGGAATCAATAACTAATGTCACAGGAATCGATCAAAACATAGACAGTAGGAAGTGTCAGTCTTCTTGTACGTAAGTCGGCATTGTGCCTTTTGTATTTAATTCCGATGAAATTTCTGTGTTCATCGTCAAAAAGAAGGTCAGAGGGATACAGTAAACCTGAAGTGAAGCATCGGAATCTGTAACTAGTGTCACAGGAATGGTTCAACACATAGACAGTAGGAAGAGTCATTCTTCTTGTACTTAAGCCGGCATTGTGCCTTTTGTATTTAATTCCAATGCAATATCTGTGTTTCATCGTCAATAAGAAGGTCCAAGGGATACAGTAACCCTGAAGTGAAGCATCGGAATCTGTAACTAGCGTCACAGGAATGGTTCAAAACATAGACAGAAAGAAGAGTCAGTCTTCTTGTAATTAAGTCGGCATTGTGCCTTTTCTATTTAATTCCGATGCAATTTCTGTGTTTCATCGTCAATAAGAAGGTCCAAGGGACACAGTAAACCTGAATTGAAGCATCGGAATCTATAACTAGTGTCGCAGGAATGGTTCAAAACATAGACAGTAAAAAGAGTCAGTCTTCTTGTACTTAAGTCGGCATTGTGCCTTTTCTATTTAATTCCGATGCAATTTCTATGTTTCATCGTCAATAAGAAGGTCAGAGGGATACAGTAAACCTGAAGTGAAGCATCGGAATCAATAACTAGTGTCACAGGAATGGTTTCAATCATAGTCAGTAAGAAGAGTCAGACTTCTTGTACTTAAGTCGGCATTGTGAATTTTCTATTTAATTCCGATGCAATATCTGTGTTTCATCGTCAATTACAGGGTCAGAGGGATACAGTAAACCTGAAGTGAGGCATCGGAATCAAAAACTAATGTCACAGGAATGGTTCAAAACATAGACAGTAGGAAGAGTCAGTCTTCTTGTACTTATGTCGGCATTGTGCCTTTTGTATTTAATTCCGATGCAATATCTGAGTTTCATCGTCAATAAGAAGGTCCAAGGGATACAATATCCCTGTAGTGAAGCATCGGAATCTGTAAGTAGCGTCACAGGAATGGTTCAAAACATAGACAGAAAGAAGAGTCAGTCTTCTTGTACTTAAGTCGGCATTGTGCCTTTTCTATTTAATTCCGATGCAATTTCTGTGTTTCATCGTCAATAATAAGGTCCAAGGGATACAGTAAACCTGAAGTGAATCATCGTAATCTATAACTAGTGTCACAAGAATGGTTCAAAACATAGTCACTACGAAGAGTCAGTTTTATTGTACTTACGTCGGCATTGTGCCTTTTGTATTTAATTGCGATGCAATTACTGTGTTTCATCGTCAATAAGAAGGTCAGAGGGATACAGTAAACCTGAAGTGAAGCATCGGAATCTATAACTAGTGTCACAGGAATGGTTCAAAACATAGACAGTAAGAAGGGTCAGTCTTCTTGTACATAAGTCGGCATTGTGCTTTTTGTATTTAATTCCGATGCAATATCTGTCTTTCATCGCCATTAAGAAGGTGCAAGCGATACAGTATACCTGAAGTGAAGCATCGGAATCTATAACTAGTGTCATAGGAATGGCTCTAAACATAGACAGTAAGAAGGGTCAGTCTTCTTGTACTTAAGTCGGCATTGTGCCTTTTGTATTTAATTCCGATGCAATTTCTGTGTTTCATCGTCAATAAAAAGGTCAGAGGGATACAGTAAACCTGAAGTGAAGCATCGGAATCTACAACTAGTGTCACAGGAATGATTCAAACAGTCAGTAAGAAGAGTCAATCTTCTTGTACTTAAGTCGGCATTGTGCCTTTTATATTTAATTCCGATGCATTTTCTGTGTTTCATCGTCAATAAAAAGGTCCAAGGGATACAGTAAACCTGAAGTGAAGCATCGGAATCTATATCTAGTGTGACAGGAAAGGTTCAAAACCATAGACAGTAGGAAGAGTCAGTCTTCTTGTACTTACGTCGGCAATGTGCCTTATCTATTTAATTCCAATGCAATTTCTGTATTTCGTCGCCAATAAGAAAGTCCAAAGGGTTTAGTAAACCTGAAGTGAAGCATCGGAATTTATAACTAATGTCACAGGAATCGTTCAAACATAGACAGTAGGAAGAGTCAGTCTTCTTGTACTTAAGTCGGCATTGTGCCTTTTGTATTTAATTCCGATGCAATTTCTGTGTTTCATCGTCAATAAGAAGGTCACAGGGATACAGTAAACCTGAAGTGAAACATCGGAATATATAACTAGTGGCACAGGAGTGGTTCTAAACATAGACAGTAAGAAGGGTCAGACTTCTTGTACTTAAGCCGACATTGTGCCTTTTGTATTTAATTCCGATGCAATATCTGTGTTTCATCGTCAATAAGAAGGTGCAAGAGATACAGTAAACCTGAAGTGAAGCATCGGAATCTATAACTAGTGTCACAGGAATGGTTCTAAACACAGACAGTAAGAAGGGTCAGTCTTCTTTCACTTAAGTCGGCCTTGTACCTTTTGTATTTAATTTCGAAACTATTTCTGCATTTCGTCGCCAATTAGAAGGTCCAAAGGATACAGTAAACCTGAAGTGAAGCATCGGAATCAAAAACTAATGTCACAGGAATGGTTCAAAACATAGACAGTAGGAAGAGTCAGTCTTCTTGTACTTAAGTCGGCATTGTGCCTTTTGTATTTAATTCCGATGCAATATCTGAGTTTCATCGTCAATAAGAAGGTCCGAGGGATACAGTATCCCTGTAGTGAAGCATCGGAATCTGTAAGTAGCGTCACAGGAATGGTTCAAAACATAGACAGAAAGAAGAGTCAGTCTTCTTGTACTTAAGTCGGCATTGTGCCTTTTCTATTTAATTCCGATGCAATTTCTGTGTTTCATCGTCAATAATAAGGTCCAATGGATACAGTAAACCTGAAGTGAATAATCGTAATCTATAACTAGTGTCACAAGAATGGTTCAAAACATAGTCACTACGAAGAGTCAGTTTTATTGTACTTACGTAGGCATTGTGCCTTTTGTATTTAATTGCGATGCAATTTCTGTGTTTCATCGTCAATAAGAAGGTCAGAGGCATACAGTAAACCTGAAGTGAAGCATCGGAATCTATAACTAGTGTCACAGGAATGGTTCTAAACATAGACAGTAAGAAGGGTCAGTCTTCTTGTACATAAGTCGGCATTGTGCTTTTTGTATTTAATTCCGATGCAATATCTGTCTTTCATCGCCATGAAGAAGGTGCAAGGGATACAGTATACCTGAAGTGAAGCATCGGAATCTATAACTAGTGTCATAGGAATGGCTCTAAACATTGACAGTAAGAAGGGTCAGTCTTCTTGTACTTAAGTCGGCATTGTGCCTTTTGTATTTAATTCCGATGCAATTTCTGTGTTTCATCGTCAATAAAAAGGTCAGAGGGATACAGTAAACCTGAAGTGAAGCATCGGAATCTACAACTAGTGTCACAGGAATGATTCAAACAGTCAGTAAGAAGAGTCAATCTTCTTGTACTTAAGTCGGCATTGTGCCTTTTGTATTTAATTCCGATGCATTTTCTGTGTTTCATCGTCAATAAAAAGGTCCAAGGGATGTAGTAAACCTGAAGTGAAGCATCGGAATCTATAGCTAGTGTGACAGGAAAGGTTCAAAAGCATAGGCAGTGGGAAGAGTCAGTCCTCTTGTACTTATGTCGGCATTGTGCCTTTGTATTTTTTTCCGATGCAATTTCTGTGTTTCATCGTCATTAAGAAAGTCGTAGGGATAGAGTAAACCTGATGCGAAGCATCGGAATCTATAACAAGTGTCACAGGAATGGTTCAAAACAGTCAGTAAGAAGAGTCAGTCTTCTTGGACTTAGGTCGGCATTGTGCCTTTTGTATTTAATTTCGAAGCTATTTCTGCATTTCGTCGGCAATTAGAAGGTCCAAAGGATACAGTAAACCTGAAGTGTATCATCGGAATCAATAACTAATGTCACAGGAATCGTTCAAAACATAGACAGTAGGATGAGTCAGTCTTCTTGTACTTACGTTGGCATTGTGCCTTTTGTATTTAATTCCGATGCAATATCTGTGTTTCATCGTCAAAAAGAAGGTCAGAGGGATACAGTAAACCTTAAGTGAAGCATCGGAATCTGTAACTAGTGTCACAGGAATTGTTCAAAACATAGACAGTAGGAAGAGTCAGTCTTCTTGTACTTAAGTCGGCATTGTGCCATTTGCATTTAATTCCGATGCAATATCTGTGTTTCATCGTGAATAAGAACGTCCAAGGGATACAGTAACGTTGAAGTGAAGCATCGGAATCTGTAACTAGCGTCACAGGAATGGTTCAAAACATAGACAGAAAGAAAAGTCAGTCTTCTTGTACTTAAGTCGGCATTGTGCCTTTTCTATATAATTCCGATGCAATTTCTGTGTTTCATCGTCAATAAGAAGGTCAGAGGGATACAGTAAACCTGAAGTGAAGCATCAGAATCTATAACTAGTGTCACAGGAATGGTACAAAACATGGTCAGAAAGAAGAGTCAGTCTTCTTGTACTTACGTCGGCATTGTGCCTTTTCTATTTAATTCCGATGCAATATCTGTGTTTCATCGTCAATACGAATGTCAGAAGGATACAGTAAACCTGAAGTGAGGCATCGGAATCTATAACTAGTGTCACAGGAATGGTTCCAAACATAGTCAGTAAGAAGAGTCAGTCTTCTTGGACTTAAGTCGGCACTGTGCCTTTTCTATTTAATTCCGATGCAATTTCTGTGTTTCATCGTCAATAAGAAGGTCCAAGGGATACAGTAAACCTGAAGTGAATCATCGTAATCTATAACTAGTGTCACAGGAATGGTTAAAACATAGTCGGTACGAAGAGTCAGTCTTCTTGTACTTAAGTCGGCATTGTGCCTTTTGTATTTAATTCCGATGCAATTTCTGTGATTCAACGTCAATTACAAGGTCAGAGGGATAAAGTAAACCTGAAGTGAAGCATCGGAATCTGTAACTAGTGTCACAGGAATTGTTCTAAACATAGACAGTAAGAAGGGTCAGTCTTCCTGTACTTAAGTCGGCATTGTACATTTTGTAAATAATTCCGATGCAATATCTGTGTTTCATCGTCAATAAGAAGGTGCAAGGGATACAGTAGACCTGAAGTGAAGCATCGAAATCTATAACTAGTGTCACAGGAATAGTTCAAAACATATTCAGTAAGAACAGTCAGTCTTCTTGTACTTAAGTCGGCATTGTGCCTTGTGTATTTAATTCCGATGCAATTTCTGTGTTTCATCGTCGAATAGAAGGTCAGAGGGATACAGTAAACCTTAATTGAAGCATCGGAATCTATAACTACTATCACAGGAATGGTTCAAAACATAGACTGTAGGAAGAGTCAGTCTTCTTGTACTTAAGTCGGCATTGTGCCTTTTGTATTTAATTCCGATGCAATATCTGTGTTTCATCGTCAATAAGAAGGTCCAAGGGATACAGTAACCCTGAAGTGAAGCATCGGAATCTGTAACTAGCGTCACAGGAATGGTTCAAAACATAGACAGAAAGAAGAGTCAGTCTTCTTGTAATTAAGTCGGCATTGTGCCTATAGTATTTAATTCCGAAGCTATTTCTGCATTTCGTCGCCAATTAGAAGGTCCAAAGGATACAGTAAACATGAAGTGAAGCATCGGAATCAATAACTAATGTCACAGGAATCGATCAAAACATAGACAGTAGGAAGTGTCAGTCTTCTTGTACGTAAGTCGGCATTGTGCCTTTTGTATTTAATTCCGATGAAATTTCTGTGTTCATCGTCAAAAAGAAGGTCAGAGGGATACAGTAAACCTGAAGTGAAGCATCGGAATCTGTAACTAGTGTCACAGGAATGGTTCAACACATAGACAGTAGGAAGAGTCATTCTTCTTGTACTTAAGCCGGCATTGTGCCTTTTGTATTTAATTCCAATGCAATATCTGTGTTTCATCGTCAATAAGAAGGTCCAAGGGATACAGTAACCCTGAAGTGAAGCATCGGAATCTATATCTAGTGTGACAGGAAAGGTTCAAAAGCATAGACAGTAGGAAGAGTCAGTCTTCTTGTACTTATGTCGGCATTGTGCCTTTCTATTTAATTCCGATGCAATTTCTGTGTTTCATCGTCAATAAGAAAGTCGTAGGGATAGAGTAAACCTGAAGCGAAGCATCGGAATCTATAACAAGTGTCACGGGAATGGTTCAAAACAGTCAGTAAGAAGAGTCAGTCTTCTTGTACTTAGGTCGGCATTGTGCCTTTTGTATTTCATTTCGAAGCTTTTTCTGCATTTCGTCGGCAATTAGAAGGTCCAAAGGATACAGTAAACCTGAAGTGTATCATCGGAATCAATAACTAATGTCACAGGAATCGTTCAAAACATAGACAGTAGGATGAGTCAGTCTTCTTGTACTTAAGTTGGCATTGTGCCTTTTGTATTTAATTCCGATGCAATATCTGTGTTTCATCGTCAAAAAGAAGGTCCAAGGGATACAGTAACCCTGAAGTGAAGCAACGGAATCTGTAACTAGCGTCACAGGAATGGGATCAAAACATAGACAGAAAGAAAAGTCAGTCTTCTTGTACTTATGTCGGCATTGTGCCTTTTCTATTTAAATCCGATGAATTTCTGTGTTTCATCGTCAATAAGAAGGTCAGAGGGATACAGTAAACCTGAAGTGAAGCATCAGAATCTATAACTAGTGTCACAGGAATGGTTCAAAACATAGTCAGAAAGAAGAGTCAGTCTTCTTGTACTTAAGTCGGCATTGTGCCTTGTCTATTTAATTCCGATGCAATATCTGCGTTTCATCGTCAATACGAATGTCAGAGGGATACAGTAAACCTGAAGTGAGGCATCGGAATCTATAACTAGTGTCACAGGAATGGTTCCAAACATAGTCAGTAAGAAGAGTCAGTCTTCTTGGACTTAGGTCGGCACTGTGCCTTTTCTATTTAATTCCGATGCAATTTCTGTGTTTCATCGTCAATAAGAAGGTCCAAGGGATACAGTAAACCTGAAGTGAATCATCGTAATCTATAACTAGTGTCACAGGAATGGTTAAAACATAGTCGGTACGAAGAGTCAGTCTTCTGGTACTTAAGCCGGCATTGTGCCTTTTGTATTTAATTCCGATGCAATTTCTGTGATTCAACGTCAATTACAAGGTCAGAGGGATAAAGTAAACCTGAAGTGAAGCATCGGAATCGGTAACTAGTGTCACAGGAATTGTTCTAAACATAAACAGTAAGAAGGGTCAGTCTTCCTGTACTTAAGTCGGCATTGTACATTTTGTAAATAATTCCGATGCAATATCTGTGTTTCATCGTCAATAAGAAGGTGCAAGGGATACAGTAAACCTGAAGTGAAGCATCGGAATCTATAACTAGTGCCACAGGAATAGTTCAAAACATATTCAGTAAGAACAGTCAGTCTTCTTGTACTTAAGTCGGCATTGTGCCTTGTGTATTTAATTCCGATGCAATTTCTGTGTTTCATCGTCGAATAGAAGGTCAGAGGGATACAGTAAACCTTAAGTGAAGCATCGGAATCTATAACTACTATCACAGGAATGGTTCAAAACATAGACTGTAGGAAGAGTCAGTCTTCTTGTACTTAAGTCGGCATTGTGCCTTTGGTATTTAATTCCGATGCAATATCTGTGTTTCATCGTCAATAAGAAGGTCCAAGGGATACAGTAACCCTGAAGTGAAGCATCGGAATCTGTAACTAGCGTCACAGGAATGGTTCAAAACATAGACAGAAAGAAGAGTCAGTCTTCTTGTAATTAAGTCGGCATTGTGCCTATAGTATTTAATTCCGAAGCTATTTCTGCATTTCGTCGCCAATTAGAAGGTCCAAAGGATACAGTATACCTGAAGTGAAGCATCGGAATCAATAACAAGTGTCACAGGAATGGTTCAAAACAGTCAGTAAGAAGAGTCAGTCTTCTTGTACTTAAGTCGGCATTGTGCCTTTAGTATTTAATTTCGAAGCTATTTCTGCATTTCGTCGCACAATTAGAAGGTCCAAAGGATACAGTAAACCTGAAGTGAAGCATCGGAATCAATAACTAATGTCACAGGAATCGATCAAAACATAGACAGTAGGAAGTGTCAGTCTTCTTGTACTTAAGTCGGCATTGTGCCTTTTGTATTTAATTCCGATGCAATTTCTATGCTTCATCGTCAATAAGGAGGACAGAGGGATACAGTAAACCTGAAGTGAAGCATCGGAATCAATAACTAGTGTCACAGGAATGGTTTAAATCATAGTCAGTAAGAAGAGTCAGACTTCTTGTACTTAAGTCGGCATTGTGCCTTTTCTATTTAATTCCGATGCAATATCTGTGTTTCATCGTCAATAACAGGGTCAGAGGGATACAGTAAACCTGAAGTGAGGCATCGCAAACTGTAACTAGTGTCACAGGAATGGTTCCAAACATAGTCAGTAAGAAGAATCAGTCTTCTTGTACTTCAGTCGGCATTGTGCCTTTTCTATTTAATTCCGATGCAATTTCTGTGTTTCATCGTCAATAAGAAGGTACAAGGGATACGGTAAACCTGAAGTGAATCATCGTAATCTATAACTAGTGTCACAGGAATGGTTCAAAACATAGTCAGTACGAAGAGTCAGTCTTCTTGTACTTAAGTCGGCATTGTGCCTTTTGTATTTAATTCCGATGCAATTTCTGTGTTTCATCGTCAATAAGAATGTCAGAGGGATACAGTAAACCTGAAGTGAAGCATCGTAATCTATAACTAGAGTCACAGGAAAGGTTCTAAACATAGACAGTACGAAGGGTCAGTCTTCTTGTACTTAAGCCGGCATTGTGCCTCTTGTACTTAATTCCGATGCAATATCTGTGTTTCATCGTCAATAAGAAGGTGCATGGGATACAGTAAACGTGAAGTGAAGCATCGGAATCTATAACTAGTGTCACAGGAATGGTTCTAAAAGTAGACGGTAAGAAGGGTCAGTCTTCTTGTACTTAAGTCGGCATTGTGCCTTTTGTATTTAATTCCGATGCAATTTCTGTGTTTCATCGTCAAAGAGTTCAGAGGGATACAGTATTCCTGAAGTGAAGCATCGGAATCTATAACTAGTGTCACAGGAATGGTTCAAAACAGTCAGTAAGAAGAGTCAATCTTCTTGTACTTAAGTCGGCATTGTGCCTTTTGTATTTAATTCCGATGCATTTTCTGTGTTTCATCGTCAATAAGATGGTCCAAGGGATACAGTAAACCTGAAGTGAGCATCGGAATCTATAACTAGTGGCACAGGAAAGGTTCAAAACATAGACAGTAAGAAGAGTCAGTGCTCTTGTACTTACGTCGGCAATGTGCCTTATCTATTTAATTCCAATGCAATTTCTGTATTTCGTCGCCAATAAGAAAGTCCAAAGGGTAGAGTAAACCTGAAGTGAAGCATCGGAATTTATAACTAATGTCACAGGAATCGTTCAAACATAGACAGTAAGAAGAGTCAGTCTTCTTGTACTTAAGTCGGCATTGTGCCTTTTGTATTTAATTCCGATGCAATTTCTGTGTTTCATCGTGAATAAGAACGTCCAAGGGATACAGTAACCCTGAAGTGAAGCAACGGAATCTGTAACTAGCGTCACAGGAATGGGATCAAAACATAGACAGAAAGAAAAGTCAGTCTTCTTGTACTTATGTCGGCATTGTGCCTTTTCTATTTAAATCCGATGCAATTTCTGTGTTTCATCGTCAATAAGAAGGTCAGAGGGATACAGTAAACCTGAAGTGAAGCATCAGAATCTATATCTAGTGTCACAGGAATGGTTCAAAACATAGTCAGAAAGAAGAGTCAGTCTTCTTGTACTTAAGTCGGCATTGTGCCTTGTCTATTTAATTCCGATGCAATATCTGCGTTTCATCGTCAATACGAATGTCAGAAGGATACAGTAAACCTGAAGTGAGGCATCGGAATCTATAACTAGTGTCACAGGAATGGTTCCAAACATAGTCAGTAAGAAGAGTCAGTCTTCTTGGACTTAGGTCGGCACTGTGCCTTTTCTATTTAATTCCGATGCAATTTCTGTGTTTCATCGTCAATAAGAAGGTCCAAGGGATACAGTAAACCTGAAGTGAATCATCGTAATCTATAACTAGTGTCACAGGAATGGTTAAAACATAGTCGGTACGAAGAGTCAGTCTTCTGGTACTTAAGCCGGCATTGTGCCTTTTGTATTTAATTCCGATGCAATTTCTGTGATTCAACGTCAATTACAAGGTCAGAGGGATAAAGTAAACCTGAAGTGAAGCATCGGAATCGGTAACTAGTGTCACAGGAATTGTTCTAAACATAGACAGTAAGAAGGGTCAGTCTTCCTGTACTTAAGTCGGCATTGTACATTTTGTAAATAATTCCGATGCAATATCTGTGTTTCATCGTCAATAAGAAGGTGCAAGGGATACAGTAAACCTGAAGTGAAGCATCGGAATCTATAACTAGTGTCACAGGAATAGTTCAAAACATATTCAGTAAGAACAGTCAGTCTTCTTGTACTTAAGTCGGCATTGTGCCTTGTGTATTTAATTCCGATGCAATTTCTGTGTTTCATCGTCGAATAGAAGGTCAGAGGGATACAGTAAACCTTAAGTGAAGCATCGGAATCTATAACTACTATCACAGGAATGGTTCAAAACATAGACTGTAGGAAGAGTCAGTCTTCTTGTACTTAAGTCGGCATTGTGCCTTTGGTATTTAATTCCGATGCAATATCTGTGTTTCATCGTCAATAAGAAGGTCCAAGGGATACAGTAACCCTGAAGTGAAGCATCGGAATCTGTAACTAGCGTCACAGGAATGGTTCAAAACATAGACAGAAAGAAGAGTCAGTCTTCTTGTAATTAAGTCGGCATTGTGCCTATAGTATTTAATTCCGAAGCTATTTCTGCATTTCGTCGCCAATTAGAAGGTCCAAAGGATACAGTATACCTGAAGTGAAGCATCGGAATCAATAACAAGTGTCACAGGAATGGTTCAAAACAGTCAGTAAGAAGAGTCAGTCTTCTTGTACTTAAGTCGGCATTGTGCCTTTAGTATTTAATTCCGAAGCTATTTCTGCATTTCGTCGCACAATTAGAAGGTCCAAAGGATACAGTAAACCTGAAGTGAAGCATCGGAATCAATAACTAATGTCACAGGAATCGATCAAAACATAGACAGTAGGAAGTGTCAGTCTTCTTGTACTTAAGTCGGCATTGTGCCTTTTGTATTTAATTCCGATGCAATTTCTGTGTTTCATCGTCAATAAGGAGGACAGAGGGATACAGTAAACCTGAATTGAAGCATCGGAATCAATAACTAGTGTCACAGGAATGGTTTAAATCATAGTCAGTAAGAAGAGTCAGACTTCTTGTACTTAAGTCGGCATTGTGCCTTTTCTATTTAATTCCGATGCAATATCTGTGTTTCATCGTCAATAACAGGGTCAGAGGGATACAGTAAACCTGAAGTGAGGCATCGCAAACTGTAACTAGTGTCACAGGAATGGTTCCAAACATAGTCAGTAAGAAGAATCAGTCTTCTTGTACTTCAGTCGGCATTGTGCCTTTTCTATTTAATTCCGATGCAATTTCTGTGTTTCATCGTCAATAAGAAGGTACAAGGGATACGGTAAACCTGAAGTGAATCATCGTAATCTATAACTAGTGTCACAGGAATGGTTCAAAACATAGTCAGTACGAAGAGTCAGTCTTCTTGTACTTAAGTCGGCATTGTGCCTTTTGTATTTAATTCCGATGCAATTTCTGTGTTTCATCGTCAATAAGAATGTCAGAGGGATACAGTAAACCTGAAGTGAAGCATCGGAATCTATAACTAGAGTCACAGGAAAGGTTCTAAACATAGACAGTACGAAGGGTCAGTCTTCTTGTACTTAAGCCGGCATTGTGCCTCTTGTACTTAATTCCGATGCAATATCTGTGTTTCATCGTCAATAAGAAGGTGCATGGGATACAGTAAACGTGAAGTGAAGCATCGGAATCTATAACTAGTGTCACAGGAATGGTTCTAAAAGTAGACAGTAAGAAGGGTCAGTCTTCTTGTACTTAAGTCGGCATTGTGCCTTTTGTATTTAATTCCGATGCAATTTCTGTGTTTCATCGTCAAAGAGTTCAGAGGGATACAGTATTCCTGAAGTGAAGCATCGGAATCTATAACTAGTGTCACAGGAATGGTTCAAAACAGTCAGTAAGAAGAGTCAATCTTCTTGTACTTAAGTCGGCATTGTGCCTTTTGTATTTAATTCCGATGCATTTTCTGTGTTTCATCGTCAATAAGATGGTCCAAGGGATACAGTAAACCTGAAGTGAGCATCGGAATCTATAACTAGTGGCACAGGAAAGGTTCAAAACATAGACAGTAAGAAGAGTCAGTGCTCTTGTACTTACGTCGGCAATGTGCCTTATCTATTTAATTCCAATGCAATTTCTGTATTTCGTCGCCAATAAGAAAGTCCAAAGGGTTTAGTAAACCTGAAGTGAAGCATCGGAATTTATAACTAGTGTCACAGGAATGGTTCTAAACATAGACAGTAAGAAGGGTCAGTCTTCTTGTACTTAAGTCGGCATTGTACCTTTTGTATTTAATTCCGATGCAATTTCTGTGTTTCATCGTCAATAAAAAGGTCCAAGGGATACAGTAAACCTGAAGTGAAGCATCGGAATCTATAACTAGTGTGACAGGAAGGTTCAAAAGCATAGACAGTAGGAAGAGTCAGTCTTCTTGTACTTATGTCGGCATTGTGCCTTTCTATTTAATTCCGATGCAATTTCTGTGTTTCATCGTCAATAAGAAAGTCGTAGGGATAGAGTAAACCTGAAGCGAAGCATCGGAATCTATAACAAGTGTCACAGGAATGGTTTAAAACAGTCAGTAAGAAGAGTCAGTCTTCTTGTACTTAGGTCGGCATTGTGCCTTTTGTATTTAATTTCGAAGCTATTTCTGCATTTCGTCGGCAATTAGAAGGTCCAAAGGATACAGTAAACCTGAAGTGGATCATCGGAATCAATAACTAATGTCACAGGAATCGTTCAAAACATACACAGTAGGATGAGTCAGTCTTCTTGTACTTAAGTTGGCATTGTGCCTTTTGTATTTAATTCCGATGCAATTTCTGTGTTTCATCGTCAATAAGAAGGTCAGAGGGATACAGTAAACCTGAAGTGAAGCATCAGAATCTATAACTAGTGTCACAGGAATGGTTCAAAACATAGTCAGAAAGAAGAGTCAGTCTTCTTGTACTTAAGTCGGCATTGTGCCTTTTCTATTTAATTCCGATGCAATATCTGTGTTCCCTCGTCAATACGAATGTCAGAGGGATACAGTAAACCTGAAGTGAGGCATCGGAATCTATAACTAGTGTCACAGGAATGGTTCCAAACATAGTCAGTAAGAAGAGTCAGTCTTCTTGGACTTAAGTCGGCACTGTGCCTTTTCTATTTAATTCCGATGCAATTTCTGTGTTTCATCGTCAATAAGAAGGTCCAAGGGATACAGTAAACCTGAAGTGAATCATCGTAATCTATAACTAGTGTCACAGGAATGGTTAAAACATAGTCGGTACGAAGAGTCAGTATTCTTGTACTTAAGTCGGCATTGTGCCTTTTGTGTTTAATTCCGATGCAATTTCTGTGATTCAACGTCATTTACAAGGTCAGAGGGATAAAGTAAGCCTGAAGTGAAGCATCGGAATCTGTAACTAGTGTCACAGGAATTGTTCTAAACATAGGCAGTAAGAAGGGTCAGTCTTCCTGTACTTAAGTCGGCATTGTACATTTTGAAAATAATTCCGATGCAATATCTGTCTTTCATCGCCATGAAGAAGGTGCAAGGGATACAGTAAACCTGAAGTGAAGCATCGGAATCTATAACTAGTGTCACAGGAATAGTTCAAAACATATTCAGTAAGAACAGTCAGTCTTCTTGTACTTAAGTCGGCATTGTGCCTTGTGTATTTAATTCCGATGCAATTTCTGTGTTTCATCGTCGAATAGAAGGTCAGAGGGATACAGTAAACCTTAAGTGAAGCATCGGAATCTATAATTACTATCACAGGAATGGTTCAAAGCAGTCAGTAAGAACAGTCAGTCTTCTTGTACTTAAGTCGGCATTGTGCCTATAGTATTTAATTCCGAAGCTATTTCTGCATTTCGTCGCCAATTAGAAGGTCCAAAGGATGCAGTAAACCTGAAGTGAAGCATCGGAATCAATAACTAATGTCACAGGAATCGATCGAAACATAGACAGTAGGAAGTGTCAGTCTTCTTGTACTTAAGTCGGCATTGTGCCTTTTGTATTTAATTCCGATGCAATTTCTGTGTTTCATCGTCAAAAAGAAGGTCGGAGGGATACAGTAAACCTGAAGTGAAGCATCGGAATCTGTAACTAGTGTCACAGGAATGGTTCAACACATAGACAGTAGGAAGAGTCATTCTTCTTGTACTTAAGTCGGCATTGTGCCTTTTGTATTTAATTCCGATGCAATATCTGTGTTTCATCGTCAATAAGAGGGTCCAAGGGATACAGTAACCCTGAAGTGAAGCATCGGAAAATGTAACTAGCGTCACAGGAATGGTTCAAAACATAGACAGAAAGAAGAGTCAGTCTTCTTGTAATTAAGTCGGCATTGTGCCTATAGTATTTAATTCCGAAGCTATTTCTGCATTTCGTCGCCAATTAGAAGGTCCAAAGGATACAGTATACCTGAAGTGAAGCATCGGAATCAATAACAAGTGTCACAGGAATGGTTCAAAACAGTCAGTAAGAAGAGTCAGTCTTCTTGTACTTAAGTCGGCATTGTGCCTTTAGTATTTAATTCCGAAGCTATTTCTGCATTTCGTCGCCAACTAGAAGGTCCAAAGGATACAGTAAACCTGAAGTGAAGCATCGGAATCAATAACTAATGTCACAGGAATCGATCAAAACATAGACAGTAGGAAGTGTCAGTCTTCTTGTACTTAAGTCGGCATTGTGCCTTTTGTATTTAATTCCGATGCAATTTCTATGTTTCATCGTCAATAAGAAGGTCAGAGGGATACAGTAAACCTGAAGTGAAGCATCGGAATCAATAACTAGTGTCACAGGAATGGTTTAAATCATAGTCAGTAAGAAGAGTCAGACTTCTTGTACTTAAGTCTGCATTGTGCCTTTTCTATTTAATTCCGATGCAATATCTGTGTTTCATCGTCAATAACAGGGTCAGAGGGACACAGTAAACCTGAAGTGAGGCATCGCAATCTGTAACTAGTGTCACAGGAATGGTTCCAAACATAGTCAGTAAGAAGAATCAGTCTTCTTGTACTTCAGTCGGCATTGTGCCTTTTCTATTTAATTCCGATGCAATTTCTGTGTTTCATCGTCAATAAGAAGGTACAAGGGATACAGTAAACCTGAAGTGAATCATCGTAATCTATAACTAGTGTCACAGGAATGGTTCAAAACATAGTCAGTAAGAAGAGTCAGTCTTCTTGTACTTAAGTCGGCATTGTGCCTTTTGTATTTAATTCCGATGCAATTTCTGTGTTTCATCGTCAAAAAGAAGGTCAGAGGGATACAGTAAACCTGAAGTGAAGCATCGGAATCTGTAACTAGTGTCACAGGAATGGTTCAACACATAGACAGTAGGAAGAGTCATTCTTCTTGTACTTAAGTCGGCATTGTGCCTTTTGTATTTAATTCCGATGCAATATCTGTGTTTCATCGTCAATAAGAAGGTCCAAGGGATACAGTAACCCTGAAGTGAAGCATCGGAATCTGTAACTAGCGTCACAGGAATGGTTCAAAACATAGACAGAAAGAAGAGTCAGTCTTCTTGTAATTAAGTCGGCATTGTGCCTATAGTATTTAATTCCGAAGCTATTTCCGCATTTCGTCGCCAATTAGAAGGTCCAAAGGATACAGTATACCTGAAGTGAAGCATCGGAATCAATAACAAGTGTCACAGGAATGGTTCAAAACAGTCAGTAAGAAGAGTCAGTCTTCTTGTACTTAAGTCGGCATTGTGCCTTTAGTATTTGATTCCGAAGCTATTTCTGCATTTCGTCGCCAATTAGAAGGTCCAAAGGATACAGTAAACCTGAAGTGAAGCATCGGAATCAATAACTAATGTCACAGGAATCGATCAAAACATAGACAGTGGGAAGTGTCAGTCTTCTTGTACTTAAGTCGGCATTGTGCCTTTTGTATTTAATTCCGATGCAATTTCTATGTTTCATCGTCAATAAGAAGGTCAGAGGGATACAGTAAACCTGAAGTGAAGCATCGGAATCAATAACTAGTGTCACAGGAATGGTTTAAATCATAGTCAGTAAGAAGAGTCAGACTTCTTGTACTTAAGTCGGCATTGTGCCTTTTCTATTTAATTCCGATGCAATATCTGTGTTTCATCGTCAATAACAGGGTCAGAGGGATACAGTAAACCTGAAGTGAGGCATCGCAATCTGTAACTAGTGTCACAGGAATGGTTCCAAACATAGTCAGTAAGAAGAATCAGTCTTCTTGTACTTCAGTCGGCATTGTGCCTTTTCTATTTAATTCTGATGCAATTTCTGTGTTTCATCGTCAATAAGAAGGTACAAGGGATACGGTAAACCTGAAGTGAATCATCGTAATCTATAACTAGTGTCACAGGAATGGTTCAAAACATAGTCAGTACGAAGAGTCAGTCTTCTTGTACTTAAGTCGGCATTGTGCCTTTTGTATTTAATTCCGATGGAATTTCTGTGTTTCATCGTCAAAAAGAAGGTCAGAGGGATACAGTAAACCTGAAGTGAAGCATCGGAATCAATAACTAGTGTCACAGGAATGGTTTAAATCATAGTCAGTAAGAAGAGTCAGACTTCTTGTACTTAAGTCGGCATTGTGCCTTTTCTATTTAATTCCGATGCAATATCTGTGTTTCATCGTCAATAACAGGGTCAGAGGGATACAGTAAACCTGAAGTGAGGCATCGCAATCTGTAACTAGTGTCACAGGTATGGTTCCAAACATAGTCAGTAAGAAGAATCAGTCTTATTGTACTTCAGTCGGCATTGTGCCCTTTCTATTTAATTCCGATGCAATTTCTGTGTTTCGTCGTCAATAAGAAGGTACAAGGGATACGGTAAACCTGAAGTGAATCATCGTAATCTATAACTAGTGTCACAGGAATGGTTCTAAACGTAGACAGTAAGAAGGGTCAGTCTTCTTGTACTTAAGTCGGCATTGTGCCTCTTGTATTTAATTCCGATGCAATTTCTGTGTTTCATCGTCAAAGAGTTCAGAGGGATACAGTATTCCTGAAGTGAAGCATCGGAATCTATAACTAGTGTCACAGGAATGGTTCAAAACAGTCAGTAAGAAGAGTCAATCTTCTTGTACTTAAGTCGGCATTGTGCCTTTTGTATTTAATTCCGATGCATTTTCTGTGTTTCATCGTCAATAAGATGGTCCAAGGGATACAGTAAACCTGAAGTGAGCATCGGAATCTATAACTAGTGGCACAGGAAAGGTTCAAAACATAGACAGTAAGAGGAGTCAGTGCTCTTGTACTTACGTCGGCAATGTGCCTTATCTATTTAATTCCAATGCAATTTCTGTATTTCGTCGCCAATAAGAAAGTCCAAAGGGTTTAGTAAACCTGAAGTGAAGCATCGGAATTTATAACTAATGTCACAGGAATCGTTCAAACATAGACAGTAGGAAGAGTCAGTCTTCTTGTACTTAAGTCGGCATTGTGCCTTTTGTATTTAATTCCGATGCAATTTCTGTGTTTCATCGTCAATAAGGTCACAGGGATACAGTAAACCTGAAGTGAAACATCGGAATATATAACTAGTGTCACAGGACTGGTTCTAAACATAGACAGTAAGAAGGGTCAGACTTCTTGTACTTAAGCCGACATTGTGCCTTTTGTATTTAATTCCGATGCAATATCTGTGTTTCATCGTCAATAAGAAGGTGCAAGAGATACAGTAAACCTGAAGTGAAGCATCGGAATCTATAACTAGTGTCACAGGAATGGTTCTAAACATAGACAGTAAGAAGGGTCAGTCTTCTTGTACTTAAGTCGGCATTGTGCCTTTTGTATTTAATTCCGATGCAATTTCTGTGTTTCATCGTCAATAAAAAGGTCCAAGGGATACAGTAAACCTGAAGTGAAGCATCGGAATCTATAGCTAGTGTGACAGGAAAGGTTCAAAAGCATAGACAGTAGGAAGAGTCAGTCTTCTTGTACTTATGTCGGCATTGTGCCTTTCTATTTAATTCCGATGCAATTTCTGTGTTTCATCGTCAATAAGAAAGCCGTAGGGATAGAGTAAACCTGAAGCGAAGCATCGGAATCTATAACAAGTGTCACAGGAATGGTTCAAAACAGTCAGTAAGAAGAGTCAGTCTTCTTGTACTTAGGTCGGCATTGTGCCTTTTGTATTTAATTTCGAAGCTATTCCTGCATTTCGTCGGCAAATAGAAGGTCCAAAGGATACAGTAAACCTGAAGTGGATCATCGGAATCAATAACTAATGTCACAGGAATCGTTCAAAACATAGACAGTAGGATGAGTCAGTCTTCTTGTACTTAAGTTGGCATTGTGAAATTTGTATTTAATTCCGATGCAATATCTGTGTTTCATCGTCAAAAAGAAGGTCAGAGGGATACAGTAAACCTGAAGTGAAGCATCAGAATCTATAACTAGTGTCACAGGAATGGTTCAAAACATAGTCAGAAAGAAGAGTCAGTCTTCTTGTACTTAAGTCGGCACTGTGCCTTTTCTATTTAATTCCGATGCAATTTCTGTGTTTCATCGTCAATAAGAAGGTCCAAGGGATACAGTAAACCTGAAGTGAATCATTGTAATCTATAACTAATGTCACAGGAATGGTTAAAACATAGTCGGTACGAAGAGTCAGTATTCTTGTACTTAAGTCGGCATTGTGCCTTTTGTATTTAATTCCGATGCAATTTCTGTGATTCCACGTGAATTACAAGGTCAGAGGGATAAAGTAAACCTGAAGTGAAGCACCGGAATCTGTAACTAGTGTCACAGGAATTGTTCTAACCATAGACAGTAAGAAGGGTCAGTCTTCCTGTACTTAAGTCGGCATTGTACATTTTGAAAATAATTCCGATGCAATATCTGTGTTTCATCGTCAATAAGAAGGTGCAAGGGATACAGTAAACCTGAAGTGAAGCATCGGAATCTATAACTAGTGTCACAGGAATAGTTCAAAACATATTCAGTAAGAACAGTCAGTCTTCTTGTACTTAAGTCGGCATTGTGCCTTGTGTATTTAATTCCGATGCAATTTCTGTGTTTCATCGTCGAATAGAAGGTCAGAGGGATGCAGTAAACCTTAAGTGAAGCATCGGAATCTATAACTACTATCACAGGAATGGTTCAAAACATAAACTGTAGGAAGAGTCAGTCTTCTTGTACTTAAGTCGGCATTGTGCCTTTTGTATTTAATTCCGATGCAATATCTGTGATTCATCGTCAATAAGAAGGTCCAAGGGATACAGTAACCCTGAAGTGAAGCATCGGAATCTGTAACTAGCGTCACAGGAATGGTTCAAAACATAGACAGAAAGAAGAGTCAGTCTTCTTGTACTTAAGTCGGCATTGTGCCTATAGTATTTAATTCCGAAGCTATTTCTGCATTTCGTCGCCAATTAGAAGGTCCAAAGGATACAGTAAACCTGAAGTGAAGCATCGGAATCAATAACAAGTGTCACAGGAATGGTTCAAAACAGTCAGTAAGAAGAGTCAGTCTTCTTGTACTTAAGTCGGCATTGTGCCTATAGTATTTAATTCCGAAGCTATTTCTGCATTTCGTCGCCAATTAGAAGGTCCAAAGGATACAGTAAACCTGAAGTGAAGCATCGGAATCAATAACTAATGTCACAGGAATCGATCAAAACATAGACAGTAGGAAGTGTCAGTCTTCTTGTACTTAAGTCGGCATTGTGCCTTTTGTATTTAATTCCGATGCAATTTCTGTGTTTCATCGTCAAAAAGAAGGTCAGAGGGATACAGTAAACCTGAAGTGAAGCATCGGAATCTGTAACTAGTGTCACAGGAATGGTTCAACACATAGACAGTAGGAAAAGTCATTCTTCTTGTACTTAAGTCGGCATTGTGCCTTTTGTATTTAATTCCGATGCAATATCTGTGTTTCATCGTCAATAAGAAGGTCCAAGGGATACAGTAACCCTGAAGTGAAGCATCGGAATCTGTAACTAGCGTCACAGGAATGGTTCAAAACATAGACAGAAAGAAGAGTCAGTCTTCTTGTAATTAAGTCGGCATTGTGCCTTTTCTATTTAATTCCGATGCAATTTCTGTGTTTCATCGTCAATAAGAAGGTCCAAGGGATACAGTAAACCTGAAATGAAGCATCGGAATCTATAACTAGTGTCACAGGAATGGTTCAAAACATAGACAGTAAAGAGAGTCAGTCTTCTTGTACTTAAGTCGGCATTGTGCCTTTTCTATTTCATTCCGATGCAATTTCTATGTTTCATCGTCAATAAGAAGGTCAGAGGGATACAGTAACCCTGAAGTGAAGCATCGGAATCAATAACTAGTGTCACAGGAATGGTTTAAATCATAGTCAGTAAGAAGAGTCAGACTTCTTGTACATAAGTCGGCATTGTGCCTTTTCTATTTAATTCCGATGCAATATCTGTGTTTCATTGTCAATAACAAGGTCAGAGGGATACAGTAAACCTGAAGTGAGGCATCGCAATCTGTAACTAGTGTCACAGGAATGGTTCCAAACATAGTCAGTAAGAAGAATCAGTCTTCTTGTACTTCAGTCGGCATTGTGCCTTTTGTATTTAATTCCGATGCAATTTCTGTGATTCCACGTGAATTACAAGGTCAGAGGGATAAAGTAAACCTGAAGTGAAGCACCGGAATCTGTAACTAGTGTCACAGGAATTGTTCTAACCATAGACAGTAAGAAGGGTCAGTCTTCCTGTACTTAAGTCGGCATTGTACATTTTGAAAATAATTCCGATGCAATATCTGTGTTTCATCGTCAATAAGAAGGTGCAAGGGATACAGTAAACCTGAAGTGAAGCATCGGAATCTATAACTAGTGTCACAGGAATAGTTCAAAACATATTCAGTAAGAACAGTCAGTCTTCTTGTACTTAAGTCGGCATTGTGCCTTGTGTATTTAATTCCGATGCAATTTCTGTGTTTCATCGTCGAATAGAAGGTCAGAGGGATGCAGTAAACCTTAAGTGAAGCATCGGAATCTATAACTACTATCACAGGAATGGTTCAAAACATAAACTGTAGGAAGAGTCAGTCTTCTTGTACTTAAGTCGGCATTGTGCCTTTTGTATTTAATTCCGATGCAATATCTGTGATTCATCGTCAATAAGAAGGTCCAAGGGATACAGTAACCCTGAAGTGAAGCATCGGAATCTGTAACTAGCGTCACAGGAATGGTTCAAAACATAGACAGAAAGAAGAGTCAGTCTTCTTGTACTTAAGTCGGCATTGTGCCTATAGTATTTAATTCCGAAGCTATTTCTGCATTTCGTCGCCAATTAGAAGGTCCAAAGGATACAGTAAACCTGAAGTGAAGCATCGGAATCAATAACAAGTGTCACAGGAATGGTTCAAAACAGTCAGTAAGAAGAGTCAGTCTTCTTGTACTTAAGTCGGCATTGTGCCTATAGTATTTAATTCCGAAGCTATTTCTGCATTTCGTCGCCAATTAGAAGGTCCAAAGGATACAGTAAACCTGAAGTGAAGCATCGGAATCAATAACTAATGTCACAGGAATCGATCAAAACATAGACAGTAGGAAGTGTCAGTCTTCTTGTACTTAAGTCGGCATTGTGCCTTTTGTATTTAATTCCGATGCAATTTCTGTGTTTCATCGTCAAAAAGAAGGTCAGAGGGATACAGTAAACCTGAAGTGAAGCATCGGAATCTGTAACTAGTGTCACAGGAATGGTTCAACACATAGACAGTAGGAAAAGTCATTCTTCTTGTACTTAAGTCGGCATTGTGCCTTTTGTATTTAATTCCGATGCAATATCTGTGTTTCATCGTCAATAAGAAGGTCCAAGGGATACAGTAACCCTGAAGTGAAGCATCGGAATCTGTAACTAGCGTCACAGGAATGGTTCAAAACATAGACAGAAAGAAGAGTCAGTCTTCTTGTAATTAAGTCGGCATTGTGCCTTTTCTATTTAATTCCGATGCAATTTCTGTGTTTCATCGTCAATAAGAAGGTCCAAGGGATACAGTAAACCTGAAATGAAGCATCGGAATCTATAACTAGTGTCACAGGAATGGTTCAAAACATAGACAGTAAAAAGAGTCAGTCTTCTTGTACTTAAGTCGGCATTGTGCCTTTTCTATTTCATTCCGATGCAATTTCTATGTTTCATCGTTAATAAGAAGGTCAGAGGGATACAGTAACCCTGAAGTGAAGCATCGGAATCAATAACTAGTGTCACAGGAATGGTTTAAATCATAGTCAGTAAGAAGAGTCAGACTTCTTGTACTTAAGTCGGCATTGTGCCTTTTCTATTTAATTCCGATGCAATATCTGTGTTTCATTGTCAATAACAAGGTCAGAGGGATACAGTAAACCTGAAGTGAGGCATCGCAATCTGTAACTAGTGTCACAGGAATGGTTCCAAACATAGTCAGTAAGAAGAATCAGTCTTCTTGTACTTCAGTCGGCATTGTGCCTTTTCTACTTAATTCCGATGCAATTTCTGTGTTTCATCGTCAATAAGAAGGTACAAGGGATACGGTAAACCTGAAGTGAATCATCGTAATCTATAACTAGTGTCACAGGAATGGTTCAAAACATAGTCAGTACGAAGAGTCAGTCTTCTTGTACTTAAGTCGGCATTGTGCCTTTTGTATTTAATTCCGATGCAATTTCTGTGTTTCATCGTCAATAAGAATGTCAGAGGGATACAGTAAACCTGAAGTGAAGCATCGGAATCTATAACTAGAGTCACAGGAAAGGTTCTAAACATAGACAGTACGAAGGGTCAGTCTTCTTGTACTTAAGCCGGCATTGTGCCTCTTGTATTTAATTCCGATGCAATATCTGTGAATCATCGTCAATACGAAGGTGCAAGGGATACAGTAAACGTGAAGTGAAGCATCGGAATCTATAACTAGTGTCACAGGAATGGTTCTAAACGTAGGCAGTAAGAAGGGTCAGTCTTCTTGTACTTAAGTCGGCATTGTGCCTTTTGTATTTAATTCCGATGCAATTTCTGTGTTTCATCGACAATAACAAGGTCAGAGGGATACAGTAAACCTGAAGTGAAGCATCGGAATCCATAACTAGTGTCACAGGAATGGTTCAAAACAGTCAGTAAGAAGAGTCAATCTTCTTGTACTTAAGTCGGCATTGTGCCTTTTGTATTTAATTCCGATGCATTTTCTGTGTTTCATCGTCAATAAGAAGGTCCAAGGGATACAGTAACCCTGAAGTGAGGCATCGGAATCTATAACTAGTGTCTCAGGAATGGTTCTAAACTTAGACAGTAAGAAGGGTCAGTCTTCTTGTACTTAAGTCGGCATTGTGCCTTTTGTATTTAATTCCGATGCAATTTCTGTGTTTCATCGTCAAAGAGTTCAGAGGGATACAGTAAACCTGAAGTGAGGCATCCGAATCTATAACTGGTGTCACAGGAATGGTTCAAAACAGTCAGTAAGAAGAGTCAATCTTCTTGTACTTAAGTCGGCATTGTGCCTTTTTTATTTAATTCCGATGCATTTTCTGTGTTTCATCGTCAATAAGATGGTCCAAGGGATACAGTAAACCTGAAGTGAAGCATCGGAATCTATAACTAGTGTCACAGGAAAGGTTAAAAACATAGACAGTAAGAAGAGTCAGTCTTCTTGTACTTACGTCGGCAATGTGCCTTATCTACTTAATTCCAATGCAATTTCTGTATTTCGTCGCCAATAAGAAAGTCCAAAGGGTTTAGTAAACCTGAAGTGAAGCATCGGAATTTATAACTAATGTCACAGGATTCGTTCAAACATAGACAGTAGGAAGAGTCAGTCTTCTTGTACTTAAGTCGGCATTGTGCCTTTTGTATTTAATTCCGATGCATTTTCTGTGTTTCATCGTCAATAAGGAGATCCAAGGGATACAGTAAACCTGAAGTGAGGCATCGGAATCTATAACTAGTGTCTCAGGAATGGTTCTAAACATAGACAGTAAGAAGGGTAAGTCTTCTTGTACTTAAGTCGGCACTGTGCCTTTTGTATTTAATTCCGATGCAATTTCTTTGTTTCATCGTCAAAGAGTTTAGAGGGATACAGTAAACCTGAAGTGAAGCATCGGAATCTATAACTAGTGTCACAGGAATAGTTCAAAACAGTCAGTAAGAAGAGTCAATCTTCTTGTATTTAAGTCGGCATTGTGCCTTTTGTATTTAATTCCGATGCATTTTCTGTGTTTCATCGTCAATAAGATGGTCCAAGGGATACAGTAAACCTGAATTGAAGCATCGGAATCTATGACTAGTGTCACAGGAAAGGTTCAAAACATAGACAGTAAGAAGAGTCAGTCTTCTTGTACTTACGTCGGCAATGTGCCTTATCTATTTAATTCCAATGCAATTTCAGTATTTCGTCGCCAATAAGAAAGACCAAAGGGTTTACTAAACGTGAAGTGAAGCATCGGAATTTATACCTAATGTTACAGGAATCGTTCAAACATAGACAGTAGGAAGAGTCAGTTTTCTTGTACTTAAGTCGGCATTGTGCCTTTTGTATTCAATTCCGATGCAATTTCTGTGTTTCGTCGTCAATAAGAAGGTCAGAGGGATACAGTAAACCTGAAGTGAAGCATCGGAATATATAACTAGTGTCACAGGAATGGTTGTAAACATAGACAGTAAGAACGGTCAGTCTTCTTGTACTTAAGCCGGCATTGTGCCTTTTGTATTTAATTCCGATGAAATATCTGTGTTTCATCGTCAATAAGAAGGTGCAAGGGATACAGTAAACCTGAAGTGAAGCATCGGAATCTATAACTAGTGTCACAGGAATGGTTCTAAACATAGACTGTAAGAAGGGTCAGTCTTCTTTTACATAAGTCGGCCTTGTGCCTTTTGTATTTAATTCCGAAGCTATTTCTGCATTTCGTCGCCAATTAGAAGGTCCAAGGGATACAGTAAACCTGAAGTGACGCATCGGAATCTATAACTAGTGTCACAGGAATGGTTCAAAACATAGACAGTAAGAAGAGTCAGTCTTCTTGTCCAAAAGTCATCATTGTGCCTTTTCTATTTAATTCCGATGCAATTTCTGTGTTTCATCGTCAATAATAAGGTCCAGGGGATACAGTAAACCTGAAGTTAATCATCGTAATCTATAACTAGTGTCACAAGAATGGTTCGAAACATAGTCACTACGAAGAGTCAGTTATATTGTACTTACGTCGGCATTGTGGCTTTTGTATTTAATTGCGATGCAATTTCTGTGTTTCATCGTCAATAAGAAGGTCAGAGGGATACAGTAAACCTTAAGTGAAGCATCGGAATCAGTAACTAGTGTCGCAGGAATGGTTCAAAACATAGACAGTAGGAAGAGTCAGTCTTCTTGTACTTAAGTCGGCATTGTTCCATTTGCATTTAATTCCGATGCAATATCTGTGTTTCATCGTGAATAAGAAGGTCCAAGGGATACAGTAACCCTGAAGTGAAGCATCGGAATCTGTAACTAGCGTCACAGGAATGGTTCAAAACATAGACAAAAAGAAAAGTCAGTCTTCTTGTACTTAAGTCGGCATTGTGCCTTTTCTATTTAATTGCGATGCAATTTCTGTGTTTCATCGTCAATAAGAAGGTCAGAGGGATGCAGTAAACCTGAAGTGAAGCATCAGAATCTATAACTAGTGTCACAGGAATGGTTCAAAACATAGTCAGAAAGAAGAGTCAGTCTTCTTGTACTTAAGTCGGCATTGTGCCTTTTCTATTTAATTCCGATGCAATATCTGTGTTTCATCGTCAATACGAATGTCAGAGGGATACAGTAAACCTGAAGTGAGGCATCGGAATCTATAACTAGTGTCACAGGAATGGATCCAAACATAGTCAGTAAGAAGAGTCAGTCTTCATGGACTTAAGTCAGCACTGTGCCTTTTCTATTTAATTCCGATGCAATTTCTGTGTTTCATCGTCAATAAGAAGGTCCAAGGAAACAGTAAACCTGAAGTGAATCATCGTAATCTATAACTAGTGTCACAGGAATGGTTAAAACATAGTCGGTACGAAGAGTCACTCTTCTTTTACTTAAGTCGGCATTGTGCCTTTTGTATTTAATTCCGATGCAATTTCTGTGATTCAACGTCAATTACAAGGTCAGAGGGATAAAGTAAACCTGAAGTGAAGCATCGGAATCTGTAACTAGTGTCACAGGAATGGTTCTAAACATAGACAGTAAGAAGGGTCAGTCTTCCTGTACTTAAGTCGGCATTGTGCATTTTGTAAATAATTCCGATGCAATATCTGTGTTTCATCGTCAATAAGAAGGTGCAAGGGATACAGTAAACCTGAAGAGAAGCATCGGAATCTATAACTAGTGTCACAGGAATGGTTCAAAACATTGTCTGTAAGAAGAGTGAGTCTTCTTGTTCTTAAGTGGGCATTGTGCCTTTTCTATTTACTTCCGATGCAATTTCTGTGTTTCATCGTCAATAAGAAGGTCAGATGGATACAGTAAACCTGAAGTGAGGCATCGGAATCTATAACTAGTGTCACAGGAATGGTTCTAAACATAGACAGTAAGAAGAGTGAGTCTTCTTGTACTTAAGTCGGCATTGTGCCTTTTCTATTAAATTCCGATGCAATATCTGTGTTTCATCGTCAATAAGAAGGTCCAAGGGATACAGTAAACCTGAAGTAAAGCATCGGAATCTATTACTAATGTCACAGGAATGGTTCAAAACATCGACAGTAAGAAGAGTCAGTCTTCTTGTACTTAAGTCGGCACTGTGCCTTTTCTATTGAATTCCGATGCAATTTCTGTGTTTCATCGTCAATAAGAAGGTCCAAGGGATACAGTAAACCTGAAGTAAAGCATCGGAATCTATTACTAATGTCACAGGAATGGTTCAAAACATAGTCAGTAGGAAGAGTGAGTCTTCTTGTACTTAAGTCGGCATTGTGCCTTTTCCATTTACTTCCGATGCAATTTCTGTGTTTCATCGTCAATAAGAAGGCCAGAGGGATACAGTAAACCTGAAGTGAAGCATCGGAATCTATAACTAGTATCACAGGAATGGTTCAAAACATAGTCAGTAAGAAGAATCAGTCATCTTGTACTTAAGTCGGCATTGTGCCTTTTCTATTTAATTCCGATGCAATTACTGTGTTTCATCGTCAATACGACGGTCCAAGGGATACTGTAAACCTGAAGTGAATCATCGTAATCTATTACTAGTGTCACATTAATGGTTCAAAACATAGTCAGTACGGTGAGTCAGTCTTCTTGTACTTATGTCGGCATTGTGCCTTTTGTATTCAATTCCGATGCAATTTCTCTGTTTCATCGTCAATAAGAAGGTCAGAGGGATACAGTAACAATGAAGTGAAGCATCGGAATCTATAAGAAGTGCCACAGAAATGGTTCTAAACATAGACAGTAAGAAGGGTCAGTCTTCTTGTACTTAAGTCGGCATTTTGCTTTTTGTATTTAATTCCGATGCAATATCTGTGTTTCAAGGTCAATAAGAAGGTGCAAGGGATACAGTAAACCTGAAGTGAAGCATCGGAATCTATAACTAGTGTCACAGGAATGGTTCAAAACATAGTCAGCAAGAGGAGTCAGTCTTCTTGCGCTTATGTCGGCATTGTTCCGTTTCAGTTTAATTCCAATGCAATATCTGTGTTTCATCGTCAATAAGAAGGTCAGAGGGATACAGTAAACCTGAAGTGAAGCCTCGGAATCTATAACACGTGTCACGGGAATGGTTCAAAGCAGTCAGTAAGAAGAGTCAGTCAACTTGTACTTAAGTCGGCATTGTGCATTTTGTATTTAATTCCGAAGCTATTTCTGCATTTCGTCGCCAATTAGAAGGTCCAAAGGATACAGTAAACCTGAAGTGAAGCATCGGAATGAATAACTAATGTCACAGGAATCGTTCAAATCATAGACAGTAGGAAGAGTCAGTCTTCTTGTACTTAAGTCGGCATTCTGCCTTTTGTATTTAATTCCGATGCAATATCTGTGTTTCATCGCCAATAAGAAGGCCAGAGGGATACAGTAAACCAGAAGTGAAGCATCGGAATCTATTACTAGTGTCACAGGAATGGTTCTAAACATAGACAGTAAGAAGAGTGAGTCTTCTTGTACTTAAGTCGGCATTGTGCCTTTTCTATTAAATTTCGATGCAATATCTGTGTTTCATCGTCAATAAGAAGGTCCAAGGGATACAGTAAACCTGAAGTAAAGCATCGGAATCTATTACTAATGTCACAGGAATGGTTCAAAACATCGACAGTAAGAAGAGTCAGTCTTCTTGTACTTAAGTCGGCATTGTGCCTTTTCTATTAAATTCCGATGCAATTTCTGTGTTTCATCGTCAATAAGAAGGTCCAAGGGATACAGTAAACCTGAAGTAAAGCATCGGAATCTATTACTAATGTCACAGGAATGGTTCAATTCATTGTCAGTAGGAAGAGTGAGTCTTCTTGTACTTAAGTCGGCATTGTGCCTTTTCTATTTAATTCCGATGCAATTACTGTGTTTCATCGTCAATACGACGGTCCAAGGGATACTGTAAACCTGAAGTGAATCATCGTAATCTATTACTAGTGTCACATTAATGGTTCAAGACATAGTCAGTACGGAGAGTCAGTCTTCTTGTACTTATGTCGGCATTGTGCCTTTTGTATTCAATTCCGATGCAATTTCTCTGTTTCATCGTCAATAAGAAGGTCAGAGGGATACAGTAACCCTGAAGTGAAGCATCGGAATCTATAAGAAGTGTCACAGAAATGGTTCTAAACATAGACAGTAAGAAGGGTCAGTCTTCTTGTACTTAAGTCGGCATTTTGCTTTTTGTATTTAATTCCGATGCAATATCTGTGTTTCATCGTCAATAAGAAGGCGCAAGGGATACAGTAAACCTGAAGTGGAGCATCGGAATCCATAACTAGTGTCACAGGTATGGTTCTAATCATAGACAGTACGAAGGGTCAGTCTTCTTGTACTTAAGTCGGCATTGTGCGTTATCTATTTAATTCCAATGCAATTTCTGTATTTCGTCGCCAATAAGAAATTCCAAAGGATATAGTAAACCTGAAGTGAAGCATCGGAATCAATAACTAATGTCACAGGAATGGTTCAAAACATAGTCAGTAGGAAGAGTGAGTCTTCTTGTACTTAAGTCGGCATTGTGCCTTTTCTATTTAATTCCGATGCATTTTCTGTGTTTCATCGTCAATAAGGAGATCCAAGGGATACAGTAAACCTGAAGTGAGGCATCGGAATCTATAACTAGTGTCTCAGGAATGGTTCTAAACATAGACAGTAAGAAGGGTAAGTCTTCTTGTACTTAAGTCGGCATTGTGCCTTTTGTATTTAATTCCGATGCAATTTCTGTGTTTCATCGTCAAAGAGTTTAGAGGGCTACAGTAAACCTGAAGTGAAGCATCGGAATCAATAACTAGTGTCACAGGAATGGTTCAAAACAGTCAGTAAGAAGAGTCAATCTTCTTGTATTTAAGTCGGCATTGTGCCTTTTGTATTTAATTCCGATGCATTTTCTGTGTTTCATCGTCAATAAGATGGTCCAAGGGATACAGTAAACCTGAATTGAAGCATCGGAATCTATAACTAGTGTCACAGGAAAGGTTTAAAACATAGACAGTAAGAAGAGTCAGTCTTCTTGTACTTACGTCGGCAATGTGCCTTATCTATTTAATTCCAATGCAATTTCAGTATTTCGTCGCCAATAAGAAAGACGAAAGGGTTTAGTAAACCTGAAGTGAAGCATCGGAATTTATAACTAATGTTACAGGAATCGTTCAAACATAGACAGTAGGAAGAGTCAGTCTTTTTGTACTTATGTCGGCATTGTGCCTTTTGTTTTTAATTCCGATGCAATATCTGTGTTTCACCGTCAATAAGAAGGTGCAAGGGATACAGTAAACCTGAAGTGAAGCATCGGAATCTATAACTAGTGTCACAGGAATGGTTCCAAACATTGTCAGTAAGAAGAGTGAGTCTTCTTGTTCTTAAGTCGGCATTGTGCCTTTTCTATTTACTTCCGATGCAATTTCTGTGTTTCATCGTCAATAAGAAGGTCAGAGGGATACAGTAAACCTGAAGTGAGGCATCGGAATCTATAACTAGTGTCACAGGAATGGTTCTAAACATAGACAGTAAGAAGAGTGAGTCTTCTTGTACTTAAGTCGGCATTGTGCCTTTTCTATTAAAATCCGATGCAATATCTGTGTTTCATCGTCAATAAGAAGGTCCAAGGGATACAGTAAACCTGAAGTAAAGCATCGGAATCTATTACTAATGTCACAGGAATGGTTCAAAACATCGACAGTAAGAAGAGTCAGTCTTCTTGTACTTAAGTCGGCATTGTGCCTTTTCTATTAAATTCCGATGCAATTTCTGTGTTTCATCGTCAATAAGAAGGTCCAAGGGATACAGTAAACCTGAAGTAAAGCATCGGAATCTATTACTAATGTCACAGGAATGGTTCAAAACATAGTCAGTAGGAAGAGTGAGTCTTCTTGTACTTAAGTCGGCATTGTGCCTTTTCCATTTACTTCCGATGCAATTTCTGTGTTTCATCGTCAATAAGAAGGCCAGAGGGATACAGTAAACCTGAAGTGAAGCATCGCAATCTATAACTAGTGTCACAGGAATGGTTCAAAACATAGTCAGTAAGAAGAATCAGTCATCTTGTACTTAAATCGGAATTGTGCCTTTTCTATTTAATTCCGATGCAATTACTGTGTTTCTTCGTCTATACGACGGTCCAAGGGATACTGTAAACCTGAAGTGAATCATCGTAATCTATTACTAGTGTCACATTAATGGTTCAAAGCATAGTCAGTACGGAGAGTCAGGCTTCTTGTACTTATGTCGGGATTGTGCCTTTTGTATTCAATTCCGAAGCAATTTCTCTGTTTCATCGTCAATAAGAAGGTCAGAGGGATACAGTAACCCTGAAGTGAAGCATCGGAATCTATAAGAAGTGTCACAGAAATGGTTCTAAACATAGACAGTAAGAAGGGTCAGTCTTCTTGTACTTAAGTCGGCATTTTGCTTTTTGTATTTAATTCCGATGCAATATCTGTGTTTCACCGTCAATAAGAAGGTGCAAGGGATACAGTAATCCTGAAGTGAAGCATCGGAATCTATAACTAGTGTCACAGGAATGGTTCAAAACATAGTCAGCAAGAGGAGTCAGTCTTCTTGCGCTTATGTCGGCATTGTTCCGTTTCAGTTTAATTCCAATGCAATATCTGTGTTTCATCGTCAATAAGAAGGTCAGAGGGATACAGTAAACCTGAGGTGAAGCCTCGGAATCTATAACACGTGTCACGGGAATGGTTCAAAACAGTCAGGAAGAATAGTCAGTCAACTTGTACTTAAGTCGGCATTGTGCATTTTGTATTTAATTCCGAAGCTATTTCTGCATTTCGTCGCCAATTAGAAGGTCCAAAGGATACAGTAAACCTGAAGTGAAGCATCGGAATCAATAACTAATGTCACAGGAATCGTTCAAAACATAGACAGTAGGAAGAGTCAGTCTTCTTGTACTTAAGTCGGCATTGTGCCTTTTGTATTTAATTCCGATGCAATATCTGTGTTTCATCGCCAATAAGAAGGCCAGAGGGATACAGTAAACCAGAAGTGAAGCATCGGAATCTATAACTAGTGTCACAGGAATGGTTCAAAACATTGTCAGTAAGAAGAGTGAGTCTTCTTGTACTTAAGTCGGCATTGTGCCTTTTCTATTTACTTCCGATGCAATTTCTGTGTTTCATCGTCAATAAGAAGGTCAGAGGGATACAGTAAACCTGAAGTGAGGCATCGGAATCTATAACTAGTGTCACAGGAATGGTTCAAAACATAGTCAGTAAGAAGAATCAGTCATCTTGTACTTAAATCGGAATTGTGCCTTTCCTATTTAATTCCGATGCAATTTCTGTGTTTCATCGTCTATACGACGGTCCAAGGGATACTGTAAACCTGAAGTGAATCATCGTAATCTATTACTAGTGTCACATTAATGGTTCAAAACATAGTCAGTACGGAGAGTCAGTCTTCTTGTACTTATGTCGGGATTGTGCCTTTTGTATTCAATTCCGATGCAATTTCTCTGTTTCATCGTCAATAAGAAGGTCAGAGGGATACAGTAACCCTGAAGTGAAGCATCGGAATCTATAAGTAGTGTCACAGAAATGGTTCTAAACATAGACAGTAAGAAGGGTCAGTCTTCTTGTACTTAAGTCGGCATTTTGCTTTTTGTATTTAATTCCGATGCAATATCTGTGTTTCACCGTCAATAAGAAGGTGCAAGGGATACAGTAAACCTGAAGTGAAGCATCGGAATCTATAACTAGTGTCACAGGAATGGTTCAAAACATAGTCAGCAAGAGGAGTCAGTCTTCTTGCGCTTATGTCGGCATTGTTCCGTTTCAGTTTAATTCCAATGCAATATCTGTGTTTCATCGTCAATAAGAAGGTCAGAGGGATACAGTAAACCTGAGGTGAAGCCTCGGAATCTATAACACGTGTCACGGGAATGGTTCAAAACAGTCAGGAAGAATAGTCAGTCAACTTGTACTTAAGTCGGCATTGTGCATTTTGTATTTAATTCCGAAGCTATTTCTGCATTTCGTCGCCAATTAGAAGGTCCAAAGGATACAGTAAACCTGAAGTGAAGCATCGGAATCAATAACTAATGTCACAGGAATCGTTCAAAACATAGACAGTAGGAAGAGTCAGTCTTCTTGTACTTAAGTCGGCATTGTGCCTTTTGTATTTAATTCCGATGCAATATCTGTGTTTCATCGCCAATAAGAAGGCCAGAGGGATACAGTAAACCAGAAGTGAAGCATCGGAATCTATAACTAGTGTCACAGGAATGGTTCAAAACATTGTCAGTAAGAAGAGTGAGTCTTCTTGTACTTAAGTCGGCATTGTGCCTTTTCTATTTACTTCCGATGCAATTTCTGTGTTTCATCGTCAATAAGAAGGTCAGAGGGATACAGTAAACCTGAAGTGAGGCATCGGAATCTATAACTAGTGTCACAGGAATGGTTCAAAACATAGTCAGTAAGAAGAATCAGTCATCTTGTACTTAAGTCGGCATTGTGCCTTTTCTATTTAATTCCGATGCAATTACTGTGTTTCATCGTCAATACGACGGTCCAAGGGATACTGTAAACCTGAAGTGAATCATCGTAATCTATTACTAGTGTCACATTAATGGTTCAAAACATAGTCAGTACGGAGAGTCAGTCTTCTTGTACTTATGTCGGCATTGTTCCGTTTCAGTTTAATTCCAATGCAATTCCTGTGTTTCATCGTCAATAAGAAGGTCAGAGGGATACAGTAAACCTGAAGTGAAGCCTCGGAATCTATATCTAGTGTCACAGCAATGGTTCAAAACAGTCAGTAAGAAGAGTCAATCTTCTTGTACTTAAGTCGGCATTGTGCCTTTTGTATTTAATTCCGATGCATTTTCTGTGTTTCATCGTCAATAAGGAGATACAAGGGATACAGTAAACCTGAAGTGAGGCATCGGAATCTATAACTAGTGTCACTGGAATGGTTCAAAACATAGTCAGTAAGAAGAGTCAGTCTTCTTGTACTTAAGTCGGCATTGTGCCTTTTGTATTTAATTCCGATGCAATTTCTGTGTTTCATCGTCAATAACAAGGTCAGAGGGACACAGTAAACCTGAAGTGAAGCATCGGAATCTATATCTAGGGTCACAGCAATGGTTCAAAACAGTCAGTAAGAAGAGTCAATCTTCTTGTACTTAAGTCGGCATTGTGCCTTTTGTATTTAATTCCGATGCATTTTCTGTGTTTCATCGTCAATAAGGAGATCCAAGGGAAACAGTAAACCTGAAGTGAGGCATCGGAATCTATAACTAGTGTCTCAGGAATAGTTCTAAACATAGACAGTAAGAAGGGTAAGTCTTCTTGTACTTAAGTCGGCATTGTGCCTTTTGTATTTAATTCCGATGCAATTTCTGTGTTTCATCGTCAAAGAGTTTTGAGGGATACAGTAAACCTGAAGTGAAGCATCGGAATCTATAACTAGTGTCACAGGAATGGTTCAAAACAGTCAGTAAGAAGAGTCAATCTTCTTGTATTTAAGTCGGCATTGTGCCTTTTGTATTTAATTCCGATGCATCTTCTGTGTTTCATCGTCAATAAGATGGTCCAAGGGATACAGTAAACCTGAATTGAAGCATCGGAATCTATAACTAGTGTCACAGGAAAGGTTCAAAACATAGACAGTAAGAAGAGTCAGTCTTCTTGTACTTACGTCGGCAATGTGCCTTATCTATTTAATTCCAATGCAATTTCAGTATTTCGTCGCCAATAAGAAAGACCAAAGGGTTTAGTAAACCTGAAGTGAAGCATCGGAATTTATAACTAATGTTACAGGAATCGTCCAAACATAGACAGTAGGAAGAGTCAGTCTTCTTGTACTTAAGTCGGCATTGTGCCTTTTGTATTTAATTCCGATGCAATTTCTGTGTTTCGTCGTCAATAAGAAGGTCAGAGGGATACAGTAAACCTGAAGTGAGGCATCGGAATCTATAACTAGTGTCACAGGAATGGTTCTAAACATAGACTGTAAGAAGGGTCAGTCTTCTTTTACATAAGTCGGCCTTGGGCCTTTTGTATTTAATTCCGTAGCTATTTCTGCATTTCGTCGCCAATTAGAAGGTCCAAGGGATACAGTAAACCTGAAGTGACGCATCGGAATCTATAACTAGTGTCACAGGAATGGTTCAAAACATAGACAGTAAGAAGAGTCAGTCTTCTTGTCCAAAAGTCGGCATTGTGCCTTTTCTATTTAACCCTGCTGTTCTGTTCGGGTCTATATGACCCGAAACGAATATGAACGTTATTTTACATTATGTAAATACCAATATATATTTATGAAACTTTGTGACTTTGTCTGAAAATGGATGAGCAGCATGTGTTTTAAAAGGTTTTAAAAAAGTTTAAGAAGTTTGGGCTTCAACTGTAATAGTTGCATATGTAATGTTCGGGTCATAATGACCCGACACAAATATGTTTAGTGTAACTCGTATTTATTTCTAAAATCTGGAAATGGCGAAAATTATTTTTGTTGTGTTGTGTGGGAATAGTGACTGCATCATTCCAACTTACTCTCAACAATCACCTAAAGCTCCATGCGTTCACAACAATGGGCTTGTTTGTTGCTTTCCCCAGGAAATAATAATTGGCAGTTCTCAATAATTGGAATGCTTTGTTTCTGCCCAGTTTGACTTGTGACACCATGGCGATGAGACCATTGAATGATCGTGAGTTGGAAGAAATAGTAAATGCCTCACCAGATGAAGGATCACTTTCTGAGTTTGAAGATCACATCAGCAATGCATCTGAAAGCGAGTGTTCCGATGACAGTTACGACAGTCCACAGCCCATACAAAATAGTGTAGAGACTTTTCTTTCTAAAAATGGGAATATAGAATGGCAGTTGCATCCACCAGCACAACATGGTCGCCTACCAGCTTCGAACATCATCAAGAGTACCCCAGGAGTTACCAGGTATGCAGTCAGCAGAATATCTGATGTAAAATGTTCATTTGAAGCAGTATTTCACACAGCGCTTCAAAATGAAATAATAGAGATGACAAATATTGAAGGGCAGCGAGTTTATGGTGAACAGTGGACAGATATTGATGGTTCTGTTTTCCATGCATACTTAGGACTCTTACTCCTAGCGGGTGTATATCGATCTCATGGGGAGTCTACAAAAAGTTTGTGGGATAAAGATACTGGGCGAAACATATTTCGAGCAACCATGTCTCATGAAACATTCTGTAAGATATCACGTGTCCTGCGATTTGACAAGAAATCTACTAGAGAGGAAAGACGACGTACTGACAAACTTGCCGCAATTCGTAGTATTTGGGAGAAGTGGGTAGAGGTCCTTCCTAAACTGTATAATCCAGGAGAAAATGTTACTGTTGACGAGCAGTTAGTAGCATTTAGAGGTCGCTGTCCATTCAAGCAGTATATCCCAAGTAAACCGGCAAAATATGGGATCAAAATATGGACCATGTGTGACAGCAAAACTTCATACGTACTGAAAGCCCAAATTTATACAGGAAAGGTGAGTGGAGCGGCACCAGAAAGAAATCAGGGAATGAGGGTGGTATCTGATCTCACTTCTGAGTTACGTGGTCAGAATATCACGTGTGACAACTTTTTTACGTCGTACAATTTGGGGCAGCTGCTTCTGAAAAGGAAATTGACTATGTTGGGAACTATACGGAAAAATAAGCCGGAGCTTCCACACAAAATGACCAACAAGGAGGTACACAGCTCTTCATTTTACTTCACAAATGACACTACTGTGGTTAATTATATTCCTAAGAGACACAAGAATGTTGTACTTATGAGCACTCTCCACCATGATGCGGAAATCAGTGACAGGGCTGATAAGAAGCCAAAAATGATTTTGGACTATAATTCAACCAAAGGTGCTGTAGACACGCTTGATCAGTTATTAGGTACATATACATGCAAACGAAAAAGTAATAGGTGGCCAATGATAGTTTTCTACAATATTCTTGATGTTTCTGCTTATAATGCATACGTTTTGTGGATTTCGGTTGACCCTAATTGGAATGCAAGCAAATTGACTAGAAGGAGAATATTCTTGGAGGAACTTGGAAAGTCACTGATAAAAGAACATATTGCATCAAGAACGCATTTCCCAAGAACAGAAGATTCTTTGAGAATGGTCACAAGCATCCAAAACCCGAATGATGTGGGTGGTGTGTCAGAATCGGTAACAACAAGAAAATCTACAAAACGTGCACGCTGTAAGTTCTGTCCATCAAGTAATGACAATAAAACAAACATGGTGTGTGGAAAATGTAGTAAACATATTTGCAAGAAACATGTAACCTACTTGTGTCCACAGTGCAAGCAGTAAGAAAAGAACTGTAGTATTTTATAAGATGATTGTATTGAAAATTCTGTTGTTTCAAATTTATGTGAATACTTGTGCCTAAACTACAATCAGTAAGAAGAGAGGATTCTAAAGTTGTAGTGCTTTCTATGTTGGAATGTAATAAAAAAACTGTAGTGTGTTCTGTACTGTAGTGTGCTCTAAGATGAATATCTGTAATGACAACTGTCTGTTGTTAGAAAATGTCAATACTTACGTCTAAACTGTCAACAATAAGAATAGAAGTATGGAAAAACTGTAGTGCTTTCTAAGTTGAATGCCTGTAATGGAAACTGTCTGTTGTTTCAAATTTATGTGCATATTTAAATGAAAAATATCCCTCAATAAAGTTGTATGCATTGTTATTATTATTATTATTACCATTATTATTATTATTATTATTATTATTATTATTACTAACAAGGTACTGGAATAGAACAACAATGTCGATAGCTAAAACTGTACCAAAATTTATGTTTCTAAAGCATTTTGATATGTCGGGTCATATTGACCCGAACAGTATATATGTCAAGTAAAAGTGAACAGAACAGCAGGGTTAATTCCGATGCCATTTCTGTGTTTCATCGTCAATAATAAGGTCCAGGGGATACAGTAAACCTGAAGTGAATCATCGTAATCTATAACTAGTGTCACAAGAATGGTTCGAAACATAGTCACTACGAAGAGTCAGTTTTATTGTACTTACGTCGGCATTGTGGCTTTTGTATTTAATTGCGATGCAATTTCTGTGTTTCATCGTCAATAAGAAGGTCAGAGGGATACAGTAAACCTTAAGTGAAGCATCGGATTCAGTAACTAGTGTCACAGGAATGGTTCAAAACATAGACAGTAGGAAGAGTCAGTCTTCTTGTACTTAAGTCGGCATTGTGCCATTTGCATTTAGTTCCGATGCAGTATCTGTGTTTCATCGTGAATAAGAAGGTCCAAGGGATACAGTAACCCTGAAGTGAAGCATCGGAATCTGTAACTAGCGTCACAGGAATGGTTCAAAACATAGACAGAAAGAAAAGTCAGTCTTCTTGTACTTAAGTCGGCATTGTGCCTTTTCTATTTTATTGCGATGCAATTTCTGTGTTTGATCGTCAATAAGATGGTCAGAGGGATACAGTAAACCTGAAGTGAAGCATCAGAATCTATAACTAGTGTCACAGGAATGGTTCAAAACATAGTCAGAAAGAAGAGTCAGTCTTCTTGTACTTAAGTCGGCATTGTGCCTTTTCTATTTAATTCCGATGCAATATCTGTGTTTCATCGTCAATACGAATGTCAGAGGGATACAGTAAACCTGAAGTGAGGCATCGGAATCTATATCTAGTGTCACAGGAATGGTTCCAAACATAGTCAGTAAGAAGAGTCAGTCTTCTTGGACTTAAGTCGGCACTGTGCCTTTTCCATTTAATTCCGATGCAATTTCTGTGTTTCATCGTCAATAAGAAGGTCCAAGGGATACAGTAAACCTGAAGTGAAGCATCGGAATCTATATCTAGTGTCACAGGAATGGTTCAAAACGTAGACAGTAAGAAGGGTCAGTCTTCTTGTTCTTAAGTCGGCATTGTGCCTTTAGTTTTTAATACCGATGCAATATCTGTGTTTCACCGTCAATAAGAAGGTGCAAGGGATACAATAAACCTGAAGTGAAGCATCGGAATCTATAACTAGTGTCACAGGAATGGTTCAAAACATAGTCAGCAAGAGGAGTCAGTCTTCTTGCGCTTATGTCGGCATTGTTCCGTTTCAGTTTAATTCCAATGCAATTTCTGTGTTTCATGGTCAATAAGAAGGTCAGAGGGATACAGTAAAAATGAAGTGAAGCATCGGAATCTATAACTAGTGTCACAGGAATGGTTCTAAACATAGACAGTAAGAAGGGTCAGTCTTCTTGTACTTAAGTCGGCATTGTGCCTTTTCTATTTAATTCCGATGCAATATCTGGGTTTCATCGTCAATAAGAAGGTGCAAGGGATACAGTAAACCTGAAGTGAAGCATCGGAATCTATAACCAGTGTCACAGGAACGGTTCAAAACATAGACAATAGGAAGAGTCAGTCTTCTTGTACTTAAGTCGGCATTGTGCATTTTCTATTTAATTCCGATGCAATTTCTGTGTTTCATCGTCAATAATAAGGTCCTAGGGATAGAGTAAACCTGAAGTGAAGCATCGGAATCTATAACTAATGTCACAGGAATCGTTCAAACATAGACAGTAGGAAGAAACAGTCCTCTTGTACTTAAGTCGGCATTGTGCATTTTGTATTTAGTTCCGATGCAATTTATGTGTTTCATCGTCAATAAGAAGGTCCAAAGGATACAGTAAACCTGAAGTGAAGCATCGGAATCTATAACTAATGTCACAGGAATCGTTCAAATCATAGACAGTAGGAAGAGTCAGTCTTTTAGTACTTAAGTCCGCATTGTGCCTTTTGTATTTAATTCCGATGCAATTTCTGTGTTTCATCGTCAAAAAGAAGGTTAGAGGGATACAGTAAACCTGAAAGGAAGCCTCGGAATCTATAACTAGTGTCACAGGAATGGTTCAAAATATAGACACTAGGAAGAGTCAGTCTTATTGTACTTAAGTCGTCATTGTGCCTTTTCTATTTAATTCCGATGCAATTTCAGTGTTTCATCGTCAATAAGAATGTCAGAGGGATACAGTAACCCTGAAGTGAAGCATCGGAATCTGTAACTAGCGTCACAGGAATTGTTCAAAACATAGGCAGAAAGAGGAGTCAGTCTTCTTGTACTAAAGTCGGCATTGTGCCTTTTCCATTTAATTCCGATGCAATTTCTATGTTTCGTCGTCAATAAGAATGTCCAAGGGATACAGTAAACCTGAGTGAAGCATCGGAATCTATTACTAGTGTCTCAGGAATGGTTCCGAACATAGACAGTAATAAGAGTAAGTCTTCTTGTACTTAAGTCGGCATTGTGCCTTTTCTATTTAATTCCGATGCAATTTCTGTGTTTCATCGGCAATAAGAAGGTCAGAGGGATACAGTAAACCTGAAGTGAAGCAACGGAATCTATAACTAATGTCACAGGAATCGTTCAAACATAGACAGTAGGAAGAAACAGTCCCCTTGTACTTAAGTCGGCATTGTGCATTTTGTATTTAGTTCCGATGCAATATCTGTGTTTCATCGTCAATAAGAAGGTCCAAAGGATACAGTAAACCTGAAGTGAAGCATCGGAATCTATAACTAATGTCACAGGAATCGTTCAAATCATAGACAGTTGGAAGAGTCAGTCTTCTAGTACTTAAGTCGGCATTGTGCGTTTTCTATTTAATTCCGATGCAATTTCAGTGTTTCATCGTCAATAAGAATGTCAGAGGGATACAGTAACCCTGAAGTGAAGCATCGGAATCTGTAACTAGCGTCACAGGAATGGTTCAAAACATAGGCAGAAAGAGGAGTCAGTCTTCTTGTACTAAAGTCGGCATTTTGCTTTTTTTATTTAATTCCGATGCAATATCTGTGTTTCATCGTCAATAAGAAGGCGCAAGGGATACAGTAAACCTGAAGTGAAGCATCGGAATCTATAACTAGTGTCACTGGAATGGTTCAAAACACAGTAAGTAAGAAGAGTCAGTCTTGTTGTACTTAAGTCGGCATTGTGCCTTTTGTATTTAGTTCCGATGCAATTTCTGTGTTTCATCGTCAATAAGAAGGTCCTAGGGATAGAGTAAACCTGAAGTGAAGCATCGGAATCTATAACTAGTGTCACTGGAATGGTTCAAAACATAGTAAGTAAGAAGACTCAGTCTTGTTGTACTTAAGTCGGCATTGTGCATTTTGTATTTAATTCCGATGCAATTTCTGTGTTTCATCGTCAGAAAGAAGGTCAGAGGGATACAGTGAACCTGAAGTGAAGCATCGGAATCTATAACTTGTGTCACAGGAATGATTGAAAACATAGACAGTAGGAAGAGTCAGTCTTCTTGTACTTAAGTCGGCATTGTGCTTTTCTATTTAATTCAGATGCTATTTCTGTGTTTCATCGGCAATAAGAAGGTCGTAGGGATAGAGTAAACCTGAAGTGAAGCATCGGAATCTATAACTAATGTCACAGGAATCGTTCAAACATAGACAGTAGGAAGAGTCAGTCCTCTTGTACTTAAGTCGGCATTGTGCCTTTTTTTTTAGTTCCGATGCAATATCTGTGTTTCATCGTCAATAAGAAGGTCCAAAGGATACAGTAAACCTGAAGTGAAGCATCGGAATCTATAACTAATGTCACAGGAATCGTTCAAAACATAGACAGTAGGAACAGTCAGTCTTCTAGTACTTAAGTCGGCATTGTGCCTTTTCCATTTAATTCCGATGCAATTTCTATGTTTCATCGTCAATAAGAAGGTCCAAGGGATACAGTAAACCTGAGTGAAGCATCGGAATCTAATACTAGTGTCTCAGGAATGGTTCCGAACATAGACAGTAATAAGAGTTAGTCTTCTTGTACTTAAGTCGGCATTGTGCCTTTTCTATTTAATTCCGATGCAATTTCTGTGTTTCATCGGCAATAAGAAGGTCAGAGGGATACAGTAAACCTGAAGTGAAGCATCGGAATCTATAACTAGTGTCACAGGAATGGTTCAAAACATAGTCAGTAAGAAGAGTCAGTCTTCTTGTACTTACGTCGGCAATGTGCCTTTTCTATTTAATTCCAATGCAATTTCTGTATTTCGTCGTCCAATAAGAAAGTCCAAAGAATATAGTAAACCTGAAGTGAAGCATCGGAATCTATAACTAATGTCACAGGAGTCGTTCAAACATAGACAGTAGGAAGAGTCAGTCTTCTTGACTTAAGTCGGCATTGTGCCTTTTGTATTTAGTTCCGATGCAATTTCTGTGTTTCATCGTCAATAAGAAGGTCCTAGGGATACAGTAAACCTGAAGTGAAGCATCGGAATCTATAACTAGTGTCACAGGAATGGTTCAAAACATATTCAGTATGAACAGTTAGTCTTCTTGTACTTAAGTCGGCATTGTGCGTTTTGTATTTAATTCCGATGCAATTTCTGTGTTTCATCGTCAATAAGAAGGTCAGAGGGATACAGTAAACCTGAAGTGAAGCCTCGGAATCTATAACACGTGTCACAGGAATGGTTCAAAACAGTCAGTAAGAAGAGTCAGTCATCTTGTACTTAAGTCGGCATTGTGCCTTTTATATTTAATTCCGAAACAATTTCTGCATTTCGTCGCCAATTAGATGGTCCAAAGGATACAGTAACCCCGAAGTGAAGCATCGGAATCAATAACTAATTTCACAGGATTCGTTCAAAACATAGACAGTAGGAAGAGTCAGTCTTCTTGTACTAAAGTCGGCATTGTGCCTTTTGTATTTAATTTCGATGCAATTTCTGTGTTTCATCGTCAAAAAGAAGTTCAGAGGGATACAGTAAACCTAAAGTGAAGCATTGGAATCTATAACTAGTGTCACAGGAATGGTTCAAAACATAATCAGTAAGAAGAGCGAGTGTTATTGTACTTAAGTCGGCATTGTGCCTTTTCTATTTAATTCCGAAGCAATTTCTGTGTTTCATCGTCAATAAGAAGGTCCAAAGGATACAGTAAACCTGAAGTGAGGCATCGGAATATATAACTAGTGTCACATGAATGGTTCCAAACATAGTCAGCAAGAAGAATCAGTCTTCTTGTACTTAAGTCGGCATTGTGCCTTTTCTAATTAATTCCGATGCAATATCCGTGTTTTATCGTCAATACGACGGTCCAAGAGATACTGTAAACCTGAAGTGAAGCATCGTAATCTATAACTAGTGTCACAGGAATGGTTCAAAACATAGACAGTAAGAAGGGTCAGTCTTCTTGTACTTAAGTCGGCATTGTGCCTTTTCTATTTAATTCCGATGCAATATCTGGGTTTCATCGTCAATAAGAAGGTGCAAGGGATACAGTAAACCTGAAGTGAAGCATCGGAATCTATAACCAGTGTCACAGGAACGGTTCAAAACATAGACAGTAGGAAGAGTCAGTCTTCTAGTACTTAAGTCGGCATTGTGCCTTTTGTATTTAATTCCGATGCAATTTCTGTGTTTCATCGTCAAAAAGGTCAGAGGGATACAGTAAACCTGAAAGGAAGCTTCGGAATCTATAACTAGTGTCACAGGAATGGTTCAAAACATAGACACTAGGAAGAGTCAGTCTTATTGTACTTAAGTCGTCATTGTGCCTTTTCTATTTAATTCCGATGCAATCTCAGTGTTTCATCGTCAATAAGAATGTCAGAGGGATACAGTAACCCTGAAGTGAAGCATCGGAATCTGTAACTAGCGTCACAGGAATGGTTCAAAACATAGGCAGAAAGAGGAGTCAGTCTTCTTGTACTAAAGTCGGCATTGTGCCTTTTCCATTTAATTCCGATGCAATTTCTATGTTTCATCGTCAATAAGAAGGTCCAAGGGATACAGTAAACCTGAGTGAAGCATCGGAATCTATTACTAGTGTCACAGGAATGGTTCCGAACATAGTCAGTAAGAAGAGTCAGTCTTCTTGTACTGAAGTCGTCATTGTGCCTTTTCTATTTAATTCCGATGCAATCTCAGTGTTTCATCGTCAATAAGAATGTCAGAGGGATACAGTAACCCTGAAGTGAAGCATCGGAATCTGTAACTAGCGTCACAGGAATGGTTCAAAACATAGGCAGAAAGAGGAGTCAGTCTTCTTGTACTAAAGTCGGCATTGTGCCTTTTCCATTTAATTCCGATGCAATTTCTATGTTTCATCGTCAATAAGAAGGTCCAAGGGATACAGTAAACCTGAAGTGAAGCATCGGAATCTATAACTAGTGTCACAGGAATGGTTCAAAACATAGTCAGTAAGAAGAGTCAGTCTTCTTGTACTTAAGTCGGCATTGTGCCTTTTCTATTTAATTCCGATGCAATATCTGCGTTTCATCGCCAATAAGAAGGTCAGAGGGATACAGTAAACCTGAAGTGAGGCATCGGAAACTATAACTAGTGTCACAGGAATGGTTCCAAACATAGTCAGTAAGAAGAGTCAGTCTTCTTGTACTTAAGTCGGCATTGTGCCTTATCTATTTAATTCCGATGCAATTTCTGTGTTTCATCGTCAATAAGAATTTCCAAGGGGTACAGTAAACCTGAAGTGAATCATCGTAATCTATAACTAGTGTCACAAGTATGGTTCAGAACATAGTCAGTACGAAGAGTTAGTCTTCTTGTACTTAAGTCGGCATTGTGCATTTTGTATTTAATTCCGATGCAATTTCTGTATTTCATCGTCAAAAAGAAGGTCAGATGGATACAGTAAACCTGAAGTGAAGCATCGGAATCTATAACAAGTGTCACAGGAATGGTTCAAAACAGTCAGTAAGAAGAGTCAGTCTTCTTGTACTTAAGTCGGCACTGTGCGTTTTGTATTTAATTCCGAAGCTATTTCTGCATTTTGTCGCCAATTAGAAGGCCCATAGGAAAAAGTAAACCTGAAGTGAAGCATCGGAATCAATAACTAATGTCACAGGAATGGTTCAAAACATAGGCAGTAAGAAGGGTCAGTCTTCTTGTACTTAAGTCGGCATTTTGCTTTTTGTATTTAATTCAAATGTAATATCTGTGTTTCATCGTCAATAAGAAGGCGCAAGGGATACAGTAAACCTGAAGTGAAGCATCGGAATCTATAACTAGTGTCACAGGAATAGTTCAAAACATAGACAGTAGGAAGATTCAGTCTTCTTGTACTTAAGTCGGCATTGTGCATTTTCTATTTAATTCCGATGCAATTTCTGTGTTTCATCGTCAATAAGAAGGTCCTAGGTATAGAGTAAACCTGAAGTGAAGCATCGGAATCTATAACTAATGTCACAGGAATCGTTCAAACATAGACAGTAGGAAGAAACAGTCCTCTTGTACTTAAGTCGGCATTGTGCATTTTGTATTTAGTTCCGATGCAATTTCTGTGTTTCATCGTCAATAAGAAGGTCCAAAGGATACAGTAAACCTGAAGTGAAGCATCGGAATCTATAACTAATGTCAGAGGAATCGTTCAAATCATAGAGAGTTGGAAGAGTCAGTCTTCTAGTACTTAAGTCGGCATTGTGCCTTTTCTATTTAATTCCGATGCAATTTCAGTGTTTCATCGTCAATAAGAATGTCAGAGGAATACAGTAACCCTGAAGTGAAGCATCGGAATCTGTAACTAGCGTCACAGGAATGGTTCAAAACATAGGCAGAAAGAGGAGTCAGTCTTCTTGTACTAAAGTCGGCATTTTGCTTTTTGTATTTAATTCCGATGCAATATCTGTGTTTCATCGTCAATAAGAAGGCGCAAGGGATACAGTAAACCTGAAGTGAAGCATCGGAATCTGTAACTAGTGTCACTGGAATGGTTCAAAACATAGTAAGTAAGAAGAGTCAGTCTTGTTGTACTTAAGTCGGCATTGTGCCTTTTGTATTTAGTTCCGATGCAATTTCTGTGTTTCATCGTCAATAAGAAGGTCCTAGGGATAGAGTAAACCTGAAGTGAAGCATCGGAATCTATAACTAGTGTCACTGGAATGGTTCAAAACATAGTAAGTAAGAAGAGTCAGTCTTGTTGTACTTAAGTCGGCATTGTGCCTTTTGTATTTAATTCCGATGCAATATCTGTGTTTCATCGTCAGAAAGAAGGTCAGAGGGATACAGTGAACCTGAAGTGAAGCATCGGAATCTATAACTAGTGTCACAGGAATGGTTGAAAACATAGACAGTAGGAAGAGTCAGTCTTCTTGTACTTAAGTCGGCATTGTGCCTTTTCTATATAATTCAGATGCTATTTCTGTGTTTCATCGGCAATAAGAAGGTCCTAGGGATAGAGTAAACCTGAAGTGAAGCATCGGAATCTATAACTAATGTCACAGGAATCGTTCAAACATAGACAGTAGGAAGAGTCAGTCCTCTTGTACTTAAGTCGGCATTGTGCCTTTTGTATTTAGTTCCGATGCAATATCTGTGTTTCATCGTCAATAAGAATGTCCAAAGGATACAGTAAACCTGAAGTGAAGCATCGGAATCTATAACTAACGACACAGGAATCGTTCAAAACATAGACAGTAGGAAGAGTCAGTCTTCTAGTACTTAAGTCGGCATTGTGCCTTTTCCATTTAATTCCGATGCAATTTCTATGTTTCATCGTCAATAAGAAGGTCCAAGGGATACAGTAAACCTGAGTGAAGCATCGGAATCTATTACTAGTGTCTCAGGAATGGTTCCGAACATAGACAGTAATAAGAGTTAGTCTTCTTGTACTTAAGTCGGCATTGTGCCTTTTCTATTTAATTCCGATGCAATTTCTGTGTTTCATCGGCAATAAGAAGGTCAGAGGGATACAGTAAACCTGAAGTGAAGCATCAGAATCTATAACTAGTGTCACAGGAATGGTTCAAAACATAGTCAGTAAGAAGAGTCAGTCTTCTTGTACTTAAGTCGGCATTGTGCCTTTTCTTTTTAATTCCGATGCAATATCTGCGTTTCATCGATAATAAGAAGCTCAGAGGGATACAGTAAACCTGAAGTGAGGCATCTGAAACTATAACTAGTGTCACAGGAATGGTTCCAAACATACTCAGTAAGAAGAGTCAGTCTTCTTGTACTTAAGTCGGCATTGTGCCTTATCTATTTAATTCCGATGCAATTTCTGTGTTTCATCGTCAATAAGAATTTCCAAGGGATACAGTAAACCTGAAGTGAATCATCGTAATCTATAACTAGTGTCACAGGAATGGTTCAGAACATAGTCAGTACGAAGTGTTAGTCTTCTTGTACTTAAGTCTGCATTGTGCATTTTGTATTTAATTCCGATGCAATTTCTGTATTTCATCGTCAAAAAGAAGGTCAGATGGATACAGTAAACCTGAAGTGAATCATCGGAATCTATAACAAGTGTCACAGGAATGGTTCAAAACAGTCAGTAAGAAGAGTCAGTCTTCTTATACTTAAGTCGGCACTGTGCCTTTTGAATTTAATTCCGAAGCTATTTCTGCATTTTGTCGCCAATTAGAAGGTTCAAAGGATAAAGTAAACCTGAAGTGAAGCATCGGAATCAATAACTAATGTCACAGGAATGGTTCAAAACATAGACAGTAAGAAGGGTCAGTCTTCTTGTACTTAAGTCGGCATTTTGCTTTTTGTATTTAATTCCGATGCAATATCTGTGTCTCATCGTCAATAAGAAGGCGCAAGGGATACAGTAACCCTGAAGTGAAACATCGGAATCTATAACTAGTGTCACTGGAATGGTTCAAAACATAGTAAGTAAGAAGAGTCAGTCTTGTTGTACTTAAGTCGGCATTGTGCCTTTTGTATTTAGTTCCGATGCAATTTCTGTGTTTCATCGTCAATAAGAAGGTCCTAGGGATAGAGTAAACCTGAAGTGAAGCATCGGAATCTATAACTAGTGTCACTGGAATGGTTCAAAACATAGTAAGTAAGAAGAGTCAGTCTTGCTGTACTTAAGTCGGCATTGTGCCTTTTGTATTTAATTCCGATGCAATTTCTGTGTTTCATCGTCAGAAAGAAGGTCAGAGGGATACAGTGAACCTGAAGTGAAGCATCGGAATCTATAACTAGTGTCACTGGAATGGTTGAAAACATAGACAGTAGGAAGAGTCAGTCTTCTTGTACGTAAGTCGGCATTGTGCCTTTTCTATTTAATTCGGATGCTATTTCTGTGTTACATCGGCAATAAGAAGGTCCTAGGGATAGAGTAAACCTGAAGTGAAGCATCGGAATCTATAACTAATGTCACAGGAATCGTTCAAACATAGACAGTAGGAAGAGTCAGTCCTCTTGTACTTAAGTCGGCATTGTGCCTTTTGTATTTAGTCCCGATGCAATATCTGTGTTTCATCGTCAATAAGAAGGTCCAAAGGATACAGTAAACCTGAAGTGAAGCATCGGAATCTATAACTACTGTCACAGGAATCGTTCAAAACATCGACAGTAGGAAGAGTCAGTCTTCTAGTACTTAAGTCGGCATTGTGCATTTTGTATTTAATTCCGTTGCAATTTCTGTGTTTCATCGTCAAAAAGAAGGTCAGAGGGATACAGTAAACCTGAAGTGAAGCCTCGAAATCAATAACTAGTGTCACAGGAATGGTTCAAAACAGCCAGTAAGAAGAGTCAGTTATCTTGTACTTAAGTCGGCATTGTGCCTTTTGTATTTAATTCCGAAGCTATTTCTGCATTTCGTCGCCAAATAGAAGGTCAAAAGGATACAGTAAACCTGAGGTGAAGCATCGGAGTTAATAACTAATGTCACAGGAATCGTTCAAAGCATAGACAGTAGGAAGAGTCAGTCTTCTTGTACTTAAGTCGGCATTGTGCCTTTTGTATTTAATTCCGATGCAATTTCTATGTTTCATCGTCAAAAAGAAGGTCAGAGGGATACAGTAAACCTGAAGTGAAGCATCGGAATCTGTAACTAGTGTCACAGGAATGGTTCAAATATAGGCAGTAGGAAAGTCAGCCTTCTTCTACTTAAGTCGGCATTGTGCCTTTTGTATTTGATTCCGATGCAATATCTGTGTTTCATCGTCAATAAGAAGGTCCAAGGGATACAGTAAACCTGAAGTGAAGCATCGGAATCTGTAACTAGCGTCTAGGGAATGGTTCAAAAAATAGTCAGTAAGAAGAGTCAGTCTTCTTGTACTGAAGTCGGCATTGTGCCTTTACTATTTAAATCCGATGCAATTTCTGTGTTTCATCGTCAATAAGAACGTCCAAGGAATACAGTAAACCTGAAGTGAGGCATCGGAATCTATAACTAGTGTCACTTGAAAGGTTCAAAACATAGACAGTAAGAAGAGTCAGTCTTCTTGTACTTAAGTCGGCATTGTGCCTTTTCTATTTAATTCCGATGCAATTTCAGTATTTCATCGTCAATAAGAATGTCAGAGGGATACAGTAACCCTGAAGTGAAGCATCGGAATCTGTAACTAGCATCACAGGAATGGTTCAAACATAGACAGAAAGAGGAGTCAGTATCCTTGTACGTAAGTCGGCATTGTGCCTTTTCCATTTAATTACGATGCAATTTCTGTGTTTCATCGACAATAAGAAGGTCAGAGGGATACAGTAATCCTGAAGTGAAGCATCGGAATCTATAACTAGTGTCACAGGAAAGGTTCAAAACAGTCAGTAAGAAGAGTCAATCTTCTTGTACTTAAGTCGGCATTGTGTCTTTTGTATTTAATTCCGATGGAATTTCTGTGTTTCATCGTCAATAGGAAGGTCAGAGGGATACAGTAAAAATGAAGTGAAGCATCGGAATCTATAACTAGTGCCACAGGAATGGTTCTAAATATAGACAGTAAGAAGGGTCAGTCTTCTTGTACTTAAGTCGGCATTGTGCCTCCTCTATTTCATTCCGATGCAATATTTGGGTTTCATCGTCAATAAGAAGGTGCAAGGGATACAGTAAACCTGAAGTGAAGCATCGGAATCTATAACTAGTGTCACAGGAATGGTTCAAAACACAGACAGGAGGAAGAGTCAGTCTTCTTGTACTTAAGTCGGCATTGTGCCTTTTCTATTTAATCCCGATGCAATTTCTGTGTTTCATCGTAAATAAGAAGGTCCTAGGGATAGAGTAAACCTGAACTGAAGCATCGGAATCTATAACTAATGTCACAGGAATCGTTCAAACATAGACAGTAGGAAGAAACAGTCCTCTTGTACTTAAGTCGGCATTGTGCATTTTGTATTTAGTTCCGATGCAATTTCTGTGTTTCATCGTCAATAAGAAGGTCCAAAGGATACAGTAAACCTGAAGTGAAGCATCGGAATCTATTACTAATGTCACAGGAATCGTTCAAATCATAGACAGTAGGAAGAGTCAGTCTTCTAGTACTTAAGGCGGCATTGTGCCTTTTGTATTTAATTCCGATGCAATTTCAGTGTTTCACCGTCAATAAGAATGTCAGAGGGATACAGTAACCCTGAAGTGAAGCATCGGAATCTGTAACTGGCGTCACAGGAATGGTTCGAAACATAGACAGAAAGAGGAGTCAGTCTTCTTGTACTAAAGTCGGCATTGTGCCTTTTCCATTTAATTCCGATGCAATTTCTATGTTTCATCGTCAATAAGAAGGTCCAAAAGATACAGTAAACCTGAGTGAAGCATCGGAATCTATTACTAGTGTCACAGGAATGGTTCCGAACATAGACAGTAATAAGAGTTAGTCTTCTTGTACTTAAGTCGCCATTGTGCCTTTTCTATTTAATTCCGATGCAATTTCTGTGATTCATCGGCAATAAGAAGGTCAGAGGGATACAATAAAACCTGAAGTGAAGCATCGGAATCTATAACTAGTGTCACAGGAATAGTTCAAAACATAGTCAGTAAGAAGAGTCAGTCTTCTTGTACTTAAGTCGGCATTGTGCCTTTTCTATTTAATTCCGATGCAATATCTGCGTTTCATCGCCAATAAGAAGGTCAGAGGGATACAGTAAACCTGAAGTGAGGCATCGGAAACTATAACTAGTGTCACTGGAATGGTTCCGAACATAGTCAGTAAGAAGAGTCAGTCTTCTTGTACTTAAGTCGGCATTGTGCCTTATCTATTTAATTCCGATGCAATTTCTGAATTTCGTCGCCAATAAGAAAGTCCAAAGGATAAAGTAAACCTGAAGTGAAGCATCGGAATCAATAACTAATGTCACAGGAATGGTTCAAAACATAGACAATAAGAAGGGTCAGTCTTCTTGTACTGAAGTCGGCATTTTGCTTTTTGTATTTATTTCCGATGCAATATCTGTGTTTCATCGTCAATAAGAAGGCGCAAGGGATACAGTAAACCTGAAGTGAATCATCGTAATCTATAACTAGTGTCACAGGAATGGTTCGAAACATAGACAGTAAGAAGGGTCAGTCTTCTTGTACTTAAGTCGGCATTTTGCTTTTTGTATTTAATTCCGATGCAATATCTGTGTTTCATCGTCAATAAGAAGGCGCAAGGGATACAGTAACCCTGTAGTGAAACATCGGAATCTATAACTAGTGTCACTGGAATGGTTCAAAACATAGTAAGTAAGAAGAGTCAGTCTTGTTGTACTTAAGTCGGCATTGTGCCTTTTGTATTTAGTTCCGATGCAATTTCTGTGTTTCATCGTCAATAAGAAGGTCCTAGGGATAGAGTAAACCTGAAGTGAAGCATCGGAATCTATAACTAGTGTCACTGGAATGGTTCAAAACATAGTAAGTAAGAAGAGTCAGTCTTGCTGTACTTAAGTCGGCATTGTGCCTTTTGTATTTAATTCCGATGCAATTTCTGTGTTTCATCGTCAGAAAGAAGGTCAGAGGGATACAGTGAACCTGAAGTGAAGCATCGGAATCTATAACTAGTGTCACTGGAATGGTTGAAAACATAGACAGTAGGAAGAGTCAGTCTTCTTGTACGTAAGTCGGCATTGTGCCTTTTCTATTTAATTCAGATGCTAATTCTGTGTTACATCGGCAATAAGAAGGTCCTAGGGATAGAGTAAACCAGAAGTGAAGCATCGGAATCTATAACTAATGTCACAGGAATCGTTCAAACATAGACAGTAGGAAGAGTCAGTCCTCTTGTACTTAAGTCGGCATTGTGCCTTTTGTATTTAGTCCCGATGCAATATCTGTGTTTCATCGTCAATAAGAAGGTCCAAAGGATACAGTAAACCTGAAGTGAAGCATCGGAATCTATAACTAATGTCACAGGAATCGTTCAAAACATCGACAGTAGGAAGAGTCAGTCTTCTAGTACTTAAGTCGGCATTGTGCATTTTGTATTTAATTCCGTTGCAATTTCTGTGTTTCATCGTCAAAAAGAAGGTCAGAGGGATACAGTAAACCTGAAGTGAAGCCTCGAAATCTATAACTAGTGTCACAGGAATGGTTCAAAACAGCCAGTAAGAAGAGTCAGTTATCTTGTACTTAAGTCGGCATTGTGCCTTTTGTATTTAATTCCGAAGCTATTTCTGCATTTCGTCGCCAAATAGAAGGTCAAAAGGATACAGTAAACCTGAGGTGAAGCATCGGAGTTAATAACTAATGTCACAGGAATCGTTCAAAACATAGACAGTAGGAAGAGTCAGTCTTCTTGTACTTAAGTCGGCATTGTGCCTTTTGTATTTAATTCCGATGCAATTTCTATGTTTCATCGTCAAAAAGAAGGTCAGAGGGATACAGTAAACCTGAAGTGAAGCATCGGAATCTGTAACTAGTGTCACAGGAATGGTTCAAATATAGGCAGTAGGAAAGTCAGCCTTCTTGTACTTAAGTCGGCATTGTGCCTTTTGTGTTTGATTCCGATGCAATATCTGTGTTTCATCGTCAATAAGAAGGTCCAAGGGATACAGTAAACCTGAAGTGAAGCATCGGAATCTGTAACTAGCGTCACAGGAATGGTTCAAAAAATAGTCAGTAAGAAGAGTCAGTCTTCTTGTACTGAAGTCGGCATTGTGCCTTTACTATTTAAATCCGATGCAATTTCTGTGTTTCATCGTCAATAAGAACGTCCAAGGGATACAGTAAACCTGAAGTGAAGCATCGGAATCTGTAACTAGCGTCACAGGAATGGTTCAAAAAATAGTCAGTAAGAAGAGTCAGTCTTCTTGTACTGAAGTCGGCATTGTGCCTTTACTATTTAAATCCGATGCAATTTCTGTGTTTCATCGTCAATAAGAACGTCCAAGGAATACAGTAAACCTGAAGTGAGGCATCGGAATCTATAACTAGTGTCACTTGAAAGGTTCAAAACATAGTCAGTAAGAAGAGTCAGTCTTCTTGTACTTAAGTCGGCATTGTGCCTTTTCTATTTAATTCCGATGCAATTTCAGTATTTCATCGTCAATAAGAATGTCAGAGGGATACAGTAACCCTGAAGTGAAGCATCGGAATCTGTAACTAGCATCACAGGAATGGTTCAAACATAGACAGAAAGAGGAGTCAGTATCCTTGTACGTAAGTCGGCATTGTGCCTTTTCCATTTAATTACGATGCAATTTCTGTGTTTCATCGACAATAAGAAGGTCAGAGGGATACAGTAATCCTGAAGTGAAGCATCGGAATCTATAACTAGTGTCACAGGAAAGGTTCAAAACAGTCAGTAAGAAGAGTCAATCTTCTTGTACTTAAGTCGGCATTGTGTCTTTTGTATTTAATTCCGATGGAATTTCTGTGTTTCATCGTCAATAGGAAGGTCAGAGGGATACAGTAAAAATGAAGTGAAGCATCGGAATCTATAACTAGAGCCACAGGAATGGTTCTAAATATAGACAGTAAGAAGGGTCAGTCTTCTTGTACTTAAGTCGGCATTGTGCCTTCTCTATTTAATTCCGATGCAATATCTGGGTTTCATCGTCAATAAGAAGGTGCAAGGGATACAGTAAACCTGAAGTGAAGCATCGGAATCTATAACTAGTGTCACAGGAATGGTTCAAAACACAGACAGGAGGAAGAGTCAGTCTTCTTGTACTTAAGTCGGCATTGTGCCTTTTCTATTTAATTCCGATGCAATTTCTGTGTTTCATCGTCAATAAGAAGGTCCTAGGGACAGAGTAAACCTGAACTGAAGCATCGGAATCTATAACTAATGTCACAGGAATCGTTCAAACATAGACAGTAGGAAGAAACAGTCCTCTTGTACTTAAGTCGGCATTGTGCATTTTGTATTTAGTTCCGATGCAATTTCTGTGTTTCATCGTCAATAAGAAGGTCCAAAGGATACAGTAAACCTGAAGTGAAGCATCGGAATCTATTACTAATGTCACAGGAATCGTTCAAATCATAGACAGTAGGAAGAGTCAGTCTTCTAGTACTTAAGGCGGCATTGTGCCTTTTGTATTTAATTCCGATGCAATTTCAGTGTTTCACCGTCAATAAGAATGTCAGAGGGATACAGTAACCCTGAAGTGAAGCATCGGAATCTGTAACTGGCGTCACAGGAATGGTTCGAAACATAGACAGAAAGAGGAGTCAGTCTTCTTGTACTAAAGTCGGCATTGTGCCTTTTCCATTTAATTCCGATGCAATTTCTATGATTCATCGTCAATAAGAAGGTCCAAGGGATACAGTAAACCTGAGTGAAGCATCGGAATCTATTACTAGTGTCACAGGAATGGTTCCGAACATAGACAGTAATAAGAGTTAGTCTTCTTGTACTTAAGTCGCCATTGTGCCTTTTCTATTTAATTCCGATGCAATTTCTGTGATTCATCGGCAATAAGAAGGTCAGAGGGATACAATAAAACCTGAAGTGAAGCATCGGAATCTATAACTAGTGTCACAGGAATGGTTCAAAACATAGTCAGTAAGAAGAGTCAGTCTTCTTGTACTTAAGTCGGCATTGTGCCTTTTCTATTTAATTCCGATGCAATATCTGCGTTTCATCGCCAATAAGAAGGTCAGAGGGATACAGTAAACCTGAAGTGAGGCATCGGAAACTATAACTAGTGTCACTGGAATGGTTCCGAACATAGTCAGTAAGAAGAGTCAGTCTTCTTGTACTTAAGTCGGCATTGTGCCTTATCTATTTAATTCCGATGCAATTTCTGTATTTCGTCGCCAATAAGAAAGTCCAAAGGATAAAGTAAACCTGAAGTGAAGCATCGGAATCAATAACTAATGTCACAGGAATGGTTCAAAACATAGACAATAAGAAGGGTCAGTCTTCTTGTTCTGAAGTCGGCATTTTGCTTTTTGTATTTATTTCCGATGCAATATCTGTGTTTCATCGTCAATAAGAAGGCGCAAGGGATACAGTAAACCTGAAGTGAATCATCGTAATCTATAACTAGTGTCACAGGAATGGTTCAAAACATAGACAGTAAGAAGGGTCAGTCTTCTTGTACTTAAGTCGGCATTTTGCTTTTTGTATTTAATTCCGATGCAATATCTGTGTTTCATCGTCAATAAGAAGGCGCAAGGGATACAGTAACCCTGAAGTGAAACATCGGAATCTATAACTAGTGTCACTGGAATGGTTCAAAACGTAGTAAGTAAGATGAGTCAGTCTTGTTGTACTTAAGTCGGCATTGTGCCTTTTGTATTTAGTTCCGATGCAATTTCTGTGTTTCATCGTCAATAAGAAGGTCCTAGGGATAGAGTAAACCTGAAGTGAAGCATCGGAATCTATAACTAGTGTCACTGGAATGGTTCAAAACATAGTAAGTAAGAAGAGTCAGTCTTGCTGTACTTAAGTCGGCATTGTGCCTTTTGTATTTAATTCCGATGCAATTTCTGTGTTTCATCGTCAGAAAGAAGGTCAGAGGGATACAGTGAACCTGAAGTGAAGCATCGGAATCTATAACTAGTGTCACTGGAATGGTTGAAAACATAGACAGTAGGAAGAGTCAGTCTTCTTGTACGTAAGTCGGCATTGTGCCTTTTCTATTTAATTCAGATGCTATTTCTGTGTTACATCGGCAATAAGAAGGTCCTAGGGATAGAGTAAACCTGAAGTGAAGCATCGGAATCTATAACTAATGTCACAGGAATCGTTCAAACATAGACAGTAGGAAGAGTCAGTCCTCTTGTACTTAAGTCGGCATTGTGCCTTTTGTATTTAGTCCCGATGCAATATCTGTGTTTCATCGTCAATAAGAAGGTCCAAAGGATACAGTAAACCTGAAGTGAAGCATCGGAATCTATAACTAATGTCACAGGAATCGTTCAAAACATCGACAGTAGGAAGGTTCAGTCTTCTAGTACTTAAGTCGGCATTGTGCATTTTGTATTTAATTCCGTTGCAATTTCTGTGTTTCATCGTCAAAAAGAAGGTCAGAGGGATACAGTAAACCTGAAGTGAAGCCTCGAAATCTATAACTAGTGTCACAGGAATGGTTCAAAACAGCCAGTAAGAAGAGTCAGTTATCTTGTACTTAAGTCGGCATTGTGCCTTTTGTATTTAATTCCGAAGCTATTTCTGCATTTCGTCGCCAAATAGAAGGTCAAAAGGATACAGTAAACCTGAGGTGAAGCATCGGAGTTAATAACTAATGTCACAGGAATCGTTCAAAACATAGACAGTAGGAAGAGTCAGTCTTCTTGTACTTAAGTCGGCATTGTGCCTTTTGTATTTAATTCCGATGCAATTTCTATGTTTCATCGTCAAAAAGAAGGTCAGAGGGATACAGTAAACCTGAAGTGAAGCATCGGAATCTGTAACTAGTGTCACAGGAATGGTTCAAATATAGGCAGTAGGAAAGTCAGCCTTCTTGTACTTAAGTCGGCATTGTGCCTTTTGTATTTGATTCCGATGCAATATCTGTGTTTCATCGTCAATAAGAAGGTCCAAGGGATACAGTAAACCTGAAGTGAAGCATCGGAATCTATTACTAATGTCACAGGAATCGTTCAAATCATAGACAGTAGGAAGAGTCAGTCTTCTAGTACTTAAGGCGGCATTGTGCCTTTTGTATTTAATTCCGATGCAATTTCAGTGTTTCACCGTCAATAAGAATGTCAGAGGGATACAGTAACCCTGAAGTGAAGCATCGGAATCTGTAACTGGCGTCACAGGAATGGTTCGAAACATAGACAGAAAGAGGAGTCAGTCTTCTTGTACTAAAGTCGGCATTGTGCCTTTTCCATTTAATTCCGATGCAATTTCTATGATTCATCGTCAATAAGAAGGTCCAAGGGATACAGTAAACCTGAGTGAAGCATCGGAATCTATTACTAGTGTCACAGGAATGGTTCCGAACATAGACAGTAATAAGAGTTAGTCTTCTTGTACTTAAGTCGCCATTGTGCCTTTTCTATTTAATTCCGATGCAATTTCTGTGATTCATCGGCAATAAGAAGGTCAGAGGGATACAATAAAACCTGAAGTGAAGCATCGGAATCTATAACTAGTGTCACAGGAATGGTTCAAAGCATAGTCAGTAAGAAGAGTCAGTCTTCTTGTACTTAAGTCGGCATTGTGCCTTTTCTATTTAATTCCGATGCAATATCTGCGTTTCATCGCCAATAAGAAGGTCAGAGGGATACAGTAAACCTGAAGTGAGGCATCGGAAACTATAACTAGTGTCACTGGAATGGTTCCGAACATAGTCAGTAAGAAGAGTCAGTCTTCTTGTACTTAAGTCGGCATTGTGCCTTATCTATTTAATTCCGATGCAATTTCTGTATTTCGTCGCCAATAAGAAAGTCCAAAGGATAAAGTAAACCTGAAGTGAAGCATCGGAATCAATAACTAATGTCACAGGAATGGTTCAAAACATAGACAATAAGAAGGGTCAGTCTTCTTGTTCTGAAGTCGGCATTTTGCTTTTTGTATTTATTTCCGATGCAATATCTGTGTTTCATCGTCAATAAGAAGGCGCAAGGGATACAGTAAACTTGAAGTGAATCATCGTAATCTATAACTAGTGTCACAGGAATGGTTCAAAACATAGACAGTAAGAAGGGTCAGTCTTCTTGTACTTAAGTCGGCATTTTGCTTTTTGTATTTAATTCCGATGCAATATCTGTGTTTCATCGTCAATAAGAAGGCGCAAGGGATACAGTAACCCTGAAGTGAAACATCGGAATCTATAACTAGTGTCACTGGAATGGTTCAAAACATAGTAAGTAAGAAGAGTCAGTCTTGTTGTACTTAAGTCGGCATTGTGCCTTTTGTATTTAGTTCCGATGCAATTTCTGTGTTTCATCGTCAATAAGAAGGTCCTAGGGATAGAGTAAACCTGAAGTGAAGCATCGGAATCTATAACTAGTGTCACTGGAATGGTTCAAAACATAGTAAGTAAGAAGAGTCAGTCTTGCTGTACTTAAGTCGGCATTGTGCCTTTTGTATTTAATTCCGATGCAATTTCTGTGTTTCATCGTCAGAAAGAAGGTCAGAGGGATACAGTGAACCTGAAGTGAAGCATCGGAATCTATAACTAGTGTCACTGGAATGGTTGAAAACATAGACAGTAGGAAGAGTCAGTCTTCTTGTACGTAAGTCGGCATTGTGCCTTTTCTATTTAATTCAGATGCTATTTCTGTGTTACATCGGCAATAAGAAGGTCCTAGGGATAGAGTAAACCTGAAGTGAAGCATCGGAATCTATAACTAATGTCACAGGAATCGTTCAAACATAGACAGTAGGAAGAGTCAGTCCTCTTGTACTTAAGTCGGCATTGTGCCTTTTGTATTTAGTCCCGATGCAATATCTGTGTTTCATCGTCAATAAGAAGGTCCAAAGGATACAGTAAACCTGAAGTGAAGCATCGGAATCTATAACTAATGTCACAGGAATCGTTCAAAACATCGACAGTAGGAAGGTTCAGTCTTCTAGTACTTAAGTCGGCATTGTGCATTTTGTATTTAATTCCGTTGCAATTTCTGTGTTTCATCGTCAAAAAGAAGGTCAGAGGGATACAGTAAACCTGAAGTGAAGCCTCGAAATCTATAACTAGTGTCACAGGAATGGTTCAAAACAGCCAGTAAGAAGAGTCAGTTATCTTGTACTTAAGTCGGCATTGTGCCTTTTGTATTTAATTCCGAAGCTATTTCTGCATTTCGTCGCCAAATAGAAGGTCAAAAGGATACAGTAAACCTGAGGTGAAGCATCGGAGTTAATAACTAATGTCACAGGAATCGTTCAAAACATAGACAGTAGGAAGAGTCAGTCTTCTTGTACTTAAGTCGGCATTGTGCCTTTTGTATTTAATTCCGATGCAATTTCTATGTTTCATCGTCAAAAAGAAGGTCAGAGGGATACAGTAAACCTGAAGTGAAGCATCGGAATCTGTAACTAGTGTCACAGGAATGGTTCAAATATAGGCAGTAGGAAAGTCAGCCTTCTTGTACTTAAGTCGGCATTGTGCCTTTTGTATTTGATTCCGATGCAATATCTGTGTTTCATCGTCAATAAGAAGGTCCAAGGGATACAGTAAACCTGAAGTGAAGCATCGGAATCTGTAACTAGCGTCACAGGAATGGTTCAAAAAATAGTCAGTAAGAAGAGTCAGTCTTCTTGTACTGAAGTCGGCATTGTGCCTTTACTATTTAAATCCGATGCAATTTCTGTGTTTCATCGTCAATAAGAACGTCCAAGGAATACAGTAAACCTGAAGTGAGGCATCGGAATCTATAACTAGTGTCACTTGAAAGGTTCAAAACATAGACAGTAAGAAGAGTCAGTCTTCTTGTACTTAAGTCGGCATTGTGCCTTTGCTATTTAATTCCGATGCAATTTCAGTATTTCATCGTCAATAAGAATGTCAGAGGGATACAGTAACCCTGAAGTGAAGCATCGGAATCTGTAACTAGCATCACAGGAATGGTTCAAACATAGACAGAAAGAGGAGTCAGTATCCTTGTACGTAAGTCGGCATTGTGCCTTTTCCATTTAATTACGATGCAATTTCTGTGTTTCATCGACAATAAGAAGGTCAGAGGGATACAGTAATCCTGAAGTGAAGCATCGGAATCTATAACTAGTGTCACAGGAAAGGTTCAAAACAGTCAGTAAGAAGAGTCAATCTTCTTGTACTTAAGTCGGCATTGTGTCTTTTGTATTTAATTCCGATGGAATTTCTGTGTTTCATCGTCAATAGGAAGGTCAGAGGGATACAGTAAAAATGAAGTGAAGCATCGGAATCTATAACTAGTGCCACAGGAATGGTTCTAAATATAGACAGTAAGAAGTGTCAGTCTTCTTGTACTTAAGTCGGCATTGTGCCTTCTCTATTTAATTCCGATGCAATTTCTGTGTTTCATCGTCAATAAGAAGGTCCTAGGGATAGAGTAAACCTGAACTGAAGCATCGGAATCTATAACTAATGTCACAGGAATCGTTCAAACGTAGACAGTAGGAAGAAACAGTCCTCTTGTACTTAAGTCGGCATTGTGCATTTTGTATTTAGTTCCGATGCAATTTCTGTGTTTCATCGTCAATAAGAAGGTCCAAAGGATACAGTAAACCTGAAGTGAAGCATCGGAATCTATTACTAATGTCACAGGAATCGTTCAAATCATAGACAGTAGGAAGAGTCAGTCTTCTAGTACTTAAGGCGGCATTGTGCCTTTTGTATTTAATTCCGATGCAATTTCAGTGTTTCACCGTCAATAAGAATGTCAGAGGGATACAGTAACCCTGAAGTGAAGCATCGGAATCTGTAACTGGCGTCACAGGAATGGTTCGAAGCATAGACAGAAAGAGGAGTCAGTCTTCTTGTACTAAAGTCGGCATTGTGCCTTTTCCATTTAATTCCGATGCAATTTCTATGTTTCATCGTCAATAAGAAGGTCCAAGGGATACAGTAAACCTGAGTGAAGCATCGGAATCTATTACTAGTGTCACAGGAATGGTTCCGAACATAGACAGTAATAAGAGTTAGTCTTCTTGTACTTAAGTCGCCATTGTGCCTTTTCTATTTAATTCCGATGCAATTTCTGTGATTCATCGGCAATAAGAAGGTCAGAGGGATACAATAAAACCTGAAGTGAAGCATTGGAATCTATAACTAGTGTCACAGGAATGGTTCAAAACATAGTCAGTAAGAAGAGTCAGTCTTCTTGTACTTAAGTCGGCATTGTGCCTTTTCTATTTAATTCCGATGCAATATCTGCGTTTCATCGCCAATAAGAAGGTCAGAGGGATACAGTAAACCTGAAGTGAGGCATCGGAAACTATAACTAGTGTCACTGGAATGGTTCCAAACATAGTCAGTAAGAAGAGTCAGTCTTCTTGTACTTAAGTCGGCATTGTGCCTTATCTATTTAATTCCGATGCAATTTCTGTATTTCGTCGCCAATAAGAAAGTCTAAAGGATAAAGTAAACCTGAAGTGAAGCATCGGAATCAATAACTAATGTCACAGGAATGGTTCAAAACATAGACAATAAGAAGGGTCAGTCTTCTTGTACTGAAGTCGGCATTTTGCTTTTTGTATTTATTTCCGATGCAATATCTGTGTTTCATCGTCAATAAGAAGGCGCAAGGGATACAGTAAACCTGAAGTGAATCATCGTAATCTATAACTAGTGTCACAGGAATGGTTCAAAACATAGTCAGTACGAAGAGTTAGTCTTCTTGTACCTAAGTCAGCATTGTGTATTTGGTATTTAATTCCGATGCACTTTCTGTATTTCATCGTCAAAAAGAAGGTCAGATGGATACAGTAAACCTGAAGTGAAGCATCGGAATCTATAACAAGTGTCACGGGAATGGTTCAAAACAGTCAGTAAGAAGAGTCAGTCTTCTTGTACTTAAGTCGGCATTGTGCCTTTTGTATTTAATTCCGAAGCTATTTCTGCATTTTGTCGCCAATTAGAAGGTCCAAAGGATAAAGTAAACCTGAAGTGAAGCATCGGAATCAATAACTAATATCACAGGAATGGTTAAAAACATAGACAGTAAGAAGGGTCAGTCTTCTTGTACTGAAGTCGGCATTTTGCTTTTTGTATTTAATTCCGATGCAATATCTGTGTTTCATCTTCAATAAGAAGGCGCAAGGGATACAGTAACCTGAAGTGAAGCATCGGAATCTATAACTAGTGTCACATGAATGGTTCTGAACATAGACAGTACGAATGGTCAGTCTTCTTGTACTTAAGTCGGCATTGTGCCTTTTCTATTTAATTCCAATGCAATTTCTGTATTTCGTCGCCAATAAGAAAGTCCAAAAGATATAGTAAACCTGAAGTGAAGCATCGGAATCAATAACTAATGTCACAGGAATCGTTCAAACATAGACAGTAGGAAGAGTCAGTCTTCTTGTACTTAAGTCGGCATTGTGCCTTTTGTATTTAGTTCCGATGCAATTTCTGTGTTTCATCGTCAATAAGAAGGTCCTAGGGATAGAGTAAACCTGAAGTGAAGAATCGGAATCTATAACTAGTGTCACTGGAATGGTTCAAAACATAGTAAGTAAGAAGAGTCAGTCTTCTTGTACTTAAGTCGGCGTTGTGCCTTTTGTATTTAATTTCGATGCAATTTCTGTGTTTCATCGTCAGAAAGAAGGTCAGAGGGATACAGTGGACCTGAAGTGAAGCATCGGAATCTATAACTAGTGTCACAGGAATGGTTGAAAACATAGACAGTAGGAAGAGTCAGTCTTCTTGTACTTAAGTAGGCATTGTGCCTTTTCTATTTAATTCAGATGCTATTTCTGTGTTTCATCGGCAATAAGAAGGTCCTAGGGATAGAGCAAACCTGAGATGAAGCATCGGTATCTATAACTAGTGTCACAGGAACCGTTCAAACATAGACAGTACGTTGGGTCAGTCTTCTAGTACTTAAGTCGGCATTGTGCCTTTTGTATTTAATTCCGATGCAATATCTGTGTTTCATCGTCAATAAGAAGGTCCAAGGGATACAGTAAACCTGAAGTGAAGAATCGGAATCTGTAACTAGCGTCACAGGAATGGTTCAAAAAATAGTCAGTAAGAAGAGTCAGTCTTCTTGTACTGAAGTCGGCATTGTGCCTTTACTATTTAAATCCGATGCAACTTCTGTGTTTCATCGTCAATAAGAACGTCCAAGGGATACAGTAAACCTGAAGGGAGGCGTCGGAATCTATAACTAGTGTCACAGGAAAGGTTCAAAACATAGACAGTAAGAAGAGTCAGTCTTCTTGTACTTAAGTCGGCATTGTGCCTTTTCTATTTGATTCCGATGCAATTTCAGTATTTCATCGTCAATAAGAATGTCAGAGGGACACAGTAACCCTGAAGTGAAGCAACGGAATCTGTAACTAGCAGCACAGGAATGGTTCAAACATAGACAGAAAGAGGAGTCAGTCTTCTTGTACGTAAGTCGGCATTGTGCCTTTTCCATTTAATTCCGATGCAATTTCTGTGTTTCATCGTCAATAAGAAGGTCAGAGGGATGCAGTAATCCTGAAGTGAAGCATCGGAATCTATAACTAGTGTCACAGGAAAGGTTCAAAACAGTCAGTAAGAAGGGTTAATCATCTTGTACTTAAGTCGGCATTGTGCCTTTTGTATTTAAATCCGAAGCATTTTCTGTGTTTCATCGTCAATAAGAAGGTCCAAGGGATACAGTAAACCTGAAGTGAAGCATCGGAATCTATAACTAGTGTCACAGGAAAGGTTCAAAACATAGACAGTAAGAAGAGTCAGTCTTCTTGTACTTACGTCGGCAATGTGCCTTTTCTATTTAATTCCAATGCAATATCTGTATTTCGTCGCCAATAAGAAAGTCCAAAGGATATAGTAAACCTGAAGTGAAGCATCGGAATCTATAACTAATGTCACAGGAGTCGTTCAAACATAGACAGTAGGAAGAGTCAGTCTTCTTGTACCTAAGGCGGCATTGTGCCTTTTCTATTTAATTCCGATGCAATTTCTGTGATTCATCGGCAATAAGAAGGTCAGAGGGATACAATAAAACCTGAAGTGAAGCATCGGAATCTATAACTAGTGTCACAGGAATGGTTCAAAACATAGTCAGTAAGAAGAGTCAGTCTTCTTGTACTTAAGTCGGCATTGTGCCTTTTCTTTTTAATTCCGATGCAATATCTGCGTTTCATCGATAATAAGAAGCTCAGAGGGATACAGTAAACCTGAAGTGAGGCATCTGAAACTATAACTAGTGTCACAGGAATGGTTCCAAACATACTCAGTAAGAAGAGTCAGTCTTCTTGTACTTAAGTCGGCATTGTGCCTTATCTATTTAATTCCGATGCAATTTCTGTGTTTCATCGTCAATAAGAATTTCCAAGGGATACAGTAAACCTGAAGTGAATCATCGTAATCTATAACTAGTGTCACAGGAATGGTTCAGAACATAGTCAGTACGAAGTGTTAGTCTTCTTGTACTTAAGTCTGCATTGTGCATTTTGTATTTAATTCCGATGCAATTTCTGTATTTCATCGTCAAAAAGAAGGTCAGATGGATACAGTAAACCTGAAGTGAATCATCGGAATCTATAACATGTGTCACAGGAATGGTTCAAAACAGTCAGTAAGAAGAGTCAGTCTTCTTATACTTAAGTCGGCTCTGTGCCTTTTGAATTTAATTCCGAAGCTATTTCTGCATTTTGTCGCCAATTAGAAGGTTCAAAGGATAAAGTAAACCTGAAGTGAAGCATCGGAATCAATAACTAATGTCACAGGAATGGTTCAAAACATAGACAGTAAGAAGGGTCAGTCTTCTTGTACTTAAGTCGGCATTTTGCTTTTTGTATTTAATTCCGATGCAATATCTGTGTTTCATCGTCAATAAGAAGGCGCAAGGGATACAGTAACCCTGAAGTGAAACATCGGAATCTATAACTAGTGTCACTGGAATGGTTCAAAACATAGTAAGTAAGAAGAGTCAGTCTTGTTGTACTTAAGTCGGCATTGTGCCTTTTGTATTTAGTTCCGATGCAATTTCTGTGTTTCATCGTCAATAAGAAGGTCCTAGGGATAGAGTAAACCTGAAGTGAAGCATCGGAATCTATAACTAGTGTCACTGGAATGGTTCAAAACATAGTAAGTAAGAAGAGTCAGTCTTGCTGTACTTAAGTCGGCATTGTGCCTTTTGTATTTAATTCCGATGCAATTTCTGTGTTTCATCGTCAGAAAGAAGGTCAGAGGGATACAGTGAACCTGAAGTGAAGCATCGGAATCTATAACTAGTGTCACTGGAATGGTTGAAAACATAGACAGTAGGAAGAGTCAGTCTTCTTGTACGTAAGTCGGCATTGTGCCTTTTCTATTTAATTCAGATGCTATTTCTGTGTTACATCGGCAATAAGAAGGTCCTAGGGATAGAGTAAACCTGAAGTGAAGCATCGGAATCTATAACTAATGTCACAGGAATCGTTCAAACATAGACAGTAGGAAGAGTCAGTCCTCTTGTACTTAAGTCGGCATTGTGCCTTTTGTATTTAGTCCCGATGCAATATCTGTGTTTCATCGTCAATAAGAAGGTCCAAAGGATACAGTAAACCTGAAGTGAAGCATCGGAATCTATAACTAATGTCACAGGAATCGTTCAAAACATCGACAGTAGGAAGAGTCAGTCTTCTAGTACTTAAGTCGGCATTGTGCATTTTGTATTTAATTCCGTTGCAATTTCTGTGTTTCATCGTCAAAAAGAAGGTCAGAGGGATACAGTAAACCTGAAGTGAAGCCTCGAAATCTATAACTAGTGTCACAGGAATGGTTCAAAACAGCCAGTAAGAAGAGTCAGTTATCTTGTACTTAAGTTGGCATTGTGCCTTTTGTATTTAATTCCGAAGCTATTTCTGCATTTCGTCGCCAAATAGAAGGTCAAAAGGATACAGTAAACCTGAGGTGAAGCATCGGAGTTAATAACTAATGTCACAGGAATCGTTCAAAACATAGACAGTAGGAAGAGTCAGTGTTCTTGTACTTAAGTCGGCATTGTGCCTTTTGTATTTAATTCCGATGCAATTTCTATGTTTCATCGTCAAAAAGAAGGTCAGAGGGATACAGTAAACCTGAAGTGAAGCATCGGAATCTGTAACTAGTGTCACAGGAATGGTTCAAATATAGGCAGTAGGAAAGTCAGCCTTCTTGTACTCAAGTCGGCATTGTGCCTTTTGTATTTGATTCCGATGCAATATCTGTGTTTCATCGTCAATAAGAAGGTCCAAGGGATACAGTAAACCTGAAGTGAAGCATCGGAATCTGTAACTAGCGTCACAGGAATGGTTCAAAAAATAGTCAGTAAGAAGAGTCAGTCTTCTTGTACTGAAGTCGGCATTGTGCCTTTACTATTTAAATCCGATGCAATTTCTGTGTTTCATCGTCAATAAGAACGTCCAAGGAATACAGTAAACCTGAAGTGAGGCATCGGAATCTATAACTAGTGTCACTTGAAAGGTTCAAAACATAGACAGTAAGAAGAGTCAGTCTTCTTGTACTTAAGTCGGCATTGTGCCTTTTCTATTTAATTCCGATGCAATTTCAGTATTTCATCGTCAATAAGAATGTCAGAGGGATACAGTAACCCTGAAGTGAAGCATCGGAATCTGTAACTAGCATCACAGGAATGGTTCAAACATAGACAGAAAGAGGAGTCAGTATCCTTGTACGTAAGTCGGCATTGTGCCTTTTCCATTTAATTACGATGCAATTTCTGTGTTTCATCGACAATAAGAAGGTCAGAGGGATACAGTAATCCTGAAGTGAAGCATCGGAATCTATAACTAGTGTCACAGGAAAGGTTCAAAACAGTCAGTAAGAAGAGTCAATCTTCTTGTACTTAAGTCGGCATTGTGTCTTTTGTATTTAATTCCGATGGAATTTCTGTGTTTCATTGTCAATAGGAAGGTCAGAGGGATGCAGTAAAAATGAAGTGAAGCATCGGAATCTATAACTAGTGCCACAGGAATGGTTCTAAATATAGACAGTAAGAAGGGTCGGTCTTCTTGTACTTAAGTCGGCATTGTGCCTTCTCTATTTAATTCCGATGCAATATCTGGGTTTCATCGTCAATAAGAAGGTGCAAGGGATACAGTAAACCTGAAGTGAAGCATCGGAATCTATAACTAGTGTCACAGGAATGGTTCAAAACACAGACAGTAGGAAGAGTCAGTCTTCTTGTACTTAAGTCGGCATTGTGCCTTTTCTATTTAATTCCGATGCAATTTCTGTGTTTCATCGTCAATAAGAAGGTCCTAGGGATAGAGTAAACCTGAACTGAAGCATCGGAATCTATAACTAATGTCACAGGAATCGTTCAAACATAGACAGTAGGAAGAAACAGTCCTCTTGTACTTAAGTCGGCATTGTGCATTTTGTATTTAGTTCCGATGCAATTTCTGTGTTTCATCGTCAATAAGAAGGTCCAAAGGATACAGTAAACCTGAAGTGAAGCATCGGAATCTATTACTAATGTCACAGGAATCGTTCAAATCATAGACAGTAGGAAGAGTCAGTTTTCTAGTACTTAAGGCGGCATTGTGCCTTTTGTATTTAATTCCGATGCAATTTCAGTGTTTCACCGACAATAAGAATGTCAGAGGGATACAGTAACCCTGAAGTGAAGCATCGGAATCTGTAACTGGCGTCACAGGAATGGTTCGAAACATAGACAGAAAGAGGAGTCAGTCTTCTTGTACTAAAGTCGGCATTGTGCCTTTTCCATTTAATTCCGATGCAATTTCTATGTTTCATCGTCAATAAGAAGGTCCAAGGGATACAGTAAACCTGAGTGAAGCATCGGAATCTATTACTAGTGTCACAGGAATGGTTCCGAACATAGACAGTAATAAGAGTTAGTCTTCTTGTACTTAAGTCGCCATTGTGCCTTTTCTATTTAATTCCGATGCAATTTCTGTGATTCATCGGCAATAAGAAGGTCAGAGGGATACAATAAAACCTGAAGTGAAGCATCGGAATCTATAACTAGTGTCACAGGAATGGTTCAAAACATAGTCAGTAAGAAGAGTCAGTCTTCTTGTACTTAAGTCGGCATTGTGCCTTTTCTATTTAATTCCGATGCAATATCTGCGTTTCATCGCCAATAAGAAGGTCAGAGGGATACAGTAAACCTGAAGTGAGGCATCGGAAACTATAACTAGTGCCACTGGAATGGTTCCAAACATAGTCAGTAAGAAGAGTCAGTCTTCTTGTACTTAAGTCGGCATTGTGCCTTATCTATTTAATTCCGATGCAATTTCTGTATTTCGTCGCCAATAAGAAAGTCCAAAGGATAAAGTAAACCTGAAGTGAAGCATCGGAATCAATAACTAATGTCACAGGAATGGTTCAAAACATAGACAATAAGAAGGGTCAGTCTTCTTGTACTGAAGTCGGCATTTTGCTTTTTGTATTTATTTCCGATGCAATATCTGTGTTTCATCGTCAATAAGAAGGCGCAAGGGATACAGTAAACCTGAAGTGAATCATCGTAATCTATAACTAGTGTCACAGGAATGGTTCAAAACATAGTCAGAACGAAGAGTTAGTCTTCTTGTACCTAAGTCAGCATTGTGTATTTTGTATTTAATTCCGATGCACTTTCTGTATTTCATCGTCAAAAAGAAGGTCAGATGGATACAGTAAACCTGAAGTGAAGCATCGGAATCTATAACAAGTGTCACGGGAATGGTTCAAAACAGTCAGTAAGAAGAGTCAGTCTTCTTGTACTTAAGTCGGCATTGTGCCTTTTGTATTTAATTCCGAAGCTATTTCTGCATTTTGTCGCCAATTAGAAGGTCCAAAGGATAAAGTAAACCTGAAGTGAAGCATCGGAATCAATAACTAATATCACAGGAATGGTTCAAAACATAGACAGTAAGAAGGGTCAGTCTTCTTGTACTGAAGTCGGCATTTTGCTTTTTGTATTTAATTCCGATGCAATATCTGTGTTTCATCTTCAATAAGAAGGCGCAAGGGATACAGTAACCTGAAGTGAAGCATCGGAATCTATAACTAGTGTCACATGAATGGTTCTGAACATAGACAGTACGAATGGTCAGTCTTCTTGTACTTAAGTCGGCATTGTGCCTTTTCTATTTAATTCCAATGCAATTTCTGTATTTCGTCGCCAATAAGAAAGTCCAAAAGATATAGTAAACCTGAAGTGAAGCATCGGAATCAATAACTAATGTCACAGGAATCGTTCAAACATAGACAGTAGGAAGAGACAGTCTTCTTGTACTTAAGTCGGCATTGTGCCTTTTGTATTTAGTTCCGATGCAATTTCTGTGTTTCATCGTCAATAAGAAGGTCCTAGGGATAGAGTAAACCTGAAGTGAAGCATCGGAATCTATAACTAGTGTCACTGGAATGGTTCAAAACATAGTAAGTAAGAAGAGTCAGTCTTCTTGTACTTAAGTCGGCGTTGTGCCTTTTGTATTTAATTTCGATGCAATTTCTGTGTTTCATCGTCAGAAAGAAGGTCAGAGGGATACAGTGGACCTGAAGTGAAGCATCGGAATCTATAACTAGTGTCACAGGAATGGTTGAAAACATAGACAGTAGGAAGAGTCAGTCTTCTTGTACTTAAGTAGGCATTGTGCCTTTTCTATTTAATTCAGATGCTATTTCTGTGTTTCATCGGCAATAAGAAGGTCCTAGGGATAGAGCAAACCTGAGATGAAGCATCGGTATCTATAACTAGTGTCACAGGAACCGTTCAAACATAGACAGTACGAAGGGTCAGTCTTCTAGTACTTAAGTCGGCATTGTGCCTTTTGTATTTAATTCCGATGCAATATCTGTGTTTCATCGTCAATAAGAAGGTCCAAGGGATACAGTAAACCTGAAGTGAAGAATCGGAATCTGTAACTAGCGTCACAGGAATGGTTCAAAAAATAGTCAGTAAGAAGAGTCAGTCTTCTTGTACTGAAGTCGGCATTGTGCCTTTACTATTTAAATCCGATGCAATTTCTGTGTTTCATCGTCAATAAGAAGGTCAGAGGGATGCAGTAATCCTGAAGTGAAGCATCGGAATCTATAACTAGTGTCACAGGAAAGGTTCAAAACAGTCAGTAAGAAGGGTTAATCATCTTGTACTTAAGTCGGCATTGTGCCTTTTGTATTTAAATCCGAAGCATTTTCTGTGTTTCATCGTCAATAAGAAGGTCCAAGGGATACAGTAAACCTGAAGTGAAGCATCGGAATCTATAACTAGTGTCACAGGAAAGGTTCAAAACATAGACAGTAAGAAGAGTCAGTCTTCTTGTACTTACGTCGGCAATGTGCCTTTTCTATTTAATTCCAATGCAATATCTGTATTTCGTCGCCAATAAGAAAGTCCAAAGGATATAGTAAACCTGAAGTGAAGCATCGGAATCTATAACTAATGTCACAGGAGTCGTTCAAACATAGACAGTAGGAAGAGTCAGTCTTCTTGTACTTAAGTCGGCATTGTGCCTTTTGTATTTAATTCCGATGCAATATCTGTGTTTCACCGTCAATGCGAAGGTGCAAGGGATACAGTAAACCTGAAGCGAAGCATCGGAATCTATAACTAGTGTCACAGGAATTTTTCAAAACATAGTCAGTAAGAAGAGTCAGTCTTCTTGTGCTTAAGTCGGCATTGTTCCTTTTCTATTTAATTCCAATGCAATATCTGTGCTTCATCGTCAATAAGAAGGTCAGAGGGATATAGTAAACCTGAAGGGAAGCCTCGGAATCTATAACACGTGTCACAGGAATGGTTCAAAACAGTCAGTAAGAAGAGTCAGTCATCTTGTACTTAAGTCGGCATTGTGCCTTTTATATTTAATTCCGAAACAATTTCTGCATTTCGTCGCCAATTAGAAGGTCCAAAGGATACAGTAACAGCGAAGTGAAACATCGGAATCAATAACTAATGTCACAGGATTCGTTCAAAACATAGACAGTAGGAAGAGTCAGTCTTCTTGTACATAAGTCGGCATTGTGCCTTTTGTATTTAATTCCGATGCAAATTCTGTGTTTCATCGTCAAAAAGAAGTTCAGAGGGATACAGTAAACCTAAAGTGAAGCATCGGAATCTATAACTAGTGTCACAGGAATGGTTCAAAACATAATCAGTAAGAAGAGTGAGTCTTATTGTACTTAAGTCGGCATTGTGCCTTTTCTATTTAATTCCGATGCAATTTCTGTGTTTTATCGACAATAAGAAGGTCAGAGGGATAATATAAACCTGAAGTGAGGCATCGGAATATATAACTAGTGTCACAGGAATGGTTCCAAACATAGTCAGTAAGAAGAATCAGTCTTCTTGTACTTAAGTCGGCATTGTGCCTTTTCTATTTAATTCCGATGCAATTTCTGTGTTTTATCGTCAATACGACGGTCCAAGAGATACTGTAAACCTGAAGTGAATCATCGTAATCTATAACTAGTGTCACAGGAATGGTTCAAAACATAGTCAGTACGAAGGGTCAGTCTTCTTGTACTTAAGTCGGCATTGTGCCTTTTGTATTTAATTCCGATGCAATTTATGTGTTTCATCGTCAATTAGAAGGTCAGAGGGATACAGTAAACCTGAAGTGAAGCATCGGAATCTATAACTAGTGTCACAGGAGTGGTTCTAAACATAGACAGTAAGAATGGTCAGTCTTCTTGCACTTAAGTCGGCATTGTGCCTTTTGTATTTAATTCCGATGCAATATCTGTGTTTCATCGTCAATAAGAAGGTGCAAGGGATACAGTAAACCTGAAGTGAAGCATCGGAATCTATAACCAGTGTCACAGGAATGGTTCTAACGTAGACAGTAAGAAGGGTCAGTCATCTTGTACTTAAGTCGGCATTGAGCCTTTTCTATTTAATTCCGATGCAATATCTGTGTTTCATCGTCAATAAGAAGGTGCAAGGGATACAGTAAACCTGAAGTGAAGCATCGGAATCTATAACTAGTGTCACAGGAATGGTTCAAAACATAGACAGTAGGAAGAGTCAGTCTTCTTGTACTTAAGTCGGCATTGTGCCTTTTCTATTTAATTCCGATGCAATTTCTGTGTTTCATCGTCAATAAGAAGGACCTAGGGATAGAGTAAACCTGAAGTGAAGCATCGGAATCTATAACTAATGTCACAGGAATCGTTCAAACATAGACAGTAGGTAGAAACAGTCCTCTTGTACTTAAGTCGGCATTGTGCAATTTGTATTTAGTTCCGATGCAATTTCTGTGTTTCATCGTCAATAAGAAGGTCCAAAGGATACAGTAAACCTGAAGTGAAGCATCGGAATCTATAACTAATGTCACAGGAATCGTTCAAAGCATAGACAGTAGGAAGAGACAGTCTTCTAGTACTTAAGTCGGCATTGTGCCTTTTGTATTTAATTCCGATGCAATTTCTGTGTTTCATCGTCAAAAAGAAGGTCAGAGGGATACAGTAAACCTGAAGTGAAGCCTCGGAATCTATAACTAGTGTCACAGGAATGGTTCAAAACATAGACACTAGGAAGAGTCAGTCTTCTTGTACTTAAGTCGGCATTGTGCCTTTTCTATTTAATTCCGATGCAATTTCAGTGTTTCATCGTCAATAAGAATGTCAGAGGGATACAGTAACCCTAAAGTGAAGCATCGGAATCTGTAACTAGCGTCACAGCAATGGTTCAAAACATAGACAGAAAGAGGAGTCAGTCTTCTTGTACTAAAGTCGCGCATTGTGCCTTTTGTATTTCATTCCGAAGCTATTTCTGCATTTTGTCGCCAATTAGAGGGTCCAAAGGATAAGGTAAACCTGAAGTGAAGCATCGGAATCAATAACTAATGTCAGAGGAATGGTTCAAAACATAGACAGTAAGAAGGGTCAGTCTTCTTGTACTTAAGTCGGCATTGTGCCTTTTGTATTTAATTCCGATGCAATATCTGTGTTTCACTGTCAATACGAAGGTGCAAGGGATACAGTAAACCTGAAGTGAAGCATCGGAATCTATAACTAGTGACACAGGAATGGTTCAAAACATAGTCAGTAAGATGAGTCAGTCTTCTTGTGCTGCAGTCGCCATTGTTCCTTTTCTGTTTAATTCCAATGCAATATCTGTGTTTCACCGTCAATAAGAAGTTCAGAGGTATACAGTAAACCTGAAGTGAAGCCTCGGAATCTATAACACGTGTCACAGGAATGGTTCAAAACAGTCAGTAAGAAGAGTCAGTCATCTTGTACTTATGTCGGCATTGTGCCTTTTGTATTTAATTCCGAAAGTATTTCTGCATTTCGTCGCCAATTAGAAGGTCCAAAGGATACAGTAAACCCGAAGTGAAGCATCGGAATCAATAACTAATGTCACAGGAATCGCTCAAAGCATAGACAGTAGGAAGAGTCAGTCTTCTTGTACTTAAGTCGGCATTGTGCCTTTTGTATTTATTTCCGATGCAATTTCTGTGTTTCATCGTCAAAACGAAGTTCAGAGGGATACAGTAAACCTAAAGTGAAGCATCGGAATCTATAACTAGTGTCACAGGAATGGTTCAAAACATAGTCAGTAAGAAGAGTGAGTCTTCTTGTACTTAAGTCGGCATTGTGCCTTTTCTATTTAATTCCGATGCAATTTCTGTGTTTCATCGTCAATAAGAAGGTCAGAGGGATACAGTAAACCTGATGTGAGGCATCGGAATCTGTAACTAGTGTCACAGGAATGGTTCCAAACTTAGTCAGTAAGAAGAATCAGTCTTCTTGTACTTAAGTCGGCATTTTGATTTTTCTATTTAATTCCGATGCAATTTCTGTGTTTCATCGTCAATACGACGGTCCAAGAGATACTGTTAAACCCGAAGTGAATCATCGTAATCTATAACTAGTGTCACAGGAATGTTTCAAAACATAGTCAGTACGAAGAGTCAGCCTTCTTGTACTTAAGTCGGCATTGTGCCTTTTGTATTTAATTCCGATGCAATATCTGTGTTTCATCGTCAATAAGAAGGTCCAAGGGATACAGTAAACCTGATGTGAAGCATCGGAATCTGTAACTAGCGTCACAGGAATGGTTCAAAATATAGTCAGTAAGAAGAGTCACTCTTCTTGTACATAAGTCGGCATTGTGCCTTTACTATTTAATTCCGATGCAATTTCTGTGTTTCATCGTCAATAAGAACGTCCAAGGGATACAGTAAACCTGAAGTGAGGCATCGGAATCTATAACTAGTGTCACAGGAAAGGTTCAAAACATAGACAGTAAGAAGAGTCAGTCTTCTTGTACTTAAGTCGGCATTGTGCCTTTTCTATTTAATTCCGATGCAATTTCAGTATTTCATCGTCTATAAGAATGTCAGAGGGATACAGTAACCCTGAAGTGAAACATCGTAATCTGTAACTAGCGTCAAAGGAATGGTTCAAACATAGACAGAAAGAGGAGTCAGTCTTCTTGTACTTAAGTCGGCATTGTGCCTTTTCCATTTAATTCCGATGCAATTTCTGTGTTTCATCGTCAATAAGAAGGTCAGAGGGATACAGTAATCCTGAAGTGAAGCATCGGAATCTATAACTGGTGTCACAGGAAAGGTTCAAAACAGTCAGTAAGAAGAGTCAATCTTCTTGTACTTAAGTCGGCATTGTGCCTTTTGTATTTAATTCCGAAGCATTTTCTGTGTTTCATCGTCTATAAGAAGGTCCAAGGGATACAGTAAACCTGAAGTGAAGCATCGGAAACTATAACTAGTGTCACAGGAAAGGTTCAAAACATAGACAGTAAGAAGAGTCAGTCTTCTTGTACTTACGTCGGCAATGTGCCTTTTCTATTTAATTCCAATGCAATTTATGTATTTCGTCGCCAATAAGAAAGTCCAAAGGATATAGTAAACCTGAAGTGAAGCATCGGAATCTATAACTAATGTCACAGGAGTCGTTCAAACACAGACAGTAGGAAGAGTCAGTCTTCTTGTACATAAGTCGGCATTGTGCCTTTTGTATTTAGTTCCGATGCAATTTCTGTGTTTCATCGTCAATAAGAAGGTCCTAGGGATACAGTAAACCTGAAGTGAAGCATCGGAATCAATAACTAGTGTCACAGGAATGGTTCAAAACATATTCAGTAAGAACAGTCAGTCTTCTTGTACTTAAGTCGGCATTGTGCCTTTTGTATTTAATTCCGATGCAATTTCTGTGTTTCATCGTCGAATAGAAGGTGAGAGGGATACAGTAAACCTGAAGTGAAGCATCGGAATCTATAACTAGTGTCACAGGAATGGTTCTAAAACATAGACAGTAAGAAGGGTCAGTCTTCTTGTACTTAAGTCGGCATTTATGCCTTTTGTATTTAATTCCGATGCAATATCTGTGTTTCATCGTCAATAAGAAGGTGCAAGGGATACAGTAAACCTGAAGTGAAGCATCGGAATCTATAACTAGTGTCACAGGAATGGTTCAAAACATAGACAGTAGGAAGAGTCAGTGTTCTTGTACTTAAGTCGGCATTGTGCCTTTTCTATTTAATTCCGATGCAATTTCTGTGTTTCATCGTCAATAAGAAGGTCCTAGGGATAGAGTAAACCTGAAGTGAAGCATCGGAATCTATAACTAATGTCACAGGAATCGTTCAAACATAGACAGTAGGAAGAAACAGTCCTCTTGTACTTAAGTCGGCATTGTGCATTTTATATTTAATTCCGAAACTATTTCTGCATTTCGTCGCCAATTAGACGGTCCGAAGGATACAGTAACCCCAAAGTGAAGCATCGGAATCAATAACTAATGTCACAGGATTCGTTCAAAACATAGACAGTAGGAAGAGTCAGTCTTCTTGTACTTAAGTCGGCATTGTGCCTTTTGTATTTAATTCCGATGCAATTTCTGTGTTTCATCGTCAAAAAGAAGTTCAGAGGGATACAGTAAACCTAAGGTGAAGCATCGGAATCTATAACTAGTGTCACAGGAATGGATCAAAACATAATCAGTAAGAAGAGTGAGTCTTATTGTACTTAAGTCGGCATTGTGCCTTTTCTATTTAATTCCGATGCAATTTCTGTGTTATATCGTCAATACGACGGTCCAAGAGATACTGTAAACATGAAGTGAATCATCGTAATCTATAACTAGAGTCACAGGAATGGTTCAAAACATAGTCAGTACGAAGAGTCAGTCTTCTTGTACTTAAGGCGGCATTGTGCCTTTTGTATTTAATTCCGATGCATTTTCTGTGTTTCATCGTCAATAAGAAGGTCAGAGGGATACAGTAAACCTGAAGTGAAGCATCGGAATCTATAACTAGTGTCACAGGAATGGTTCTAAACATAGACAGTAAGAAGGGTCAGTCTTCTTGTACTTAAGTCGGCATTGTGCCTTTTGTATTTAATTCCGATGCAATATCTGTGTTTCATCGTCAATAAGAAGGTGCAAGGGATACAGTAAACCTGAAGTGAAGCATCGGAATCTATAACTAATGTCACAGGAATGGTTCAAAACATAGGCAGTAGGAAGAGTCAGTCTTCTTGTACTTAAGTCGGCATTGTGCCTTTTCTATTTAATTCCGATGCAATTTCTGTGTTTCATCGTCAATAAGAAGGTCCTAGGGATAGAGTAAACCTGAAGTGAAGCATCGGAATCTATAACTAATGTCACAGGAATCGTTCAAACATAGGCAGTAGGAAGAAACAGTCCTCTTGTACTTAAGTTGGCATTGTGCATTTTGTATTTAGTTCCGATGCAATTTCTGTTTTTCATCGTCAATAAGAAGGTCCAAAGGATACAGTAATCCTGAAGTGAAGCATCGGAATCTATAACTAATGTCACAGGAATCGTTCAAAACATAGACAGTAGGAAGAGTCAGTCTTCTAGTACTTAAGTCGGCATTGTGCCTTTTGTATTTAATTCCGATGCGATTTCTGTGTTTTATCGTCAATAAGAAGGTCCAAAGGATACAGTAATCCTGAAGTGAAGCATCGGAATCTATAACTAATGTCACAGGAATCGTTCAAAACATAGACAGTAGGAAGAGTCAGTCTTCTAGTACTTAAGTCGGCATTGTGCCTTTTCTATTTAATTCCGATGCAATTTCAGTGTTTCATCGTCAATAAGAATGTCAGAGGGATACAGTAACCCTGAAGTGAAGCATCGGAATCTGTAACTACCGTCACAGGAATGGTTCAAAACATAGACAGAAAGAGGAGTCAGTCTTCTTGTACTTAAGTCGGCATTGTGCCTTTTCCATTTAATTCCGATGCAATTTCTATGTTTCATCGTCAATAAGAAGGTCCAAGGGATACAGTAAACCTGAGTGAAGCATCGGAATCTACACTCCTGGAAATGGAAAAAAGAACACATTGACACCGGTGTGTCAGACCCACCATACTTGCTCCGGACACTGCGAGAGGGCTGTACAAGCAATGATCACACGCACGGCACAGCGGACACACCAGGCACCGCGGTGTTGGCCGTCGAATGGCGCTAGATCCGCAGCATTTTTGCACCGCCGCCGTCAGTGTCAGCCAGTTTGCCGTGGCATACGGAGCTCCATCGCAGTCTTTCACACTGGTAGCATGCCGCGACAGCTTGGACGTGAACCGTATGTGCGGTTGACGGACTTTGAGCGAGGGCTTATAGTGGGCATGCGGGAGGCCGGGTGGACGTACCGCCGAATTGCTCAACACGTGGGGCGTGAGGTCTCCACAGTACATCGATGTTGTCGCCAGTGGTCGGCGGAAGGTGCACGTGCCCGTCGACCTGGGACCGGACCTCAGCGACGCACGGATGCACGCCAAGACCGTAGGATCCTACGCAGTGCCGTATGGGACCGCACCGCCACTTCCCAGCAAATTAGGGACACTGTTGCTCCTGGGGTATCGGCGAGGACCATTCGCAACCGCCTCCATGAAGCTGGGCTACGGTCCCGCACACCGTTAGGCTGTCTTCCGCTCACGCCTCAATATCGTGCAGCCCGCCTCCATTGGTGTCGCGACAGGCGTGAATGGAGGGACGAATGGAGACGTGTCGTCTTCAGCGATGAGAGTCGCTTCTGCTTTGAGCCAATGATGGTCGTATGCGTGTTTGGCGCCGTGCAGGTGAGCGCCACAATCAGGACTGCATACGACCGAGGCACACAGGGCCAACACAAGGCATCATGGTGTGGGGAGCGATCTCCTACACTGACCGTACACCACTGGTGATCATCGAAGGGACACTGAATAGTGCACGGTACATCCAAACCGTCATCGAACCCATCGTTCTACCAATCCTAGACCGGCAAGGGAACTTGCTGTTCCAACAGGACAATGCACGACCGCATGTATCCCGTGCCACCCAACGTGCTCTAGAAGGTGTAAGTCAACTACCCTGGCCAGCAAGATCTCCGGATCTGTCCCCCATTGAGCATGTTTGGGACTGGATGAAGCGTCGTCTCACGCGGTCTGCACGTCCAGCACGAACGCTGGTCCAACTGAGGCGCCAGGTGGAAATGGCATGGCAAGCCGATCCACAGGACTACATCCAGCATCTCTACGATCGTCTCCATGGGAGAATAGCAGCCTGCATTGCTGCGAAAGGTGGATATACACTGTACTAGTGCCGATATTGTGCATGCTCTGTTGCCTGTGTCTACGTGCCTGTGGTTCCGTCAGTGTGATCATGTGATGTATCTGACCCCAGGAATGTGTCAATAAAGTTTCCCCTTCCTGGGACAATGAATTCACGGTGTTCTTATTTAATTTCCAGGAGTGTATAACTAGTGTCACAGGGATGGTTCCAAACATAGACAGTAATAAGAGTTAGTCTTCTTGTACTTAAGTCGGCATTGTGCCTTTTCTATTTAATTCCGATGCAATTTAAGTGTTTCATCGGCAATAAGAAGGTCAGAGGGATACAGTAAACCTGAAGTGAAGCATCGGAATCTATAACTAGTGTCACAGGAATGGTTCAAAACATAGTCAGTAAGAAGAGTCATTCTTCTTGTACTTAAGTCGGCATTGTGCCTTTTCTATTTAATTCCGATGCAATATCTGCGTTTCATCGTCAATAAGAAGGTCAGAGGGATACAGTAAACCTGAAGTGAGGCATCGGAAACTATAACTAGTGTCACAGGAATGGTTCCAAACATAGTCAGTAAGAAGAGTCAGTCTTCTTGTACTTAAGTCGGCATTGTGCCTTATCTATTTAATTCCGATGCAATTTCTGTGTTTCATCGTCAATAAGAAGGTCCAAGGGATACAGTAAACCTGAAGTGAATCATCGTAATCTATAACTAGTGTCACAGGAATGGTTCAAAACATAGTCAGTACGAAGAGTCAGTCCTCTTGTACTTAAGTCGGCATTGTGCATTTTGTATTTAATTCCGATGCAATTTCTGTATTTCATCGTCAAAAAGAAGGTCAGAGGGATACAGTAAACCTGAAGTGAAGCATCGGAATCTATAACAAGTGTCACAGGAATGGTTCAAAACAGTCAGTAAGAAGAGTCAGTCTTCTTGTACTTAAGTCGGCATTGTGCCTTTTGTATTTAATTCCGAAGCTATTTCTGCATTTTGTCACCAATTAGAAGGTCCAAAGGATAAAGTAAACCTGAAGTGAAGCATCGGAATCAATTACTAATGTCACCAGAATGGTTCAAAACATAGACAGGAAGAAGGGTCAGTCTTCTTGTACTTAAGTCGGCATTGTGCCTTTTGTATTTAATTCCGATGCAATATCTGTGTTTCACCGTCAATACGAAGGTACAAGGGATACAGTAAACCTGAAGTGAAGCATCGGAATCTATAACTAGTGTCACAGGAATGGTTCAAAACATAGACAGTAGGAAGAGTCAGTCTTCTTGTACTTAAGTCGGCATTGTGCCTTTTGTATTTAATTCCGAAGGTATTTCTGCATTTCGTCGCCAATTAGAAGGTCCTAAGGATACAGTAAACCCGAAGTGAAGCATCGGAATCAATAACTAATGTCACAGGAATCGTTCAAAGCATAGACAGTAGGAAGAGTCAGTGTTCTTGTACTTAAGTCGGCATTGTGCCTTTTCTATTTAATTCCGATGCAATTTCTGTGTTTCATCGTCAATAAGAAGGTCCTAGGGATAGAGTAAACCTGATGTGAAGCATCGGAATCTATAACTAATGTCACAGGAATCGTTCAAACATAGACAGTTGGAAGAAACAATCCTCTTGTACTTAAGTCGGCATTGTGCCTTTTGTATTTAGTTCCGATGCAATTTCTGTGTTTCATCGTCAATAAGAAGGTCCAAAGGATACAGTAAACGTGAAGTGAAGCATCGGAATCTATAACTAATGTCACAGGAATCGTTCACAACATAGACAGTAGGAAGAGTCAGTCTTCTTGTACTTAAGTCGGCATTGTGCCTTTTCTATTTAATTACGATGCAATTTCAGTGTTTCATGGTCAATAAGAATGTCAGAGGGATAAAGTAACCCCGAAGTGAAGCATCGGAATCTGTAACTAGCGTCACAGGAATGGTTCAAAACATAGACAGAAAGAGGATTCAGTCTTCTTGTACTTAAGTCGGCATTGTGCCTTTTCCATTTAATTCCGATGAAATTTCTATGTTTCATCGTCAATAAGAGGGTCCAAGGGATACAGTAAACCTGACTGAAGCATCGGATTCTATAACTAGTGTCACTGGAATAGTTCCAAACATAGACAGTAATAAGAGTTAGTCTTCTTGTACTAAAGTCGGCATTGTGCATTTTCTATTTAATTCCGATGAAATTTCTGTGTTTCATCGGCAATAAGAAGGTCAGAGGGATACAGTAAACCTGAAGTGAAGCTTCGGAATCCATAACTAGTGTCACAGGAATGGTTCAAAACATAGTCAGCAAGGAGAGTCAGTCTTCTTGTACTTAAGTCGGCATTGTGCCTTTTCTATTTAATTCCGATTTCAATATCTGTGTTTCATCGTCAATAAGAAGGTCCAAGGGATACAGTAAACCTGAAGTGAATCATCGTAATCTATAACTAGTGTCACAGGAATGGTTCAAAACATAGTCAGTACGAAGAGTCTGTCTTCTGGTACTTAAGTCGGCATTGTGCATTTTGTATTTAATTCCGATGCAATTTCTGTATTTCATCGTCAATAAGAAGGTCAGAGGGATACAGTAAACCTGAAGTGAAGCATCGGAATTTTATAACAAGTGTCACAGGAATGGTTCAAAACAGTCAGTAAGAAGAGTCAGTCTTCTTGTACTTAAGTCGGCATTGTGCCTTTTGTATTTAATTCCGATGCAAATTCTGTGTTTCATCGTCAAAAAGAGGGTCAGAGGGATACAGTAACCCCAAAGTGAAGCATCGGAATCAATAACTAATGTCACAGGATTCGTTCAAAGCATAGACAGTAGGAAGAGTCAGTCTTCTTGTACTTAAGTCGGCATTGTGCCTTTTGTATTTAATTCCGATGCAATTTCTGTGTTTCATCGTCAAAAGAAGTTCAGAGGGATACAGTAAACCTAAGGTGAAGCATCGGAATCTATAACTAGTGTCACAGGAATGGATCAAAACATAATCAGTAAGAAGAGTGAGTCTTATTGTACTTAAGTCGGCATCGTGCCTTTTCTATTTAATTCCGATGCAATTTCTGTGTTCTATCGTCAATACGACGGTCCAAGAGATACTGTAAACATGAAGTGAATCATCGTAATCTATAACTAGAGTCACAGGAATGGTTCAAAACATAGTCAGTACGAAGAGTCAGTTTTCTTGTACTTAAGGCGGCATTGTGCCTTTTGTATTTAATTCCGATGCATTTTCTGTGTTTCATCGTCAATAAGAAGGTCAGAGGGATACAGTAAACCTGAAGTGAAGCATCGGAATCTATAACTAGTGTCACAGGAATGGTTCTAAACATAGACAGTAAGAAGGGTCAGTCTTCTTGTACTTAAGTCGGCATTGTGCCTTTTGTATTTAATTCCGATGCAATATCTGTGTTTCATCGTCAATAAGAAGGTGCAAGGGATACAGTAAACCTGAAGTGAAGCATCGGAATCTATAACTAATGTCACAGGAATGGTTCAAAACATAGGCAGTAGGAAGAGTCAGTCTTCTTGTACTTAAGTCGGCATTGTGCCTTTTCTATTTAATTCCGATGCAATTTCTGTGTTTCATCGTCAATAAGAAGGTCCTAGGGATAGAGTAAACCTGAAGTGAAGCATCGGAATCTATAACTAATGTCACAGGAATCGTTCAAACATAGGCAGTAGGAAGAAACAGTCCTCTTGTACTTAAGTTGGCATTGTGCATTTTGTATTTAGTTCCGATGCAATTTCTGTGTTTCATCGTCAATAAGAAGGTCCAAAGGATACAGTAATCCTGAAGTGAAGCATCGGAATCTATAACTAATGTCACAGGAATCGTTCAAAACATAGACAGTAGGAAGAGTCAGTCTTCTAGTACTTAAGTCGGCATTGTGCCTTTTGTATTTAATTCCGATGCGATTTCTGTGTTTCATCGTCAATAAGAAGGTCCAAAGGATACAGTAATCCTGAAGTGAAGCATCGGAATCTATAACTAATGTCACAGGAAACGTTCAAAACATAGACAGTAGGAAGATTCAGTCTTCTAGTACTTAAGTCGGCATTGTGCCTTTTCTATTTAATTCCGATGCAATTTCAGTGTTTCATCGTCAATAAGAATGTCAGAGGGATACAGTAACCCTGAAGTGAAGCATCGGAATCTGTAACTACCGTCACAGGAATGGTTCAAAACATAGACAGAAAGAGGAGTCAGTCTTCTTGTACTTAAGTCGGCATTGTGCCTTTTCCATTTAATTCCGATGCAATTTCTATGTTTCATCGTCAATAAGAAGGTCCAAGGGATACAGTAAACCTGAGTGAAGCATCGGAATCTACACTCCTGGAAATGGAAAAAAGAACACATTGACACCGGTGTGTCAGACCCACCATACTTGCTCCGGACACTGCGAGAGGGCTGTACAAGCAATGATCACACGCACGGCACAGCGGACACACCAGGCACCGCGGTGTTGGCCGTCGAATGGCGCTAGATCCGCAGCATTTTTGCACCGCCGCCGTCAGTGTCAGCCAGTTTGCCGTGGCATACGGAGCTCCATCGCAGTCTTTCACACTGGTAGCATGCCGCGACAGCTTGGACGTGAACCGTATGTGCGGTTGACGGACTTTGAGCGAGGGCTTATAGTGGGCATGCGGGAGGCCGGGTGGACGTACCGCCGAATTGCTCAACACGTGGGGCGTGAGGTCTCCACAGTACATCGATGTTGTCGCCAGTGGTCGGCGGAAGGTGCACGTGCCCGTCGACCTGGGACCGGACCTCAGCGACGCACGGATGCACGCCAAGACCGTAGGATCCTACGCAGTGCCGTATGGGACCGCACCGCCACTTCCCAGCAAATTAGGGACACTGTTGCTCCTGGGGTATCGGCGAGGACCATTCGCAACCGCCTCCATGAAGCTGGGCTACGGTCCCGCACACCGTTAGGCTGTCTTCCGCTCACGCCTCAATATCGTGCAGCCCGCCTCCATTGGTGTCGCGACAGGCGTGAATGGAGGGACGAATGGAGACGTGTCGTCTTCAGCGATGAGAGTCGCTTCTGCCTTGAGCCAATGATGGTCGTATGCGTGTTTGGCGCCGTGCAGGTGAGCGCCACAATCAGGACTGCATACGACCGAGGCACACAGGGCCAACACAAGGCATCATGGTGTGGGGAGCGATCTCCTACACTGACCGTACACCACTGGTGATCATCGAAGGGACACTGAATAGTGCACGGTACATCCAAACCGTCATCGAACCCATCGTTCTACCAATCCTAGACCGGCAAGGGTACTTGCTGTTCCAACAGGACAATGCACGACCGCATGTATCCCGTGCCACCCAACGTGCTCTAGAAGGTGTAAGTCAACTACCCTGGCCAGCAAGATCTCCGGATCTGTCCCCCATTGAGCATGTTTGGGACTGGATGAAGCGTCGTCTCACGCGGTCTGCACGTCCAGCACGAACGCTGGTCCAACTGAGGCGCCAGGTGGAAATGGCATGGCAAGCCGTTCCACAGGACTACATCCAGCATCTCTACGATCGTCTCCATGGGAGAATAGCAGCCTGCATTGCTGCGAAAGGTGGATATACACTGTACTAGTGCCGATATTGTGCATGCTCTGTTGCCTGTGTCTACGTGCCTGTGGTTCCGTCAGTGTGATCATGTGATGTATCTGACCCCAGGAATGTGTCAATAAAGTTTCCCCTTCCTGGGACAATGAATTCACGGTGTTCTTATTTAATTTCCAGGAGTGTATAACTAGTGTCACAGGGATGGTTCCAAACATAGACAGTAATAAGAGTTAGTCTTCTTGTACTTAAGTCGGCATTGTGCCTTTTCTATTTAATTCCGATGCAATTTAAGTGTTTCATCGGCAATAAGAAGGTCAGAGGGATACAGTAAACCTGAAGTGAAGCATCGGAATCTATAACTAGTGTCACAGGAATGGTTCAAAACATAGTCAGTAAGAAGAGTCATTCTTCTTGTACTTAAGTCGGCATTGTGCCTTTTCTATTTAATTCCGATGCAATATCTGCGTTTCATCGTCAATAAGAAGGTCAGAGGGATACAGTAAACCTGAAGTGAGGCATCGGAAACTATAACTAGTGTCACAGGAATGGTTCCAAACATAGTCAGTAAGAAGAGTCAGTCTTCTTGTACTTAAGTCGGCATTGTGAATTATCTATTTAATTCCGATGCAATTTCTGTGTTTCATCGTCAATAAGAAGGTCCAAGGGATACAGTAAACCTGAAGTGAATCATCGTAATCTATAACTAGTGTCACAGGAATGGTTCAAAACATAGTCAGTACGAAGAGTCAGTCCTCTTGTACTTAAGTCGGCATTGTGCATTTTGTATTTAATTCCGATGCAATTTCTGTATTTCATCGTCAAAAAGAAGGTCAGAGGGATACAGTAAACCTGAAGTGAAGCATCGGAATCTATAACAAGTGTCACAGGAATGGTTCAAAACAGTCAGTAAGAAGAGTCAGTCTTCTTGTACTTAAGTCGGCATTGTGCCTTTTGTATTTAATTCCGAAGCTATTTCTGCATTTTGTCGCCAATTAGAAGGTCCAAAGGATAAAGTAAACCTGAAGTGAAGCATCGGAATCAATTACTAATGTCACCAGAATGGTTCAAAACATAGACAGGAAGAAGGGTCAGTCTTCTTGTACATAAGTCGGCATTGTGCCTTTTGTATTTAATTCCGATGCAATATCTGTGTTTCACCGTCAATACGAAGGTACAAGGGATACAGTAAACCTGAAGTGAAGCATCGGAATCTATAACTAGTGTCACAGGAATGGTTCAAAACATAGACAGTAGGAAGAGTCAGTCTTCTTGTACTTAAGTCGGCATTGTGCCTTTTGTATTTAATTCCGAAGGTATTTCTGCATTTCGTCGCCAATTAGAAGGTCCTAAGGACACAGTAAACCCGAAGTGAAGCATCGGAATCAATAACTAATGTCACAGGAATCGTTCAAAGCATAGACAGTAGGAAGAGTCAGTGTTCTTGTACTTAAGTCGGCATTGTGCCTTTTCTATTTAATTCCGATGCAATTTCTGTGTTTCATCGTCAATAAGAAGGTCCTAGGGATAGAGTAAACCTGATGTGAAGCATCGGAATCTATAACTAACGTCACAGGAATCGTTCAAACATAGACAGTTGGAAGAAACAATCCTCTTGTACTTAAGTCGGCATTGTGCCTTTTGTATTTAGTTCCGATGCAATTTCTGTGTTTCATCGTCAATAAGAAGGTCCAAAGGATACAGTAAACGTGAAGTGAAGCATCGGAATCTATAACTAATGTCACAGGAATCGTTCAAAACGTAGACAGTAGGAAGAGTCAGTCTTCTTGTACTTAAGTCGGCATTGTGCCTTTTCTATTTAATTACGATGCAATTTCAGTGTTTCATGGTCAATAAGAATGTAAGAGGGATAAAGTAACCCTGAAGTGAAGCATCGGAATCTGTAACTAGCGTCACAGGAATGGTTCAAAACATAGACAGAAAGAGGAGTCAGTCTTCTTGTACTTAAGTCGGCATTGTGCCTTTTCCATTTAATTCCGATGAAATTTCTATGTTTCATCGTCAATAAGAGGGTCCAAGGGATACAGTAAACCTGACTGAAGCATCGGATTCTATAACTAGTGTCACTGGAATAGTTCCAAACATAGGCAGTAATAAGAGTTAGTCTTCTTGTACTAAAGTCGGCATTGTGCATTTTCTATTTAATTCCGATGAAATTTCTGTGTTTCATCGGCAATAAGAAGGTCAGAGGGATACAGTAAACCTGAAGTGAAGCTTCGGAATCCATAACTAGTGTCACAGGAATGGTTCAAAACATAGTCAGCAAGGAGAGTCAGTCTTCTTGTACTTAAGTCGGCATTGTGCCTTTTCTATTTAATTCCGATTTCAATATCTGTGTTTCATCGTCAATAAGAAGGTCCAAGGGATACAGTAAACCTGAAGTGAATCATCGTAATCTATAACTAGTGTCACAGGAATGGTTCAAAACATAGTCAGTACGAAGAGTCTGTCTTCTGGTACTTAAGTCGGCATTGTGCATTTTGTATTTAATTCCGATGCAATTTCTGTATTTCATCGTCAATAAGAAGGTCAGAGGGATACAGTAAACCTGAAGTGAAGCATCGGAATTTTATAACAAGTGTCACAGGAATGGTTCAAAACAGTCAGTAAGAAGAGTCAGTCTTCTTGTACTTAAGTCGGCATTGTGCCTTTTGTATTTAATTCCGAAGCTATTTCTGCATTTCGTCGCCAATTAGAAGGTCCAAAGGATAAAGTAAGCCTGAAGTGAAGCATCGGAATCAATAACTAATGTCACAGGAATCGTTCAAAACATAGACAGTAGGCAGAGTCAGTCTTCTTGTACTTAAGTCGGCATTGTGCCTTTTGTATTTAATTCCGATGCAATTTCTGTGTTTCATCGTCAAAAAGAGGGTCAGAGGGATACAGTAAACCTGAAGTGAAGCATCGGAATCTGTAACCAGTGTCACAGGAATGGTTCAAAACATACACAGTAGGAAGAGTCAGTCTTCTTGAACTTAAGTTGGCATTGTGCCATTTGTATTTAATTCCGATGCAATTTCTGTGTTTCATCGTCAATAAGAAGGTCAGAGGGATACAGTAAACCTGAAGTGCAGCATCGGAATCTATAACTAGTGTCACAGGAATGGTTCTAAACATAGACAGTAAGAAGGGTCAGTCTTCTTGTACTTAAGTCGGCATTGTTCCTTTTATATTTAATTCCGATGCAATATCTGTGTTTCATCGTCAATACGAAGGTGCAAGGGATACAGTAAACCTGAAGTGAAGCATCGCAATCTATAACTAGTGTCACAGGAATTGTTCTAAACATAGACAGTAAGAAGGGTCAGTCTTCTTGTACTTAAGTCGGCATTGTGCCTTTTGTATTTAATTCCGATGCAATTTCTGTGTTTCATCGTCAAAAAGAAGGTCAGAGGGATACAGTAAACCAAAAGTGAAGCCTCGGAATCTATAACTAGTGTCACAGGAATGGTTCAAAACATAGACAATAGGAAGAGTCAGTCTTCTTGTACTTAAGTCGGCATTGTGCCTTTTCCATTTAATTCCGATGCAATTTCTATGTTTCATCGTCAATAAGAAGGTCCAAGGGATACTGTAAACCTGACTGAAGCATCGGATTCTATAACTAGTGTCACAGGAATGGTTCCAAACATAGACAGTAATAAGAGTTAGTCTTCTTGTACTTAAGTCGGCATTGTGCATTTTCTATTTAATTCCGATGCAAATTCTGTGTTTCATCGGCAATAAGAAGGTCAGAGGGATACAGTAAACCTGAAGTAAAGCATCGGAATCTATAACTAGTGTCACAGGAATGGTTCAAAACATAGTCAGTAAGAAGAGTTAGTCTTCTTGTACTTAAGTCGGCATTGTGCCTTTTCTATTTAATTCCGATGCAATATCTGTGCTTCATCGTCAATAAGAAGGTCAGAGGGATACAGTAAACCTGAAGTGAGGCATCGGAAACTATAACTAGTGTCACAGGAATGGTCCCAAACATAGTCAGTAAGAAGTGTCAGTCTTCTTGCACTTAAGTCGGCATTGTGCCTTTTCTATTTAATTCCGATGCAATTTCTGTGTTTCATCGTCAATAAGAAGGTCCAAGGAATACAGTAAACCTGAAGTGAATCATCGTAATCTATAACTAGTGTCACAGGAATGGTTCAAAACATAGTCAGTACGAAGAGTCAGTCTTCTTGTACTTAAGTCGGCATTGTGCATTTTGTATTTAATTCCGATGCAATTTCTGTATTTCATCGTCAAAAAGAAGGTCAGAGGGATACAGTAAACCTGAAGTGAAGCATCGGAATCTATAACAAGTGTCACAGGAATGGTTCAAAACAGTCAGTAAAAAGAGTCAGTCTTCTTGTACTTAAGTCGGCATTGTGCCTTTTGTATTTAATTCCGAAGCTATTTCTGCATTTCGTCGCCAATTAGAAGGTCCAAAGGATAAAGTAAACCTGAAGTGAAGCATCGGAATCAATAACTAATGTCACAGGAATCGTTCAAAACATAGACAGAAGGCAGAGTCAGTCTTCTTGTACTTAAGTCGGCATTGTGCCTTTTGTATTTAATTCCGATGCAATTTCTGTGTTTTATCGTCAAAAAGAAGGTCAGAGGGATACAGTAAACCTGAAGTGAAGCATCGGAATCTGTAACTAGTGTCACAGGAATGGTTCAAAACATAGACAGAAAGAAAAGTCTGTCTTCTTGTACTTAAGTCGGCATTGTGCCTTTTCTATTTAATTCCGATGCAATTTCTGTGTTTCATCGTCAATGAGAAGGTCCAAGGGATACAGTAAACCTGAAGTGAAGCATCGTAATCTATAACTAGTGTCACAGGAATGGCTCAAAACATAGACAGTAAAAAGAGTCAGCCTTCTTGTACTTAAGTCGGCATTGTGCCTATTCTATTTAATTCCGATGCAATTTCTGCGTTTCATCGTCACTAAGAAGGTCAGAGGGATAAAGTAACCCTGAAGTGAAGCATCGTAATCTATAACTAGTGTCACAGGAATGGTTTAAAACATAGTCAGTAAGAAGAGTCAGTGTTCTTGTACTTAAGTCGGAATTGTGCCTTTTCTATTTAATTCCGATGCAAAATCTGTGTTTCATTGTCAATAAGAAGGTCAGAGGGATACAGTAAACCTGAAGTGAGGCAACGGAATCTATAACTAGTGTCACAGGAATGGTTCCAAACATAGTCAGTAAGAAGAGTGAGTCTTCTTTTACTTAAGTCGGCATTGAGCCTTTTCTATTTAATTCCGATGCAATTTCTGTGTTTCATCGTCAATAAGAAGGTCCAAGTAATACAGTAAAGCTGAAATGAATCATCGTAATCTATAACTACTGTCACAGGAATGGTTCAAAACATAGTCAGTACGTAGAGTCAGTCTTCTTGTAATTAAGTCGGCATTGTGCCATTTGTATTTAATTCCGATGCAATTTCTGTGTTTCATCGTCAATAAGAAGGTGAGAGGGCTACAGTAATCCTGAAGTGCAGCATCGGAATCTATAAATAGTGTCACAGGAATGGTTCTAAACATAGACAGTAAGAAGGGTCAGTCTTCTTGTACTTAAGTCGGCATTGTTCCTTTTGTATTTAATTCCGATGCAATATCTGTGTTTCATCGTCAATAAGAAGGTGCAAGGGATACAGTAAACCTGAAGTGGAGCATCGGAATCTATAACTAGTGTCACAGGAATTGTTCTAAACATAGACTGTAAGAAGGGTCAGTCTTCTTATACTTAAGTCGGCATTGTGCCTTTTGTATTTAATTCCGATGCAATTTCTGTGTTTCATCGTCAACAAGAAGGTCAGAGGGATACAGTAAACCTGAAGTGAAGCATCGGAATCTATAACTAGTGTCACAGGAATGGTTCAAAACAGTCAGTAAGAAGAGTCAATCATCTTGTACTTAAGTCGGCATTGTGCCTTTTGTTTTTAATTCCGATGCATTTTCTGTGTTTCATCGTCAATAAGAAGGTCCAATGGATACAGTATACCTGAAGTGAAGCATCGGAATCTATAACTAGCGTCACAGAAAAGGTTCAAAACATAGACAGTAAGAAGAGTCAGTCTTCTTGTACTTACGTCGGCAATGTGCCATTTGTATTTAATTCCGATGCAATTTCTGTGTTTCATCGTCAATAAGAAGGTCAGAGGGATACAGTAAACCTGAAGTGCAGCATCGGAATCTATAACTAGTGTCACAGGAATGGTTCTAAACATAGACAGTAAGAAGGGTGAGTCTTCTTGTACTTAAGTCGGCATTGTTCCTTTTGTATTTAATTCCGATGCAATATCTGTGTTTCATCGTCAATAAGAAGGTGCAAGGGATACAGTAAACCTGAAGTGAAGCATCGGAATCTATAACTAGTGTCACAGGAATGGTTCCAAACATAGTCAGAAAGAAGAGTCAGTCCTCATGTACTTAAGTCGGCATTGTGCCTTTTGTATTTAATTCCAATGCAATTTCTGTATTTCGTCGCCAATAAGAAGGTCCAAAGGAAACAGTAAACCTGAAGTGAAGCATCGGAATCTAAAACCAATGTCACAGAAATCTTTCAAAACATAGACAGTAGGAATAGTCAGTATACTTGTACATAAGTCGGCATTGTGCCTTTTGTATTTAATTCCGATGCAATTTGTGTGTTTCATCGCCAATAACAAGGTCCAACGGATACAGTAAACATGAAGTGAGCATCGGAATCTGTAACTAGTGTCACAGGAATGGTTCAAAACATAGACAGTAGGAAGGTTCAGTCTTCTTGTACTTAAGTCGGCATTGTACCTTTTCTATTTAATTCCGATGCAATTTCAGTGTTTCATCGTCAATTAGAATGTCAGAGGGATACAGTAACAATGAAGTGAAGCATCGGAATCTGTAACTAGCGTCACAGGAATGGTTCAAACATAGACAGAAAGAAGAGTCAGTCTTCTTGTACTTAAGTCGGCATTGTGCCTTTTCTATTTAATTCCGATGCAATTTCTGTGTTTCATCGTCAATAAAAAGGTCCAAGGGATACAGTAAACCTGAAGTGAAGCATCGGAATCTGAAACTAGTGTCACAGGAATGGTTCCAAACATAGTCAGTAAGAAGAGTCAGTCTTCTTGTCCTGAAGTCGGCATTGTGCCTTTTCTATTTAATTCCGATGCAATTTCTGTGTTTCATCGTCAATAAGAAGGTCAAAGGGATACAGTAAACCTGAAGTGAATCATCGTAGTCTATAACTAGTGTCACAGGAATGGTTCAAAACGTAGTCAGTACAAAGAGTCAGTCTTCTTGTACTTAAGTCGGCATTGTGCTTTTGTATTTAATTCCGATGCAATTTCTGTGTTTCATCGTCAATAAGAAGGTCAGAGGGATACAGTAAACCTGAAGTGAAGCATCGGATACTATAACTGGTGTCACAGGAGTGGTTCTAAACATAGACAGTATGAAGGGTCAGTCTTCTTGTACTTAAGTCGGCATTGTGCCTTTTGAATTTAATTCCGATGCAATATCTGTGTTTCATCGTCAATAAGAAGGTGCAAGGGATACAGTAAACCTGATGTGAAGCATTGGAATCTAAAACTAGTTTCACAGGAGTAGGTTAAAACATAGACAGTAAGAAGAGTCAGTCTTCTTGTACTTAAGTAGACATTGTGCCTTTGTATTTAATTCCGATGCAATTTCTGTGTTTCATCGTCAATAAGAAGGTTAGAGGGATACAGTAAACCTGAAGTGAAGCATCGGAATCTATAACTAGTGTCACAGGAATGGTTCAAAACATAGAAAGTAAGAAGAGTCAGTCCTCTAGTACTTAAGTCGGCAATGTGCCTTTTGTATTTAATTCCGATGCATTATCTGTGTTTCATCGTCAATAAGAAGGTCCAAGGGATACAGTAAACCAGAAGTGAAGCATCGGAATCTATAACTAGTGTCACAGGAATGTTTCACAACATAGACAGTAGGAAAAGTCAGTCTTCTTGTACTTAAGTCGGCATTGTACCTTTTCTATTTAATTCAGATGCAATTTCAGTGTTTCATCGTCAATAAGAATGTCAGAGGGATACAGTAACCCTGAAGTGAAGCATCTGAATCTGTAACTAGCGTCACAGGAATGGTTCAAACAAAGACAGAAAGAAGAGTCAGTCTTCTTGTACGTAAGTCGGCATTGTGCCTTTTCTGTTTAATTCCGATGCAATTTCTGTGTTTCATCGTCAATAAGAAGGTCCAAGGGATACAGTAAACCTGAAGTGAATCATCGTAATCTATAACTAGTGTCACAGGAATGGTTCAAAACATAGTCAGTACGAAGAGTCAGTCTTCTTGTACTTAAGTCGGCATTGTGCCTTTTCTATTTAATTTCGATGCAATTTCTGTGTTTCATCGTCAGTAAGAAGGTCCAAGGGATACAGTAAACCTGAGTGAAGCATCGGAATCTATAACTAGTGTCACAGGAATGGTTCAAAACACAGACAGTAAGAAGAGTCAGTCCTCTTGTACTTAAGTCGGCAGTGTGCCTTTTCTGTTTCATTCCAATGCAATTTCTGTATTTCGTCGCCAATAAGAAGGTCCAAAGGAAACAGTAAACCTGAAGTGAAGCATCGGAATCTATAACTAATGTCACTGGAATCGTTTAAACATAGACAGTAGGAAGAGTCAGTCTTCTTGTACTTAAGTCGGCATTGTGCCTTTTGTATTTAATTCCGATGCAATTACTGTGTTTCATCGTCAATAAGAAGGTCCAACGGATACAGTAAACATGAAGTGAAGCATCGGAATCTATAACTAGTGTCACAGGAATGGTTCAATACATAGACAGTAGGAAGAGTCAGTCTTCTTGTACTGAAGTCGGCATTGTGCCTTTTCTGTTTAATTCCGATGCAATATCTGTGTTTCATCGTCAATAAGAAGGTCAGAGGGATACAGTAAACCTGAAGTGAGGCATCGGAATCTATAACTAGTGTCACAGGAATGGTTCCAAACATAGTCAGTAAGGAGAGTTAGTCTTCTTGTACTTAAGTCGGCATTGTGAATTTTCTATTTAATTCCGATGCAATTTCTGTGTTTCATCGTCAATAAGAAGGTCCAAGGGATAAAGTAAACATGAGGTGAATCATCGTAATCTATAACTAGTGTCACACGAATGGTTCAAAACGTAGTCAGTACGAAGAGTCAGTCTTCTTGTACATAAGTCGGCATTGTGCCTTTTGTATTTAATTCCGATGCAATTTCTGTGTTTCATCGTCAATAAGAAGGTCAGAGGGATACAGTAAACCTGAAGTGAAACATCGGATACTATAACTGGTGTCACAGGAGTGGTTCTAAACATAGACAGTATGAAGGGTCAGTCTTCTTGTACTTAAGTCGGCATTGTGCCTTTTGAATTTAATTCCGATGCAATGTCTGTGTTTCATCGTCAATAAGAAGGTGCAAGGGATACAGTAAACCTGAAGTGGAGCATTGGAATCTAAAACTACTTTCACAGGAGTAGGTCAAAACATAGACAGTGAGAAGAGTCAGTCTTCTTGTACTTAAGTAGACATTGTGCCTTTTGTATTTAATTCCGATGCAATTTCTGTGTTTCATCGTCAATACGAAGGTTAGAGGGATACAGTAAACCTGAAGTGAAGCATCGGATTCTATAACTAGTGGCACAGGAATGGTTCAAAACAGTCAGTAAGAAGAGTCAATCGTCTTGTACTCAAGTCGGCATTGTGCCTTTTGTATTTAATTCCGATGCATTTTCTGTTATTCATCGTCAATAAGAAGGGCCAAGGGATACAGTAAACCTGAAGTGAAGCATCGTAATCTGTAACTAGTGTCACAGGAATGGTTCAAAACATAGACAGTAGGAAGAGTCAGTCTTCTAGTACTTAAGTCGGCATTGTGCCTTTTGTATTTAATTCCGATGCAATTACTGTGTTTCATCGTCAATAAGAACGTCCAAGGGATACGGTAACCCTGAAGTGAAGCATCGGAATCTATAACTAGTGTCACAGGAATGGTCCAAAACATAGACAGTAGGAAGAGTCAGTCTTCTTGTACTTAAGTCGACATTGCACCTTTTCTAATTAATTCCGATGCAATTTCAGCGTTTCATCGTCAATAAGAATGTTAGAGGGATGCAGTAACCCTGAAGTGAAGCATCGGAATCTGTAACTAGCGTCACAGGAATGGTTCAAAACATAGACAGAAAGAAGAGTCAGTCTTCTTGTACTTCTGTCGGCATTGTTCCTTTTCTATTTAATTGCGATGCAATTTCTGTGTTTCATCGTCAATAAGAAGGTCCAAGGGATACAGTAAACCTGAAGTGAAGCATCGGAATCTGAAACTAGTGTCACAGGAATGGTTCCAAACATAGTCAGTAAGAAGAGTCAGTCTTCTTGTACTGAAGTCGGCATTGTGCCTTTTCTATTTAATTCCGATGCAATTTCTGTGTTTCATCGTCAATAAGAAGGTCAAAGGGATACAGTAAACCTGAAGTGAATCATCGTAATCTATAACTAGTGTCACAGGAATGGTTCAAAACGTAGTCAGTACGAAGAGTCAGTCTTCTTGTACTTAAGTCGGCATTGTGCTTTTGTATTTAATTCCGATGCAATTTCTGTGTTTCATCGTCAATAAGAAGGTCAGAGGGATACAGTAAACCTGAAGTGAAGCATCGGATACTATAACTGGTGTCACAGGAGTGGTTCTAAACATAGACAGTATGAAGGGTCAGTCTTCTTGTACTTAAGTCGGCATTGTGTCTTTTGAATTTAATTCCGATGCAATATCTGTGTTTCATCGTCAATAAGAAGGTGCAAGGGATACAGTAAACCTGAAGTGAAGCATTGGAATCTAAAACTAGTTTCACAGGAGTAGGTTAAAACATAGACAGTAAGAAGAGTCAGTCTTCTTGTACTTAAGTAGACATTGTGCCTTTGTATTTAATTCCGATGCAATTTCTGTGTTTCATCGTCAATAAGAAGGTTAGAGGGATACAGTAAACCTGAAGTGAAGCATCGGAATCTATAACTAGTGTCACAGGAATGGTTCAAAACATAGAAAGTAGGAAGAGTCAGTCCTCTAGTACTTAAGTCGGCAATGTGCCTTTTGTATTTAATTCCGATGCATTATCAGTGTTTCATCGTCAATAAGAAGGTCCAAGGGATACAGTAAACCAGAAGTGAAGCATCGGAATCTATAAATAGTGTCACAGGAATGGTTCAAAACATAGACAGTAGGAAGAGTCAGTCTTCTTGTACTTAAGTCGGCATTGTACCTTTTCTATTTAATTCAGATGCAATTTCAGTGTTTCATCGTCAATAAGAATGTCAGAGGGATACAGTAACCCTGAAGTGAAGCATCTGAATCTGTAACTAGCGTCACAGGAATGGTTCAAACAAAGACAGAAAGAAGAGTCAGTCTTCTTGTACTTAAGTCGGCATTGTGCCTTTTCTATTTATTTCCGATGCAATTTCTGTGTTTCATCGTCAATAAGAAGGTCCAAGGGATACAGTAAACCAGAAGTGAAGCATCGGAATCTATAACTAGTATCACAGGAATGGTTCAAAACATAGAGAGTAAGAAGAGTCAGTCCTCCTGTACTTAAGTCGGCAATGTGATTTTTCTATTTAATTCCAATGCAATTTCTGTATTTCGTCGCCAATAAGAAAATCCAAAGGAAACAGTAAACCTGAAGTGAAGCATCGGAATCTATAACTAGTGTCACAGGAATGGGTCAAGTAATAGACAGTAAGCAGAGTCAGTCTTCTTGTACTTAAGTCGGCAATGTGCCTTTTGTATTTAATTCCAATGCAATTTCTGTATTTCGCCGCCAATAAGAAGGTCCAAAGGATACAGTAAACCTGAAGTGAAGCATCGGAATCTATGACTAGTGTCACAGGAATGGTTCAAAACAGTCAGTAAGATGAGTCAGTCTTCTTGTACATAAATCGGCATTATGCCTTTTGTATTTAATTCCGATGCAATTTCTGTACTTCGTCGCACAATAAAAAAGGTCCAAAGGATACAGTAAACCTGAAGTGAAGCATCGGTATCTGTAACTAGTGTCACAGGAATCGTTCAAATCATAGACAGTAGGAAGAGTCAGTCTTCTTGTACTTAAGTCGGCATTGTGCCTTTTGTATTGAATTCCCATGCAATTTCTGTGTTACATCGTCAAAAAGATGGTCAGAAGGATACAGTAAACCTGAAGTGAAGCATCGTAATCTGTAACTAGTGTCACAGGAATGGTTCAAAACATAGACAGTAGGAAGAGTCAGTCTTCTAGTACTTAAGTCGGCATTGTGCCTTTTGTATTTAATTCCGATGCAATTACTGTGTTTCATCGTCAATAAGAACGTCCAAGGGATACGGTAACCCAGAAGTGAAGCATCGGAATCTATAACTAGTGTCACAGGAATGGTCCAAAACATAGACAGTAGGAAGAGTCAGTCTTCTTGTACTTAAGTCGACATTGCACCTTTTCTATTTAATTCCGATGCAATTTCTGCGTTTCATCGTCAATAAGTATGTTAGAGGGATACAGTAACCCTGAAGTGAAGCATCGGAATCTGTAACTAGCGTCACAGGAATGGTTCAAAACATAGACAGAAAGAAGAGTCAGTCTTCTTGTACTTCTGTCGGCATTGTTCCTTTTCTATTTAATTCCGATGCAATTTCTGTGTTTCATCGTCAATAAGAAGGTCCAAGGGATACAGTAAACCTGAAGTGAAGCATCGGAATCTATAACTAGTGTCACAGGAGTAGTTCAAAGCATAGACAGTAAGAAGAGTCAGTCTTCTTGTACTTAAGTCAGCATTGTGCCTTTTGTATTTAATTCCGATGCAATTACTTTGTTTCATCGTCAATAAGAAGGTCCAACGGATACAGTAAACATGAAGTGAAGCATCGGAATCTATAACTAGTGTCACAGGAATGGTTCAATACATAGACAGTAGGAAGAGTCAGTCTTCTTGTACTGAAGTCGGCATTGTGCCTTTTCTGTTTAATTCCGATGCAATATCTGTGTTTCATCGTCAATAAGAAGTTCAGAGGGATACAGTAAACCTGAAGTGAGGCATCGGAATCTATAACTAGTGTCACAGGAATGGTTCCAAACATAGTCAGTAAGAAGAGTTAGTCTTCTTGTACTTACGTCGGCATTGTGCCTTTTCTATTTAATTCCAATGCAATTTCTGTGTTTCATCGTCAATAAGAAGGTCCAAGGGATAAAGTAAACATGAGGTGAATCATCGTAATCTATAACTAGTGTCACACGAATGGTTCAAAACGTAGTCAGTACGAAGAGTCAGTCTTCTTGTACTTAAGTCGGCATTGTGCCTTTTGTATTTAATTCCGATGCAATTTCTGTGTTTCATCGTCAATAAGAAGGTCAGAGGGATACAGTAAACCTGAAGTGAAGCATCGGATACTATAACTGGTGTCACAGGAGTGGTTCTAAACATAGACAGTATGAAGGGTCAGTCTTCTTGTACTTAAGTCGGCATTGTGCTTTTTGAATTTAATTCCGATGCAATATCTGTGTTTCATCGTCAATAAGAAGGTGCAAGGGATACAGTAAACCTGAAGTGAAGCATTGGAATCTAAAATTAGTTTCACAGGAGTAGGTTAAAACATAGACAGTAAGAAGAGTCAGTCTTCTTGTACTTAAGTAGACATTGTGCCTTTTGTATTTAATTCCGATGCAATTTCTGTGTTTCATCGTCAATAAGAAGGTTAGAGGGATACAGTAAACCTGAAGTGAAGCATCGGAATCTATAACTAGTGTCACAGGAATGGTTCAAAACATAGAAAGTAAGAAGAGTCAGTCCTCTTGTACTTAAGTCGGCAATGTGCCTTTTGTATTTAATTCCGATGCATTATCTGTGTTTCATCGTCAATAAGAAGGTGCAAGGGATACAGTAAACCAGAAGTGAAGCATCGGAATCTATAACTAGTGTCAAAGGAATGGTTCAAAACATAGACAGTAGGAAGAGTCAGTCTTCTCGTACTTAAGTCGGCATTGTACCTTTTCTATTTAATTCAGATGCAATTTCAGTGTTTCATCGTCAATAAGAATGTCAGAGGGATACAGTAACCCTGAAGTGAAGCATCTGAATCTGTAACTAGCGTCACAGGAATGGTTCAAACGAAGACAGAAAGAACAGTCAGTCTTCTTGTACTTAAGTCGGCATTGTGCCTTTTCAATTTAATTCCGATGCAATTTCTGTGTTTCATCGTCAATAAGAAGGTCCAAGGGATACAGTAAACGTGAAGTGAATCATCGTAATCTATAACTAGTGTCACAGGAATGGTTCAAAACATAGTCAGTACAAAGAGTCAGTCTTCTTGTACTTAAGTCGGCATTGTGCCTTTTCTATTTAATTCCGATGCAATTTCTGCGTTTCATCGTCAATAAGAAGGTCCAAGGGATACAGGAAACCAGAAGTGAAGCATCGGAATCTATAACTAGTGTCACAGGAATGGTTCAAAACACAGACAGTAAGAAGAGTCAGTCCTCTTGTACTTAAGTCGGCAATGTGCCTTTTCTATTTCATTCCAATGCAATTTCTGTATTTCGTCGCCAATAAGAAGGTCCAAAGGAAACAGTAAACCTGAAGTGAAGCATCAGAATCTAAAACTAATGTCACAGGAATCGTTCAAAACATAGACAGTAGGAAGAGTCAGTCTACTTGTACTTAAGTCGGCATTATGCCTTTTGTATTTAATTCCGATGCAATTTGTGTGTTTCATCGCCAATAACAAGGTCCAACGGATACAGTAACCATGAAGTGAAGCATCGGAATCTGTAACTAGTGTCACAGGAATGGTTCAAAACATGGACAGTAGGAAGAGCCAGTCTTCTTGTACTTAGGTCGGCATTGTACCTTTTCTATTTAATTCCGATGCAATTTCAGTGTTTCATCGTCAATAAGAATGTCAGAGGGATACAGTAACAATGAAGTGAAGCATCGGAATCTGTAACTAGCGTCACAGGAATGGTTCAAACATAGACAGAAAGAAGAGTCAATCTTCTTGTACTTAAGTCGGCATTGTGCCTTTTCTATTTAATTCCGATGCAATTTCTGTGTTTCATCGTCAATAAGAAGGTCCAAGGGATACAGTGAACCTGAAGTGAAGCATCGGAATCTGAAACTAGTGTCACAGGAATGGTTCCAAACATAGTCAGTAAGAAGAGTCAGTCTTCTTGTACTGAAGTCGGCATTGTGCCTTTTCTATTTAATTCCGATGCAATTTCTGTGTTTCATCGTCAATAAGAAGGTCAAAGGGATACAGTAAACCTGAAGTGAATCATCGTAATCTATAACTAGTGTCACAGGAATGGTTCAAAACATAGTCAGTACGAAGAGTCAGTCTTCTTGTACTTAAGTCGCCATTGTTCCCTTTGTACTTAATTCAGATGCATTTTCTGTGTTTCATCGTCAATAAGAAGGTCCAAGGGGTACAGTAAACCAGAAGTGAAGCATCGGAATCTATAACTAGTGTCACAGGAATGGTTCAAAACATAGTCAGTACGAAGAGTCAGTCTTCTTGTACTTAGGTCGGCATTGTACCTTTTCTATTTAATTCCGATGCAATTTCAGTGTTTCATTGTCAATAAGAATGTCAGAGGGAAAGAGTTACCCTGATGTGAAGCATCGGAATCATTAACTAGTGTCACAGGAATGGTTCACAACATAGTCAGTAAGAAGAGTCGGTCTTCTTGTACTGAAGTCGGCATTGTGGCTTTTCTGTTTAATTCCGATGCAATATCTGTGTTTCATCGTCAATAAGAAGGTCAGAGGGATACAGTAAACCTGAAGTGAGGCATCGGAATCTATAACTAGTGTCACAGGAATGGTTCCAAACATAGTCAGTAAGAAGAGTTAGTCTTCTTGTACTTAAGTCGGCATTGTGCCTTTTCTATTTAATTCCGATGCAATTTCTGTGTTTCATCGTCAATAAGAAGGTCCAAGGGATAAAGTAAACATGAGGTGAATCATCGTAATCTATAACTAGTGTCACACGAATGGTTCAAAACGTAGTCAGTACGAAGAGTCAGTCTTCTTGTACTTAAGTCGGCATTGTGCCTTTTGTATTTAATTCCGATGCAATTTCTGTGTTTCATCGTTTATAAGAAGGTCAGAATGATACAGTAAACCTGAAGTGAAGCATCGGATACTATAACTGGTGTCACAGGACTGGTTCTAAACATAGACAGTATGAAGGGTCAGTCTTCTTGTACTAAAGTCGGCATTGTGCCTTTTGAATTTAATTCCGATGCAATATCTGTGTTTCATCGTCAATAAGAAGGTGCAAGGGATACAGTAAACCTGAAGTGAAGCATTGGAATCTAAAACTAGTTTCACAGGCGTAGGTCAAAGCATAGACAGTGAGAAGAGTCAGTCTTCTTGTACTTAAGTAGACATTGTGCCTTTTGTATTTAATTCCGATGCAATTTCTGTGTTTCATCGTCAATAAGAAGGTTAGAGGGATACAGTAAATCTGAAGTGAAGCATCGGAATCTATAACTAGTGGCACAGGAATGGTTCAAAACAGTCAGTAAGAAGAGTCAATCGTCTTGTACTTAAGTCGGCATTGCGCCTTTTGTATTTAATTCCGATGCATTTTCTGTTATTCATCGTCAATAAGAAGGTCCAAGGGATACAGTAAACCTGAAGTGAAGCATCGGAATCTATAACTAGTGTCACAGGAATGGTTCAAATAATAGACAGTAAGAAGAGTCAGTCTTCTTGTACTTAAGTCGGCAATGTGCCTTTTGTATTTAATTCCAATGCAAATTCTGTATTTCGCCGCCAATAAGAAGGTCCAAAGGATACAGTAAACCTGAAGTGAAGCATCGGAATCTATAACTAGTGTCACAGGAATGGTCCAAAACATAGACAGTAGGAAGAGTCAGTCTTCTTGTACTTAAGTCGACATTGTACCTTTTCTATTTAATTCCGATGCAATTTCTGCGTTTCATCGTCAATAAGAATGTTAGAGGGATACAGTAACCCTGAAGTGAAGCATCGGAATCTGTAACTAGCGTCACAGGAATGGTTCAAAACATAGACAGAAAGAAGAGTCAGTCTTCTTGTACTTCTGTCGGCATTGTTCCTTTTCTATTTAATTCCGATGCAATTTCTGTGTTTCATCGTCAATACGAAGGTCCAAGGGATACAGTAAACCTGAAGTGAAGCATCGGAATCTATAACTAGTGTCACAGGAGTGGTTCAAAGCATAGACAGTAAGAAGAGTCAGTCTTCTTGTACTTAAGTCGGCATTGTGCCTTTTGTATTTAATTTCGATGCAATTACTGTGTTTCATCGTCAATAAGAAGGTCCAACGGATACAGTAAACATGAAGTGAAGCATTGGAATGTATAACTAGTGTCACAGGAATGGTTCAATACATAGACAGTAGGAAGAGTCAGTCTTCTTGTGCTGAAGTCGGCATTGTGCCTTTTCTGTTTAATTCCGATGCAATATCTGTGTTTCATCGTCAATAAGAAGGTCAGAGGGATACAGTAAACCTGAAGTGAGGCATCGGAATCTATAACTAGTGTCACAGGAATGGTTCCAAACATAGTCAGTAAGAAGAGTTAGTCTTCTTGTACTTAAGTCGGCATTGTGCCTTTTCCATTTAATTCCGATGCAATTTCTGTGTTTCATCGTCAATAAGAAGGTCCAAGGGATAAAGTAAACATGAGGTGAATCATCGTAATCTATAACTAGTGTCACACGAATGGTTCAAAACGTAGTCAGTACGAAGAGTCAGTCTTCTTGTACTTAAGTCGGCATTGTGCCTTTTGTATTTAATTCCGATGCAATTTCTGTGTTTCATCGTCAATAAGAAGGTCAGAGGGATACAGTAAACCTGAAGTGAAGCATCGGATACTATAACTGGTGTCACAGGAGCGGTTCTAAACGTAGACTGTAGGAAGGGTCAGTCTTCTTGTACTTAAGTCGGCATTGTGCCTTTTGAATTTAATTCCGATGCAATATCTGTGTTTCATCGTCAATAAGAAGGTGCAAGGGATACAGTAAACCTGAAGTGAAGCATTGGAATCTAAAACTAGTTTCACAGGAGTAGGTTAAAACATAGACAGTAAGAAGAGTCAGTCTTCTTGTACTTAAGTAGACATTGTGCCTTTTGTATTTAATTCTAATGCAATTTCTGTGTTTCATCGTCAATAAGAAGGTTAGAGGGATACAGTAAACCTGAAGTGAAGCATCGGAATCTATAACTAGTGTCACAGGAATGGTTCAAAACATAGAAAGTAAGAAGAGTCAGTCCTCTTGTGTTTAAGTCGGCAATGTGCCTTTTGTATTTAATTCCGATGCATTATCTGTGTTTCATCGTCAATAAGAAGGTCCAAGGGATACAGTAAACCAGAAGTGAAGCATCGGAATCTATAACTAGTGTCACAGGAATGGTTCAAAACATAGACAGTAGGAAGAGTCAGTCTTCTTGTACTTAAGTCGGCATTGTACCTTTTCTATTTAATTCAGATGCAATTTCAGTGTTTCATCGTCAATAAGAATGTCAGAGGGATACAGTAACCCTGAAGTGAAGCATCTGAATCTGTAACTAGCGTCACAGGAATGGTTCAAACAAAGACAGAAAGAAGAGTCAGTCTTCTTGTACTTAAGTCGCCATTGTGCCATTTCAATTTAATTCTGATGCAATTTCTGTGTTTCATGGTCAATAAGAAGGTCCAAGGGATACAGTAAACGTGAAGTGAATCATCGTAATCTATAACTAGTGTCACAGGAATGGTTCAAAACATAGTCAGTACAAAGAGTCAGTCTTCTTGTACTTAAGTCGTCATTGTTCCTTTTCTATTTAATTCCGATGCAATTTCTGTGTTTCATCGTCAATAAGAAGGTCCAAGGGATACAGTAAACCAGAAGTGAAGCATCGGAATCTATAACTAGTGTCACTGGAATGGTTGAAAACACAGACAGTAAGAAGAGTCAGTCCTCTTGTACTTAAGTCGGCAATGTGCCTTTTCTATTTCATTCCAATGCAATTTCTGTATTTCGTCGCCAATAAGAAGGTCCAAAGGAAACAGTAAACCGGAAGTGAAGCATCAGAATCTAAAACTAATGTCACAGGAATCGTTCAAAACATAGACAGTAGGAAGAGTCAGTCTAATTGTACTTAAGTCGGCATTATGCCTTTTGTATTTAATTCCGATGCAATTTGTGTGTTTCATCGCCAATAACAAGGTCCAACGGATACAGTAACCATGAAGTGAAGCATCGGAATCTGTAACTAGTGTCACAGGAATGGTTCAAAACATAGACAGTAGGAAGAGTCAGTCTTCTTGTACTTAAGTCGGCATTGTACCTTTTCTATTTAATTCAGATGCAATTTCAGTGTTTCATCGTCAATAAGAATGTCAGAGGGATACAGTAACCCTGAAGTGAAGCATCTGAATCTGTAACTAGCGTCACAGGAATGGTTCAAACAAAGACAGAAAGAAGAGTCAGTCTTCTTGTACTTAAGTCGGCATTGTGCCTTTTCAATTTAATTCCGATGCAATTTCTGTGTTTCATCGTCAATAAGAAGGTCCAAGGGATACAGTAAACGTGAAGTGAATCATCGTAATCTATAACTAGTGTCACAGGAATGGTTCAAAACATAGTCAGTACAAAGAGTCAGTCTTCTTGTACTTAAGTCGTCATTGTTCCTTTTCTATTTAATTCCGATGCAATTTCTGTGTTTCATCGTCAATAAGAAGGTCCAAGGGATACAGTAAACCAGAAGTGAAGCATCGGAATCTATAACTAGTGTCACTGGAATGGTTCAAAACACAGACAGTAAGAAGAGTCAGTCCTCTTGTACTTAAGTCGGCAATGTGCCTTTTCTATTTCATTCCAATGCAATTTCTGTATTTCGTCGCCAATAAGAAGGTCCAAAGGAAACAGTAAACCTGAAGTGAAGCATCAGAATCTAAAACTAATGTCACAGGAATCGTTCAAAACATAGACAGTAGGAAGGGTCAGTCTAATTGTACTTAAGTCGGCATTATGCCTTTTGTATTTAATTCCGATGCAATTTGTGTGTTTCATCGCCAATAACAAGGTCCAACGGATACAGTAACCATGAAGTGAAGCATCGGAATCTGTAACTAGTGTCACAGGAATGGTTCAAAACATAGACAGTAGGAAGAGTCAGTCTTCTTGTACTTAGGTCGGCATTGTACCTTTTCTATTTAATTCCGATGCATTTTCAGTGTTTCATCGTCAATAAGAATGTCAGAGGGATACAGTAACAATGAAGTGAAGCATCGGAATCTGTAACTAGCGTCACAGGAATGGTTCAAACATAGACAGAAAGAAGAGTCAATCTTCTTGTACTTAAGTCGGCATTGTGCCTTTTCTATTTAATTCCGATGCACTTTCTGTGTTTCATCGTCAATAAGAAGGTCCAAGGGATACAGTGAACCTGAAGTGAAGCATCGGAATCTGAAACTAGTGTCACAGGAATGGTTCCAAACATAGTCAGTAAGAAGAGTCAGTCTTCTTGTACTGAAGTCGGCATTGTGCCTTTTCTATTTAATTCCGATGCAATTTCTGTGTTTCATCGTCAATAAGAAGGTCAAAGGGATACAGTAAACCTGAAGTGAATCATCGTAATCTATAACTAGTGTCACAGGAATGGTTCAAAACATAGTCAGTACGAAGAGTCAGTCTTCTTGTACTTAAGTCGCCATTGTGCCTTTTGTACTTAATTCCGATGCATTTTCTGTGTTTCATCGTCAATAAGAAGGTCCAAGGGGTACAGTAAACCAGAAGTGAAGCATCGGAATCTATAACTAGTGTCACAGGAATGGTTCAAAACATAGTCAGTACGAAGAGTCAGTCTTCTTGTACTTAGGTCGGCATTGTACCTTTTCTATTTAATTCCGATGCAATTTCAGTGTTTCATTGTCAATAAGAATGTCAGAGGGAAACAGTTACCCTGAAGTGAATCATCGTAATCTATAACTAGTGTCACAGGAATGGTTCAAAACATAGTCAGTACGAAGAGTCAGTCTTCTTGTACTTAAGTCGCCATTGTGCCTTTTGTACTTAATTCCGATGCATTTTCTGTGTTTCATCGTCAATAAGAAGGTCCAAGGGGTACAGTAAACCAGAAGTGAAGCATCGGAATCATTAACTAGTGTCACAGGAATGGTTCACAACATAGTCAGTAAGAAGAGTCGGTCTTCTCGTACTGAAGTCGGCATTGTGCCTTTTCTGTTTAATTCCGATGCAATATCTGTGTTTCATCGTCAATAAGAAGGTCAGAGGGATACAGTAAACCTGAAGTGAGGCATCGGAATCTATAACTAGTGTCACAGGAATGGTTCCAAACATAGTCAGTAAGAAGAGTTAGTCTTCTTGTACTTAAGTCGGCATTGTGCCTTTTCTATTTAATTCCGATGCAATTTCAGTGTTTCATCAGCAATAATAATGTTAGAGGGATACAGTAACCTTGAAGTGAAGCATCGGAATCTCTAACTAGCGTCACAGGAATGGTTCAAAACATAGACAGAAAGAAGAGTCAGTCTTCTTGTACTTCTGTCGGCATTGTTCCTTTTCTATTTAATTCCGATGCAATTTCTGTGTTTCATCGTCAATAAGAAGGTCCAAGGGATACAGTAAACCTGAAGTGAAGCATCGGAATCTATAACTAGTGTCACAGGAGTGGTTCAAAGCATAGACAGTAAGAAGAGTCAGTCTTCTTGTACTTAAGTCGGCATTGTGCCTTTTGTGTTTAATTCCAATGCAATTTCTGCGTTTCATCGTCAAAAAGAAGGTCAGAGGGATACAGTAAACCTGAAGTGAAGCATCGGATCTATAACAAGTGTCACGGGAATGGTTCAAAACAGTCAGTAAGAAGAGTCAGTCTTCTTGTACTTAAGTCGGCATTGTGCCTTTTGTATTTAATTCCGAAGCTATTTCTGCATTTCGTCGGCAATTAGAAGGTCCAAAGGATATAGAAAACCTGAAAGGAAGCATCGGAATCAATAACTAATGTTACAGGAATCGTTCAAAGCATAGACAGTAGGAAGAGTCAGTCTTCTTGTTCTTAAGTCGGCATTGTGCCTTTTGTATTTAATTCCGATGCAATTTCTGTGTTTCATCGTTAAAAGAAGGTCAGTGGGATACCGTAAACCTGAAGTGAAACATCGGAATCTGTAACTAGTGTCACAGGAATGGTTCAAAACATAGTCAGTAAGAAGGGTCAGTCTTCTTGTTCTTAAGTCGGCATTGTGCCTTTTCTATTTAATTCCGATGCAATTTCTGTGTTTCATCGTCAATAAGAACGTCCAAGGGATACAGTAAACCTGAAGTGAAGCATCGGAATCTATAACTAGTGTCACAGGAATGGTTCAAAACATAGACATTAGGGAGAGTCAGTCTTCTTGTACTTTAGTCGGCATTGTGCCTTTTCTATTTAATTCCGATGCAATTTCAGTGTTTCGTCGTCAATAAGAATGTCAGAGGTATACAGTAACCCTGAAGTGAAGCATCGGAATCTGTAACTAGCGTCACAGGAATGGTTCAAAACATAGACAGAAAGAAGAGTCAGTATTCTTGTACTTCAGTCGGCTTTGTTCGTTTTCTATTTAATTCCAATGCAATTTCTGTGTTTCATCGTCAATAAGAAGGTCCAAGGGATACAGTAAACCTGAAGTGAAGCATCGGAATCTATAACTAGTGTCACAGGAGTGGTTCAAAGCATAGACAGTAAGAAGAGTCAGTCTTCTTGTACTTAAGTCGGCATTGTGCCTTTTGTACTTAATACCGATGCAATATCTGTGTTTCATCGTCAATAAGAAGGTGCAAGGGATACAGTAAATCTGAAGTGAAGCATCGGAATCTATAACTAGTGTCACAGGAATGGTTCAAAACGTAGACAGTAAGAAGGGTAAGTTTTCTTGTACTTAAGTCGGCATTATGCCTTTTGTACTTAATACCGATGCAATATCTGTGTTTCATCGTCAATAAGAAGGTGCAAGGGATACAGTAAATCTGATGTGAAGCATCGGAATCTATAACTAGTGTCACAGGAATGGTTCAAAACGTAGCCAGTAAGAAGAGTCAGTCTTCTTGTACTTAAGTCGACATTGTGACTTTTGTATTTAATTCCGAAGGTATTTCTGCATTTCGTCGCCAATTAGAAGGTCGAAAGGATACAGTAAACCTGAAGGGAAGCATCGGAATCAATAACTAATGTCACAGGAATGGTTCAAAACGTAGCCAGTAAGATGAGTCAGTCTTCTTGTACTTAAGTCGACATTGTACCTTTTATATTTAATTCCGAAGCAATTTCTGTGTTTCATCGTCAATATGAAGGTCAGAGGGATACCGTAAACCTGAAGTGAAACATCGGAATCTGTAACTAGTGTCACAGGAATGGTTCAAAACATAGTCAGTAAGGAGGGTCAGTCTTCTTGTACTTAAGTCGGCATTGTGCCTTTTGTGTTTAGTTCCGATGCAATTTCTGAGTTTCGTCGTCAAAAAGAAGGTCAGAGGGATACAGTAAACCTGAAGTGAAGTATCGGAATCTATAACAAGTGTCACAGGAATGGTTCAAAACAGTCAGTAAGAAGAGTCAGTTTTCTTGTACTTAAGTCGGCATTGTGCCTTTTGTATTTAATTCCGAAGCTATTTCTGCATTTCGTCGCCAATTAGAAGGTCCAAAGGATACAGTAAACCTGAAGTGAAGCATCGGAATCTATAACTAGTGTCACAGGAATGGTCCAAAACATAGACAGTAGGAAGAGTCAGTCTTCTTGTACTTAAGTCGACATTGTACCATTTCTATTTAATTCCGATGCAATTTCTGCGTTTCATCGTCAATAAGAATGTTAGAGGGATACAGTAACCCTGAAGTGAAGCATCGGAATCTGTAACTAGCGTCACAGGAATGGTTCAAAACATAGACAGAAAGAAGAGTCAGTCTTCTTGTACTTCTGTCGGCATTGTTCCTTTTCTATTTAATTCCGATGCAATTTCTGTGTTTCATCGTCAATAAGAAGGTCCAAGGGATACAGTAAACCTGAAGTGAAGCATCGGAATCTATAACTAGTGTCACAGGAGTGGTTCAAAGCATAGACAGTAAGAAGAGTCAGTCTTCTTGTACTTAAGTCGGCATTGTGCCTTTTGTATTTAATTCCGATGCAATTACTGTGTTTCATCGTCAATAAGAAGGTCCAACGGATACAGTAAACATGAAGTGAAGCATCGGAATCTATAACTAGTGTCACAGGAATGGTTCAATACATAGACAGTAGGAAGAGTCAGTCTTCTTGTACTGAAGTCGGCATTGTGCCTTTTCTGTTTAATTCCGATGCAATATCTGTGTTTCATCGTCAATAAGAAGGTCAGAGGGATACAGTAAACCTGAAGTGAGGCATCGGAATCTATAACTAGTGTCACAGGAATGGTTCCAAACATAGTCAGTAAGAAGAGTTAGTCTTCTTGTACTTAAGTCGGCATTGTGCCTTTTCTATTTAATTCCGATGCAATTTCTGTGTTTCATCGTCAATAAGAAGGTCCAAGGGATAAAGTAAACATGAGGTGAATCATCGTAATCTATAACTAGTGTCACACGAATGGTTCAAAACGTAGTCAGTACGAAGAGTCAGTCTTCTTGTACTTAAGTCGGCATTGTGCCTTTTGTATTTAATTCCAATGCAATTTCTGTGTTTCATCGTCAATAAGAAGGTCAGAGGGATACAGTAAACCTGAAGTGAAGCATCGGATACTATAACTGGTGTCACAGGAGTGGTTCTAAACATAGACAGTTTGAAGGGTCAGTCTTCTTGTACTTAAGTCGGCATTGTGCCTTTTGAATTTAATTCCGATGCAATATCTGTGTTTCATCGTCAATAAGAAGGTGCAAGGGATACAGTAAACCTGAAGTGAAGCATTGGAATCTAAAACTAGTTTCACAGGAGTAGGTTAAGACATAGACAGTAAGATGAGTCAGTCTTCTTGTACTTAAGTAGACATTGTGCCTTTTGTATTTAATTCCGATGCAATTTCTGTGTTTCATCGTCAATAAGAAGGTTAGAGGGATACAGTAAACCTGAAGTGAAGCATCGGAATCTATAACTAGTGTCACAGGAATGGTTCAAAACATAGAAAGTAAGAAGAGTCAGTCCTCTTGTGTTTAAGTCGGCAATGTGCCTTTTGTATTTAATTCCGATGCATTATCTGTGTTTCATCGTCAATAAGAAGGTCCAAGGGATACAGTAAACCAGAAGTGAAGCATCGGAATCTATAACTAGTGTCACAGGAATGGTTCAAAACATAGACAGTAGGAAAAGTCAGTCTTCTTGTACTTAAGTCGGCATTGTACCTTTTCTATTTAATTCAGACGCAATTTCAGTGTTTCATCGTCAATAAGAATGTCAGAGGGATACAGTAACCCTGAAGTGAAGCATCTGAATCTGTAACTAGCGTCACAGGAATGGTTCAAACAAAGACAGAAAGAACAGTCAGTCTTCTTGTACTTAAGTCGGCATTGTGACTTTTCAATTTAATTCCGATGCAATTTCTGTGTTTCATCGTCAATAAGAAGGTCCAAGGGATACAGTAAACGTGAAGTGAATCATCGTAATCTATAACTAGTGTCACAGGAATGGTTCAAAACATAGTCAGTACAAAGAGTCAGTCTTCTTGTACTTAAGTCGTCATTGTTCCTTTTCTATTTAATTCCGATGCAATTTCTGTGTTTCATCGTCAATAAGAAGGTCCAAGGGATACAGTAAACCAGAAGTGAAGCATCGGAATCTATAACGAGTGTCACTGGAATGGTTCAAAACACAGACAGTAAGAAGAGTCAGTCCTCTTGTACTTAAGTCGGCAATGTGCCTTTTCTATTTCATTCCAATGCAATTTCTGTATTTCGTCGCCAATAAGAAGGTCCAAAGGAAACAGTAAACCTGAAGTGAAGCATCAGAATCTAAAACTAATGTCACAGGAATCGTTCAAAACATAGACAGTAGGAAGAGTCAGTCTACTTGTACTTAAGTCGGCATTATGCCTTTTGTATTTAATTCCGATGCAATTTGTGTGTTTCATCGCCAATAACAAGGTCCAACGGATACAGTAACCATGAAGTGAAGCATCGGAATCTGTAACTAGTGTCACAGGAATGGTTCAAAACATAGACAGTAGGAAGAGTCAGTCTTCTTGTACTTAGGTCGGCATTGTGCCTTTTGTACTTAATTCCGATGCATTTTCTGTGTTTCATCGTCAATAAGAAGGTCCAAGGGATACAGTGAACCTGAAGTGAAGCATCGGAATCTGAAACTAGTGTCACAGGAATGGTTCCAAACATAGTCAGTAAGAAGAGTCAGTCTTCTTGTACTTAAGTCGCCATTGTGCCTTTTGTACTTAATTCCGATGCATTTTCTGTGTTTCATCGTCAATAAGAAGGTCCAAGGGGTACAGTAAACCAGAAGTGAAGCATCGGAATCTATAACTAGTGTCACAGGAATGGTTCAAAACATAGTCAGTACGAAGAGTCAGTCTTCTTGTACTTAGGTCGGCATTGTACCTTTTCTATTTAATTCCGATGCAATTTCAGTGTTTCATTGTCAATAAGAATGTCAGAGGGAAACAGGTACCCTGATGTGAAGCATCGGAATCATTAACTAGTGTCACAGGAATGGTTCACAACATAGTCAGTAAGAAGAGTCGGTCTTCTTGTACTGAAGTCGGCATTGTGCCTTTTCTGTTTAATTCCGATGCAATATCTGTGTTTCATCGTCAATAAGAAGGTCAGAGGGATACAGTAAACCTGAAGTGAGGCATCGGAATCTACAACTAGTGTCACAGGAATGGTTCCAAACATAGTCAGTAAGAAGAGTTAGTCTTCTTGTACTTAAGTCGGCATTGTGCCTTTTCTATTTAATTCCGATGCAATTTCTGTGTTTCATCGTCAATAAGAAGGTCCAAGGGATAAAGTAAACATGAGGTGAATCATCGTAATCTATAACTAGTGTCACACGAATGGTTCAAAACGTAGTCAGTACGAAGAGTCAGTCTTCTTGTACTTAAGTCGGCATTGTGCCTTTTGTATTTAATTCCGATGCAATTTCTGTGTTTCATCGTTTATAAGAAGGTCAGAATGATGCAGTAAACCTGAAGTGAAGCATCGGGTACTATAACTGGTGTCACAGGAGTGGTTCTAAACATAGACAGTATGAAGGGTCAGTCTTCTTGTACTTAAGTCGGCATTGTGCCTTTTGAATTTAATTCCGATGCAATATCTGTGTTTCATCGTCAATAAGAAGGTGCAAGGGATACAGTAAACCTGAAGTGAAGCATTGGAATCTAAAACTAGTTTCACAGGAGTAGGTCAAAGCATAGACAGTGAGTAGAGTCAGTCTTCTTGTACTTAAGTGGACATTGTGCCTTTTGTATTTAATTCCGATGCAATTTCTGTGTTTCATCGTCAATAAGAAGGTTAGAGGGATACAGTAAACCTGAAGTGAAGCATCGGAATCTATAACTAGTGGCACAGGAATGGTTCAAAACAGTCAGTAAGAAGAGTCAATCGTCTTGTACTTAAGTCGGCATTGTGCCTTTTGTATTTAATTCCGATGCATTTTCTGTTATTCTTCGTCAATAAGAAGGTCCAGGGGATACAGTAAACCTGAAGTGAAGCATCGGAATCTATAACTAGTGTCACAGGAATGGTTCAAATAATAGACAGTAAGAAGAGTCAGTCTTCTTGTACTTAAGTCGGCAATGTGCCTTTTGTATTTAATTCCAATGCAAATTCTGTATTTCGCCGCCAATAAGAAGGTCCAAAGGATACAGTAAACCTGAAGTGAAGCATCGGAATCTATAACTAGTGTCACAGGAATGGTTCAAAACAGTCAGTAAGATGAGTCAGTCTTCTTGTACGTAAGTAGGCATTATGCCTTTTGTATTTAATTTTGATGCAATTTCTGTACTTCGTCGCCAATAAAAAAGGTCCAAAGGATACAGTAAACCTGAAGTGAAGCATCGGTATCTATAACTAATGTCACAGGAATCGTTCAAATCGTAGACAGTAGGATGAGTCAGTCTTCTTGTACTTAAGTCGGCATTGTGCCTTTTGTATTGAATTCCCATGCAATTTCTGTGTTTCATCATCAAAAAGAAGGTCAGAAGGATACAGTAAACCTAAAGTGAAGCATCGTAATCTGTAACTAGTGTCACAACAATGGTTCAAAACATAGACAGTAGGAAGAGTCAGTCTTTTTGTACTTAAGTCGGCATTGTGCTTTTTGTATTTAATTCCGATGCAATTACTGTGTTTCATCGTCAATAATAACGTCCAAAGGATACAGTAGCCCTGAAGTGAAGCATCGGAATCTATAACTAGTGTCACAGGAATGGTCCAAAACATAGACAGTAGGAAGTGCCAGTGTTCTTGTACTTAAGTCGACATTGTACCTTTTCTATTTAATTCCGATGCAATTTCAGTGTTTCATCAGCAATAAGAACGTTAGAGGGATACAGTAACCTTGAAGTGAAGCATCGGAATCTGTAACTAGCGTCACAGGAATGGTTCAAAACATAGACAGAAAGAAGAGTCAGTCTTCTTGTACTTCTGTCGGCATTGTTCCTTTTCTATTTAATTCCGATGCAATTTCTGTGTTTCATCGTCAATAAGAAGGTCCAAGGGATACAGTAAACCTGAAGTGAAGCATCGGAATCTATAACTAGTGTCACAGGAGTGGTTCAAAGCATAGACAGTAAGAAGAGTCAGTCTTCTTGTACTTAAGTCGGCATTGTGCCTTTTGTACTTAATACCGATGCAATATCTGTGTTTCATCGTCAATAAGAAGGTGCAAGGGATACAGTAAATCTGAAGTGAAACATCGGAATCTATAACTAGTGTCACAGGAATGGTTCAAAACGTAGCCAGTAAGAAGAGTCAGTCTTCTTGTACTTAAGTCGACATTGTGACTTTTGTATTTAATTCCGAAGCTATTTCTGCATTTCGTCGCCAATTAGAAGGTCGAAAGGATACAGTAAACCTGAAGGGAAGCATCGGAATCAATAACTAATGTCACAGGAATGGTTCAAAACGTAGCCAGTAAGATGAGTCAGTCTTCTTGTACTTAAGTCGGCATTGTACCCTTTATATTTAATTCCGAAGCAATTTCTGTGTTTCATCGTCAATATGAAGGTCAGAGGGATACCGTAAACCTGAAGTGAAACATCGGAATCTGTAACTAGTGTCACAGGAATGGTTCAAAACATAGTCAGTAAGAAGGGTCAGTCTTCTTGTACTTAAGTCGGCATTGTGCCTTTTGTGTTTAATTCCGATGCAATTTCTGAGTTTCATCGTCAAAAAGAAGGTCAGAGGGATACAGTAAACCTGAAGTGAAGTATCGGAATCTATAACAAGTGTCACAGGAATGGTTCAAAACAGTCAGTAAAAAGAGTAAGTTTTCTTGTACTTAAGTCGGCATTGTGCCTTTTGTATTTAATTCCGAAGCTATTTCTGCATTTCGTCGCCAATTAGAAGGTCCAAAGGATACAGTAAACTTGAAGGGAAGCATCGGAATCAATAACTAATGTCACAGGAATCGTTCAAAGCATAGACAGTAGGAAGAGTCAGTCTTCTTGTTCTTAAGTCGGCATTGTGCCTTTTGTATTTAATTCCGATGCAATTTCTGTGTTTCATCGTTAAAAGAAGGTCAGAGAGATACCGTAAACCTGAAGTGAAGCATCGGAATCTGTAACTAGTGTCACAGGAATGGTTCAAAACATAGTCAGTAAGAAGGGTCAGTCTTCTTGTTCTTAAGTCGGCATTGTGCCTTTTCTATTTAATTCCGATGCAATTTCTGTGTCTCATCGTCAATAAGAACGTCCAAGGGATACAGTAAACCTGAAGTAAAGCATCGGAATCTATAACTAGTGTCACAGGCATGGTCCAAAACATAGACAGTAGGAAGAGTCAGTCTTCTTGTACTTATGTCGGCATTGTACCTTTTCTATTTAATTCCGATGCAATTTCAGTGTTTCATCGTCAATAAGAATGTTAGAGGGATACAGTAACCCTGAAGTGAAGCATCGGAATCTGTAACTAGCGTCACAGGAATGGTTCAAAACATAGACAGAAAGAAGAGTCAGTCTTCTTGTACATCAGTCGGCATTGTTCCTTTTCTATTTAATTCCGATGCAATTTCTGTGTTTCATCGTCAATAAGAAGGTCCCAGGGATACAGTAAACCTGAAGTGAAGCATCGGAATCTATAACTAGTGTCACAGGAGTGGTTCAAAGCATAGACAGTAAGAAGAGACAGTCTTCTTGTACTTAAGTCGGCATTGTGCCTTTTGTACTTAATACCGATGCAATATCTGTGTTTCATCGTCAATAAGAAGGTGCAAGGGATACAGTAAACCTGAAGTGAAGCATCGGAATCTATAACTAGTGTCACAGGAATGGTTCGAAACGTAGACAGTAAGAAGAGTCAGTCTTCTTGTACTTAAGTCGGCATTGTGCTTTTTATATTTAATTCCGATGCAATTTCTGTGTTTCATCGTCAATATGAGGGTCAGAGGGATACAGTAAACCTGAAGTGAAGCATCGGAATCTATAACTAGTGTCACAGAAATGGATCAAAATAGTCAGTAAGAAGAGTCAATCTTCTTGTACTTAAGACTGCATTGTGCCTTTTGTATTTAATACCGTTGCATTTTCTGTGTTTCATCGTCCATAAGAAGGTCCGAAGGATACAGTAAACCTGAAGTGAAGCATCGGAATCTATAACTAATGTCACAGGAATCGTTCATAACATAGACAGTAGGAAGAGTCAGTCTTCTTGTACTTAAGTCGGCATTGTGCATTTTGTGTTTAATTCCAATGCAATTTCTGCGTTTCATCGTCAAAAAGAAGGTCAGAGGGATACAGTAAACCTGAAGTGAAGCATCGGAATCTATAACAAGTGTGACAGGAATGGTTCAAAACAGTCAGTAAGAAGAGTCAGTCTTCTTGTACTTAAGTCGGCATTGTGCCTTTTGTATTTAATTCCGATGCATTTTCTGTGTTTCATCGTCAATAAGAAAGTCCAAAGGATACAGTAAACCTGAAGTGAAGCATCGGAATCTATAACTAATGTCACAGGAATCGTTCAAACCATAGACAGTAGGAAGAGTCAGTCTTCTTGTACTTAAGTCGTCATTGTAACTTTTGTGTTTAATTCCGATGCAATTTCTGAGTTTCATCGTCAAAAACAAGGTCAGAGGGATACAGTAAACCTGAAGTGAAGTATCGGAATCTATAACAAGTGTCACAGGAATGGTAGAAAACAGTCAGTAAGAAGAGTCAGTCTTCTTGTACTTAAGTCGGTATTGTTGCCTTTTGTATTAAATTCCGAAGCTATTTCTGCATTTCGTCGCCAATTAGAAGGTCCAAAGGATACAGTAAACCTGAAGGGAAGCATCGGAATCAATAACTAATGTCACAGGAATCGTTCAAAGCATAGACAGTAGGAAGAGTCAGTCTTCTTGTACTTAAGTCGGCATTGTGCCTTTTCTATTTAATTCCGATGCAATTTCAGTGTTTCATCGTCAATAAGAACGTCCAAGGGATACAGTAAACCTGAAGTGAAGCATCGGAATCTATAACTAGTGTCACAGGAATGGTTCAAAACATAGACAGTAGGAAGAGTCAGTCTTCTTGTACTTAAGTTGGCATTGTTCCTTTTCTATTTAATTCCGATGCAATTTCTGTGTTTCATCGTCAATAAGAAGGTCCAAGGGATACAGTAAACCTGAAGTGAAGCATCGGAATCTATAACTAGTGTCACAGGAGTGGTTCAAAGCATAGACAGTAAGAAGAGTCAGTCTTCTTGTACTTAAGTCGGCATTGTGCCTTTTGTACTTAATACCGATGCAATATCTGTGTTTCATCGTCAATAAGAAGGTGCAAGGGATACAGTAAATCAGAAGTGAAGCATCGGAATCTATAACTAGTGTCACAGGAATGGTTCAAAACGTAGACAGTAAGAAGGATCAGTCTTCTTGTACTTAACTCGGCATTGTGCCTTTTGTACTTAATACCGATGCAATATCTGTGTTTCATCGTCAATAAGAAGGTGCAAGGGATACAGTAAATCTGATGTGAAGCATCGGAATCTATAACTAGTGTCACAGGAATGTTTCAAAACGTAGCCAGTAAGAAGAGTCAGTCTTCTTGTACTTAAGTCGGCATTGTGCCTTTTATATTTAATTCCGATGCAATTTCTGTGTTTCATCGTCAATATGAAGGTCAGAGGGATACAGTAAACCAGAAGTGAAGCATCGGAATCTATAACTAGTGTCACAGGAATGGATCAAAACAGTCAGTAAGAAGAGTCCATCTTCTTGTACTTAAGACGGCATTGTGCCTTTTGTATTTAATTCCGATGCATTTTCTGTGTTTCATCGTCAATAAGAAGGTCCAAAGGATACAGTAAACCTGAAGTGAAGCATCGGAATCTATAACTAATGTCACAGGAATCGTTCAAACCATAGACAGTAGGAAGAGTTAGTCTTCTTGTACTTAAGTCGGCATTGTGCCTTTTGTGTTTAATTCCGATGCAATTTCTGAGTTTCATCGTCAAAAAGAAGGTCAGAGGGATACAGCAAACCTGAAGTGAAGTATCGGAGTCTATAACAAGTGTCACAGGAATGGTTCAAAACAGTCAGTAAGAAGAGTCAGTCTTCTTGTACTTAAGTCGGCATTGTGCCTTTTGTATTTAATTCCGAAGCTATTTCTGCATTTCGTCGCCAATTAGAAGGTCCAAAGGATACAGTAAACCTGAAGGGAAGCATCGGAATCAATAACTATTGTCACAGGAATCGTTCAAAGCATAGACAGTAGGAAGAGTCTGTCTTCTTGTTCTTAAGTCGGCATTGTGCCTTTTGTATTTAATTCCGATGCAATATCTGTGTTTCATCGTTAAAAGAAGGTCAGAGGGATACCGTAAACCTGAAGTGAAGCATCGGAATCTGTAACTAGTGTCACAGGAATGGTTCAAAACATAGTCGGTAAGAAGGGTCCGTCTTCTTGTTCTTAAGTCGGCATTGTGCCTTTTCTATTTGATTCCGATGCAACTTCTGTGTCTCATCGTCAATAAGAACGTCCAAGGGATACAGTAAACCTGAAGTAAAGCATTGGAATCTATAACTAGTGTCACAGGAATGGTTCAAAACATAGACAGTAAGAAGAGTCAGTCTTCTTGTACTTAAGTCGCCATTGTGCCTTTTGTATTGAATTGCGATGCAATTTCTGTGTTTCATCGTCAAAAAGAAGGTCAGAAGGATACAGTAAACCTGAAGTGAAGCATCGTAATCTGTAACTAGTGTCAGAGGAATGGTTCAAAACATAGACAGTAGGAAGAGTCAGTCTTTTTGTACCTAAGTCGGCATTGTGCCTTTTGTATTTAATTCCGGTGCAATTACTGTGTTTCATCGTCAATAAGAACGTCCAAGGGATACAGTCACCCTGAAGTGAAGCATCGGAATCTATAACTTGTGTCACAGGAATGGTTCAAAACATAGACAGTAGGAAGAGTCAGTCTTCTTGTACTTAAGTCGGCATTGTACCTTTTCTATTTAATTCCGATGCAATTTCAGTGTTTCATCGTCAATAAGAACGTTAGAGGGATACAGTAACCCTGAAGTGAAGCATCGGAATCTGTAACTAGCGTCACAGGAATGGTTCAAAACATAGACAGAAGGAAGGGTCAGTCTGCTTGTACTTAAGTCGGCATTGTGCCTTTTGTATTTAATTCCGATGCAATTTCTGTGTTTCATCGTTAAAAGAAGGTCAGAGGGATACCGTAAACCTGAAGTGAAGCATCGGAATCTGTAACTAGTGTCACAGGAATGGTTCAAAACATAGTCAGTAAGAAGGGTCAGTCTTCTTGTTCTTAAGTCGGCATTGTGCCTTTTCTATTTAATTCCGATGCAATTTCTGTGATTCATCGTCAATAAGAACGTCCAAGGGATACAGTAAACCTGAAGTGAAGCATGGGAATCTATAACTAGTGTCACAGGAATGGTTCAAAACATAGACAGTAGGAAGAGTCAGTCTTCTTGTACTTAAGTCGGCATTGTGCCTTTTGTGTTTAATTCCGATGCAATTTCTGCGTTTCATCGTCAAAAAGAAGGTCAGAGGCATACAGTAAACCTGAAGTGAAGCATCGGAATCTATAACAAGTGTCACAGGAATGGTTCAAAACATAGACAGTTGGAAGAGTCAGTCCTCTTGTACTTAAGTCGGCATTGTGCCTTTTCTATTTAATTCCGATGCAATTTCTGTGTTTCATCGTCAATAAGAAGGTCAAAGGGATACAGTAAACCTGAAGTGAAGCATCGGAATCTATAACAAGTGTCACTGGTATGGTTCAAAACAGTCAGTAAAAAGAGTCAGTCTTCTTGTACTTAAGTCGGCATTGTGAATTTTCTATTTAATTCCGATGCAATTTCGTGTTTCATCGTCAATAGGAACGTCCAAAGGATACAGTAAACCTGAAGTGAAGCATCGTAATCTATAACTAGTGTCAGAGGAATTGTTCAAATCATAGACAGTAGGAAGAGTCAGTCTTCTTGTACTTAAGTCGGCATTGTGCCTTTTCTATTCAATTCCGATGCTATTTCTGTGTTTCATCGTCAATAAGAACGTCCAAGGGATACAGTAAACCTGAAGTGAAGCATCGGAATCTATAACTAGTGTCACAGGAATGGTTCAAAACATTGACAGTAGGAAGAGTCAGTCTTCTTGTACTTAAGTCGGCATTGTGCCTTTTCTATTTAATTCCGATGCAATTTCAGTGTTGCATCGTCAATAAGAATGTCAGAGGTATACAGTAACCCTGAAGTGAAGCATCGGAATCTGTAACTAGCGTCACAGGAATGGTTCAAAACATAGTCAGTAAGAAGAGTCAGTCTTCTTGTACTTAAGTCGACATTGTGCCTTTTCTATTTAATTCCGATGCAATTTCTGCGTTTCATCGTCAATAAGAAGGTCCAAGGGATACAGTAATCCTGATGTGAATCATCGTAATCTATAACTAGTGTCACAGGAATGGTTCAAAACATAGTCAGTACGAAGATTCAGTCTTCCTGTACTTAAGTCGGCATTGTGCCTTTTGTATTTAATTCCGATGCAATTTCTGTGTTTCATCGTCAATAAGAAGGTCAGAGGGATACAGTAAACCTGAAGTGAAGCATCGGAATCTATAACTAGTGTCACAGGAATGGTTCAAAACATAGACTGTAGGAAGAGTCAGCCTTCTTGTACTTAAGTCGGCATTGTGCCTTTTCTATTTATTTCCGATGCACTATCTGTGTTCCATCGTCAATAAGAAGATCCAAGGGATAAAGTAAACCTGAAATTTAGCATCGGAATCTATAACTAGTGTCACAGGAATGGTTCAAAACATAGACAGTTGGAAGAGTCAGTCCTCTTGTACTTAAGTCGGCATTGTGCCTTTTGCATTTAATTAAGATGCAATATCTGTGTTTCATCGTCAACAAGAATGTCCAAGGGATACAATAAACCTGAAGTGAAGCATCGGAATCTGTAACTAGCGTCTCATCAATGGTTCAAAACAAAATCAGTAAGGAGAGTCAGTCTTCTTGTACTTAAGTCGGCATTGTGCCATTTCTATTTAATTCCGTTGCAATTTCGTGTTTCATCGTCAATAAGAACGTCCAAGGGATACAGTAAACCTGAAGTGAAGCATCGGAATCTATAACTAGTGTCACAGGAATGGTTCAAATCATAGACAGTAGGAAGAGTCAGTCATCTTGTACTTAAGTCGGCATTGTGCCTTTTCTATTTAATTCCGATGCAATTTCTGTGTTTCATCGTCAATAAGAAGGTCTGAGGTATACAGTAAACATGAAGTGAAGCATCGGAATCCATAACTATTGTCACAGTAATGGTTCCAAACATACACAGTAAGAAGAGTCAGCCTTCTAGTACTTTTGTCGGCATTGTGCCTTTTCTATTCAATTCCGATGCAATTTCTGTGTTTCATCGTCAATAAGAAGGTCCAAGGGATACAGTAATCCTGACGTGAATCATCGTAATCTATAACTAGTGTCACGGGAATGGTTCAAAACATAGTCAGTACGAAGATTCAGTCTTCTTGCACTTAAGTCGGCAATGTGCCTTTTATATTTAATTCCGAAGCAATTTCTGTGTTTCATCGTCAATAAGAAGGTCAGAGGGATACAGTAAACCTGAAGTTAAGCATCGGAATCTATAACAAGTGTCACGGGTATGGTTCAAAACAGTCAGTAAGAAGAGTCAGTCTTCTTGTACTTAAGTCGGCATTGTGCCTTTTGTATTTAATTCCGATGCAATTTCTGTGTTTCATCGTCAATAAGAAGGTCAGAGCGATACAGTAAACCTGAAGTGAAGCATCGGAATCTATAACTAGTGTCACAGGAATGGTTCAAAACATAGACAGTAGGATGAGTCAGTCCTCTTGTACTTAAGTCGGCATTGTGCCTTTTGTATTTAATTAAGATGCAATATCTGTGCTTCATCGTCAACAAGAAGGTTTAAGGGATACAGTAAACCTGAAGTGAAGCATCGGAATCTGTAACTAGCGTCACATTAATGGTTAAAAACATAGTCAGTAAGAAGTGTCAGTCTTCTTGTACTTAAGTCGGCATTGTGAATTTTCTATTTAATTCCGATGCAATTTCGTGTTTCATCGTCAATAAGAACGTCCAAAGGATACACTAAACCTGAAGTGAAGCATCGTAATCTATAACTAGTGTCAGAGGAATTGTTCAAATCATAGACAGTAGGAAGAGTCAGTCTTCTTGTACTTAAGTCGGCATTGTGCCTTGTCTATTCAATTCCGATGCTATTTCAGTGTTTCATCGTCAATAAGAATGTCAGAGGGATACAGTAACCCTGAAGTGAAGCATCGGAATCTGTAACTAGCGTCACAGGAATGGTTCAAAACATAGCCAGAACGAAGAGTCAGTCTTCTTGTACTTAAGTCGGCATTGTGCTTTTTGTATTTCATTCCGAAGCTATTTCTGCATTTCGTAGCCAATTAGAAGGTCCAAAGGATACAGTAAACCTGAAGTGAAGCATCGGAATCAATACTAATGTCACAGGAATCGTTCAAAACATAGACAGTAGGAAGAGTCAGTCTTCTTGTACTTAAGTCGGCATTGTGCCTTTTGTATTTAATTCCGATGCAATTTCTGTGTTTCATCGTCAAGAAGATGGTCAGAGGGATACAGTAAACCTGAAGTGAAGCATCGGAATCTGTAACTACCGTCACAGGAATGGTTCAAAACATAGTAAGTAAGAAGAGTCAGTCTTCTAGTACTGAAGTCGGCATTGTGCCTTTTGTATTTAATTCCGATGCAATATCTGTGTTTCATCGTCAATAAGAAGGTGCAAGGGATACATTAAACCTGAAGTGAAGCATCGGAATCTATAACTAGTGTCACAGGAATGGTTCAAAACATAGACAGTAAGAAGAGTCAGTCTTCTTGTACTTAAGTCGGCATTGTGCCTTTTGTATTGAATTCCGATGCAATTTCCGTGCTTCATTGTCAGTAAGAAGGTCAGAGGGATACAGTAAACCTGAAGTGAAGCATCGGAATCTATAACTAGTGTCCAAGGAATGGTTCGAAACAGTCTGTAAGAAGAGTCAGTCTTCTTGTACATAAGTCGGCATTGTGCCTTTTGTATTTAATTCCGATGCAATTCCTGTACTTCGTCGCCAATAAGAAGGTCCAAAGGATACAGTAAACCTGAAGTGAAGCATCGGTATCTATAACTATTGTCACAGGAATTGTTCAAAACATAGACAGTAGGAAGAGTCAGTCTTCTTGTACTTAAGTCGGCATTGTGCCTTTTGTATTTAATACCGATGCAATTTCTGTATTTCATCGTCAAAAAGAAGGTCGGAACTATACAGTAAACCTGAAGTAAGCATCGGAATCTGTAACAAGTGACACAAGAATGGTTCAAAACATAGACAGTAGGAACAGTCAGACTTTTTAAACTTAAGTCGGCATTGTGCCTTTTTTATTTAATTCCGATGCAATTACTGTGTTTCATCGTCAATAAGAACGTCCAAGGGATACAGTAACGCTGAAGTGAAGCATCGGATTCTGTAACTAGCGTCACAGGAATGGTTCAAAACATAGTCAGTAAGAAGAGTCAGTCTTCTTGTACTGAAGTCGGCATTGTGCCTTTTGTATTTAATTCCGATGCAATATCTGTGTTTCATCGTCAATAAGAAGGTGCAAGGGATACATTAAACCTGAAGTGAAGCATCGGAATCTATAACTAGTGTCACAGGAATGGTTCAAAACATAGACAGTAGGAAGAGTCAGTCTTCTTGTACTTAAGTCGGCATTGTGCCTTTTGTATTGAATTCCGATGCAATTTCCGTGCTTCATCGTCAGTAAGATGGTCAGAGGGATACAGTAAACCTGAAGTGTAGCATCGGAATCTATAACTAGTGTCACAGGAATGGTTCGAAACAGTCAGTAAGAAGAGTCAGTCTTCTTGTACTTAAGTCGGCATTGTGCCTTTTGTATTGAATTCCGATGCAATTTCCGTGCTTCATCGTCAGTAAGAAGGTCAGAGGGATTCAGTAAACCTGAAGTGAAGCATCGGAATCTATAACTAGTGTCACAGGAATGGTTCGAAACAGTCAGTAAGAAGAGTCAGTCTTCTTGTACATAAGTCGGCATTGTGCCTTTTGTATTTAATTCCGATGCAATTTCTGTACTTCGTCGCCAATAAGAAGGTCCAAAGGATACAGTAAACCTGAAGTGAAGCATCGGTATCTATAACTATTGTCACAGGAATCGTTCAAAACATAGACAGTAGGAAGAGTCAGTCTTCTTGTACTTAAGTCGGCATTGTGCCTTTTGTATTTAATACCGTTGCAATTTCTGTATTTCATCGTCAAAAAGAAGGTCGGAAGGATACAGTAAACCTGAAGTGAAGCATCGGAATCTGTAACAAGTGACACAAGAATGGTTCAAAACATAGACAGTAGGAAGAGTCAGTCTTTTTAAACTTAAGTCGGCGTTGTGCCTTTTTTATTTAATTCCGATGCAATTACTGTGTTTCATCGTCAACAAGAAGGTCCAAGGGATACAGTAAATCTGAAGCGAAGCATCGGAATCTATAACTAGTGTCACAGGAATAGTTCCAAACATAGTCAGTAAGAAGAGTCAGTCTACTTGTACTTAAGTCGGCATTGTGCCTCTTCTATTTAATTCCGATGCAATTTCTGTGTTTCATCGTCAATAAGAAGGTCCAAGGGATACAGTAAATCTGAAGCGAAGCATCGGAATCTATAACTAGTGTCACAGGAATGTTTTAAAACTTAGACAGTAAGAAGAGTCAGTCTTCTTGTACTTAAGTCGGCATTGTGCCTCTTCTATTTAATTCCGATGCAATTTCTGTGTTTCATCGTCAATAAGAAGGTCCAAGGGATACAGTAAATCTGAAGCGAAGCATCGGAATCTATAACTAGTGTCACAGGAATGTTTTAAAACTTAGACAGTAAGAAGAGTCAGTCTTCTTGTACTTAAGTCGGCATTGTGCCTTTTATATTTAATTCCGATGCAATTTCTGTGTTTCATCGTCAATATGAAGGTCAGAGGGATACAGTAAACCTGAAGTGTTGCATCGGAAACTATAACTAGTGTCACAGGAATGGGTCAAAACTTAGACAGTAAGAAGAGTCAGTCTTCTTGTATTTAAGTCGGCATTGTGCCATTTATATTTAATTCCGAAGCAATTTCTGTGTTTCTTCGTCAATATGAAGGTCAGAGGGATACAGTAAACCTTAAGTGAAGCATCGGAATCTATAACTAGTGTCACAGGAATGGTTCAAAACAGTCAGTAAGAAGAGTCAATCTTCTTGTACATAAGTCGGTATTGTGCCTTTTGTATTTAATTCCGATGCATTTTCTGTGTTTCATCGTCAATAAGAAGGACCAAAGGATACAGTAAACCTGAAGTGAAGTTCGGAATCAATAACTAATGACACAGAATCGTTCCAAACATAGACAGTAGGAAGAGTCAGTCTTCTTGTACTTAAGTCGGCATTGTGCCTTTTGTATTTAATTCCGATGCAATTTCTGTGTTTCATCGTCAAACAGAAGGTCAGAGGGATACAGTAAACCTGAAGTGAAGCATCGGAATCTGTAACTAGCGTCACAGAAATGGTTCAAAACACAGTCAGTAAGAAGAGTCAGGTTCATGTACTGAAGTCGTCATTGTGCCTTTTCTATTTAATTCCGATGCAATTTCTGTGTTTCATCGTCAATAAGAGGGTCCAAGGGATACAGTAAACCTGAAGTGAATCATCGTAATCTATAACTAGTGTCACAGGAATGGTTCAAAACATAATCAGTACGAAGAGTCAGTCTTCTTGTACTTAAGTCGGCATTGTGCCTTTTGTATTTAATTCCGATGCAATTTCTGTGTTTCATCGTCAATAAGAAGGTCAGAGGGATACAGTAAACCTGAAGTGAAGCATCGGAATCTATAACTAGTGTCACAGGAATTGTTCTAAACATAGACAGTAAGAAGGGTCTGTCTTCTTGTACTTAAGTCGGCATTGTGCCTTTTGTATTTAATTCCGATGCAATATCTGTGTTTCATCCTCAATAAGAAGGTGCAGGGGATACATTAAACCTGAAGTGAAGCATCGGAATCTTTAACTAGTGTCACAGGAATGGTTCAAACATGGACAGTAAGAAGAGTCAGTCTTCTTGTACTTAAGTCGGCATTGTGCCTTTTGTATTAAATTCCGATGCAATTTCTGTGCTTCATCGTCAATAAGAAGGTCAGAGGGATACAGTAAACCTGAAGTGAAGCATCGGAATCTATAACTAGTGTCACAGGAATGGTTCGAAGCAGTCACTAAGAAGACGTAGTCTTCTTGTACATAAGTCGGCATTGTGCCTTTTGTATTTAATTCCGATGCAATATCTGTACTTCGTCGCCAATAAGAAGGTCCAAAGGATAAAGTAAACCTGAAGTGACGCATCGGTATCTGTAACTAATGCCACAGGAATCGTTCAAAACGTAGACAGTAGGAAGAGTCAGTCTTCTTGTACTTAAGTCGGAATTGTGAATTTTGTTTTTAATTCCGATTCAATTTCTGTGTTTCATCGTCAAAAAGAACTTCAGAAGGAAACAGTAAACCTGAAGTGAAGCATCGGAATCTGTAACTAGTGTCACAGGAATGGTTCAAAACATAGACAGTAGGAAGAGTCAGTCTTTTTGTACTTAAGTCGGCATTGTGCCTTGTGTATGTAATTCCGATGCAATTACTGTGTTTCATCGTCAATAAGAAAGTCCAAGGGATACAGTAACCCTGAAGTGAAGCATCGGAATCTATAACTAGTGTCACAGGAATGGTTCAAAACATAGACTGTAGGAAGAGTCAGTTTTCTTGTACTTATGTCGATATTGTATATTTTCTATATAATTCCGATGCAATAACAGTGTTTCATCGTCAATAAGAATGTCAGAGGGATACAGTAACCCTGAAGTGAAGCATCGGAATCTGTAACTGGCGTACAGGAATGGTTCAAAACATAGACAGAACGGAGAGTCAGTCTTCTAGTACTTAAGTCGGCATTGTTCGTTTTCTATTTAATTCCGATGCAATTTCTGTGTTTCATCGTCAACAAGAAGGTCCAAGGGATACAGTAAAGCTGAAGTGAAGCATCGGAATCTATAACTAGTGTCACAGGAATGGTTCAAAAAATGACAGCAAGAAGAGTCAGTCTTCTTGTACTTAAGTCGGCATTGTACCTTTTCTATATAATTCCGATGCAATTTCAGTGTTTCATCGTCAATAAGAATATCAGAGGGGTACAGTAACCCTGAAGTGAAGCATCGGAATCTGTAACTAGCGTCACAGGAATGGTTCAAAACATAGACAGTAGGAAGAGGCAGTCCTCTTGTACCTAAGTCGGCATTGTGCCTTTTGTATTTAATTAAGATGCAATATCTGTGTTTCATCGTCAACAAGAAGGTCCAAGGGATACAGTAAACCTGAAGTGAAGCATCGGAATCTGTAACTAGCGTCACATTAATGGTTCAAAACATAGTCAGTAACAAGAGTCAGTCTTCTTGTACAGAAGTCGGCATTGTGCTTTTTCTATTTAATTCCGATGCAATTTCTGTGTTTCATCGTCAATAAGAACGTCCAAGGGATACAGTAAACCTGAAGTGAAGCATCGGAATCTATAACTAGTGTCACAGGAATGGTTCAAATCATAGACAGTAGGAAGAGTCAGTCTTCTTGTACTTAAGTCGGCATTGTGCCTTTTCTATTTAATTCCGAAGCCATTTCAGTGTTTCATCGTCAATAAGAATGTCAGAGGGATACAGTAAACCTGAAGTGAAGCATCGGAATCTGTAACTAGCGTCACAGGAATGGTTCAAAACATAGACAGAAAGAAGAGTCAGTCTTATTTTACTTAAGTCGGCATTGTGCCTTTTGTATTTAATTCCAATGCAATTTCTGTGTTTCATCGTCAATAAGAAGGTCCAAGGGATACAGTAAACCTGAAGTGAAGCATCGGAATCTATAAATAGTATCACAGGAATGGTTCAAAACATAAACAGCAAGAAGAGTCAGTCTACTTGTACTTAAGTCGGCATTGTGCCTCTTCTATTTAATTCCGATGCAATTTCTGTGTTTCATCGTCAATAAGAAGGTCCAAGGGATACAGTAAATCTGAAGTGAAGCATCGGAATCTATAACTAGTGTCACAGGAATGTTTCAAAACTTAGACAATAAGAAGAGTCAGTCTTCTTGTACTTAAGTCGGCATTGTGCCTTTTATATTTAATTCCGATGCAATTTCTGTGTTTCTTCGTCCATATGAAGGTCAGAGGGATACAGTAAACCTGAAGTGAAGCATCGGAATCTATAACTAGTGTCACAGGAATGGTTCAAAACAGTCAGTAAGAAGAGTCAATGTTCTTGTACTTAAGTCGGTATTGTGCCTTTTGTATTTAATTCCGATGCATTTTCTGTGTTTCATCGTCAATAAGAAGGACCAAAGGATACAGTAAACCTGAAGTGAAGCATCGGAATCTATAACTAATGTCACAGGAATCGTTCAAAACATAGACAGTAGGAAGAGTCGGTCTTCTTGTACCTAAGTCGGCATTGTGCCTTTTGTATTTAATTCCGATGCAATTTCTGTGTTTCAACGTCAAAATGAAGGTCAGAGGGATACAGTAAACCTGAAGTGAAGCATCGGAATCTATAATAAGTGTCACAGGAATGGTTCAAAACAGTCAGTAAGAAGAGTCAGTCTTCTTGTACTTAAGTCGGCATTGTGCCTTTGTATTTAATTCCGAAGCTATTTCTGCATTTCGTCGCCAATTAGAAGGTCCAAAGGATACAGTAAACCTGAAGTGAAGTTCGGAATCAATAACTAATGACACAGGAATCGTTCCAAACATAGACAGTAGGAAGAGTCAGTCTTCTTGTACTTAAGTCGGCATTGTGACTTTTGTATTTAATTCCGATGCAATTTCTGTGTTTCATCGTCAAACAGAAGGTCAGAGGGATACAGTAAAACTGAAGTGAAGCATCGGAATCTGTAACTACTGTCACAGGAATGGTTCAAAACATAGACAGTAGGAAGAGTCAGTCTTTTTTTACTTAAGTCGGCATTATGCCTTTTGTATTTAATTCCGATGCAATATCTGTGTTTCATCGTCAATAAGAAGGTCCAAGGGATACAGTAAACCTGAAGTGAAGCGTCGGAATCTGTAACTAGCGTCACAGAAATGGTTCAAAACACAGTCAGTAAGAAGAGTCAGTTTCTTGTACTGAAGTCGTCATTGTGCCTTTTCTATTTAATTCCGATGCAATTTCTGTGTTTCATCGTCAATAAGAGGGTCCAAGGGATACAGTAAACCTGAAGTGAATCATCGTAATCTATAACTAGTGTCACAGGAATGGTTCAAAACATAGTCAGTACGAAGAGTCAGTCTTCTTGTACTTAAGTCGGCATTGTGCCTTTTGTATTTAATTCCGATGCAATTTCTGTGTTTCATCGTCAATAAGAAGGTCGGAGGGATACAGTAAACCTGAAGTGAAGCATCGGAATCTATAACTAGTGTCACAGGAATGGTTCTAAACATAGACAGTAAGAAGGGTCTGTCTTCTTGTACTTAAGTCGGCATTGTGCCTGTTGTATTTAATTCCGATGCAATATCTGTGTTTCATCGTCCATAAGAAGGTGCAGGGGATACATTAAACCTGAAGTGAAGCATCGGAATCTATAACTAGTGTCACAGGAATGGTTCAAACATAGACAGTAAGAAGAGTCAGTCTTCTTGTGCTTAAGTCGGCATTGTGCCTTTTCTATTTAATTCCGATGCCATTTCAGTGCTTCATCGTCAATAAGAATGTCAGAGGGATGCAGTAAACCTGAAGTGAAGCATCGGAATCTATAACTAGTGTCACAGGAATGGTTCTAAACATAGACAGTAAGAAGGGTCTGTCTTCTTGTACTTAAGTCGGCATTGTGCCTGTTGTATTTAATTCCGATGCAATATCTGTGTTTCATCGTCCATAAGAAGGTGCAGGGGATACATTAAACCTGAAGTGAAGCATCGGAATCTATAACTAGTGTCACAGGAATGGTTCAAACATAGACAGTAAGAAGAGTCAGTCTTCTTGTGCTTAAGTCGGCATTGTGCCTTTTGTATTTAATTCCGATGCAATTTCTGTGCTTCATCGTCAATAAGAAGGTCAGAGGGATACAGTAAACCTGAAGTGAAGCATCGGAATCTATAACTAGTGTCACAGGAATGGTTCAGAACAGTCAGTAAGAAGAGTCAGTCTTCTTGTACATAAGTCGGCATTGTGCCTTTTGTATTTAATTCCGATGCAATTTCTGTGCTTCATCGTCAATAAGAAGGTCTGAGGGATACAGTAAACCTGGAGTGAAGCATCAGAATCTATAACTAGTGTCACAGGAATGGTTCCAAACATAGTCAGTAAGTAGAGTCAGTCTTCTTGCACTTAAGTCGGCATTGTGCCTTTTCTATTTCATTCCGATGCAATTTCTGTGTTTCATTGTCAATAAGAAGGGCCAAGGGATACAGTAATCCTGAAGTGAATCATCGTAATCTGTTACTAGTTTCACAGGAATGGTTCAAAACATAGTAGGTACAAAGAGTCAGTCTTCTTGTACTTAAGTCGGCATTGTGCCTTTTGTATTTAATTCCGATGCAATTTCTGTGTTTCATCGGCAAAACGAAGGTCAGAGGGATACAGTAAACCTAAAGTGAAACATCTGAATCTATAACAAGTGTCACAGGAATGGTTCAAAACAGTCAGTAAGAAGAGTCAGTCTTCTTGTACTTAAGTCGGCATTGTGCCTTTTGTATTTAATTCCGAAGCTATTTCTGCTTTTCGTCGCCAATTAGAAGGTCCAAACGATACAGTACACCAGAAGTGAAGCATCGGAATCAATAACTAATGTCACAGGAATCGTTCAAAACATAGGCAGTAGGAAGAGTCAGTCTTCTTGTACTTATGTCGGCATTGTGCCTTTTGTATTTAATTCCGATGCAATTTCTGTGTCTCATCGTCAAAAAGAAGGTAAGAAGGATACAGTAAACCTGAAGTGAAGCATCGGAATCTATAACTAGTGTCACAGGAATGGTTCTAAACATAGACTGTAAGAAGGGTCAGTCTTCTTGTACTTAAGTCGGCATTGTGCCTTTTGTATTTAATTCCGATGCAATATCTGTGTTTCATCGTCAATAAAAAGGTGCAAGGGATACATTAAACCTGAAGTGAAGCATCGGAATCTATAACTAGTGTCACAGGAATGGTTCAAAACATAGACAGTAAGAAGAGTCCGTCTTCTTGTAGTTAAGTCGGCATTGTGCCTTTTGTATTTAATTCCGATGCAATTTCTGTGCTTCATCGGCAATAAGAAGGTCAGAGGGATACAGTAAACCTGAAGTGAAGCATCGGAATCTGTAACTAGTGTCACAGGAATGGTTCGAAACAGTCAGTAAGAAGAGTCAGTCTTCTTGTACATATGTCGGCATTGTGCCTTTTGTATTTAATTCCGATGCAATTTCTGTACTTCGTCGCCAATAAGAAGGTCCAAAGGATACAGTAAACCTGAAGTGAAGCATCGGTATCTATAACTAATGTCACAGGAATCATTCAAAACGTAGACAGTAGGAAGAGTCAGTCTTCTTGTACTTAAGTCGGCATTGTGCCTTTTGTATTTAATTCCGAAGCAATTTCTGTGTTTCTTCGTCAAAAAGAAGGTCAGAAGGATACAGTAAACCTGAAGTGAAGCATCGGAATCTGTAACTAGTGTCACAGGAATGGTTTAAAACATAGACAGTAGGAAGAGTCAGTCTTTTTGTACTTAAGTCGGCATTGTGCCTTTTGTATTTAATTCCGATGCAATTACTGTGTTTCATCGTCAATAAGAACGTCCAAGGGATACAGTAACCCTGAAGTGAAGCATCGGAATCTATAACTAGTGTCACAGGAATGGTTCAAAACATAGACAGTAGGAAGAATCAGTCTTCTTGTACTTAAGTCGGCATTGTACCTTTTCTATTTAATTCCGATGCAATTTCAGTGTTTCATCGTCAATAACATTGTCAGAGGGATACAGTAACCCTGAAGTGAAGCATCGGAATCTGTAACTAGCGTCACAGGAATGGTTCAAAACATAGACAGAAAGAAGAGTCAGTCTTCTTGTACATAAGTCGGCATTGTTCCTTTTCTATTTAATTCCGATGCAATTTCTGTGCTTCATCGTCAATAAGAAAGTCCAAGGGATACAGTAAAGCTAAAGTGAAGCATCGGAATCTATAACTAGTGTCACAGGAATGGTTCAAAACATAGACAGTAAGATGAGTCAGTCTTCTTGTACTTAAGTCGGCATTGTGCCTTTTCTATTTAATTCCGATGCAATTTCTGTGTTTCATCGTCAATAAGAAGGTCAGAGGGATACAGTTAACCTGAAGTGAATCATCGTAATCTATAACTAGTGTCACAGAAATAGTTCAAAACATAGTCAGTACGAAGAGTCAGTCTTCTTGTCCTTAAGTCGGCTTTGTGCCTTTTCTATTTAATTCCGATGCTATTTCTGTGTTTCATGGTCAATAAAAAGGTCAGAGGGATACAGTAAACCTGAAGTGAAGCATCGGAATCTATAACTAGTGTCACAGGAATGGTTCAAAACATAGACAGTAAGAAGGGTCAGTCTCCTTGTACTTAAGTCGGCATTGTGCCTTTTGTACTTAATACCGATGCAATATCTGTGTTTCATCGCCAATAAGAAGGTGCAAGGGATACAGTGAATCTGAAGTGAAGCATCGGAATCTATAACTAGTGTCACAGGAATGGTTCAAATCTTAGACAGTAAGAAGAGTCAATCTTCTTGTACTTAAGTCGGCATTGTGCCTTTTGTATTTAATTCCGATGCATTTTCTGTATTTCATCGTCAATAAGAAGGTCCAAAGGATACAGTAAACCTGAAGTGAAGCATCGGAATCTAAAACTAATGTCACAGGAATCGTTCAAAACATAGACAGTAGGAAGAGTCAGTCTTCTTGTACTTAAGTCGGCATTGTGCCTTTTGTATTTAATTCCGTTGCAGTTTCTGTGTTTCATCGTCAAAAAGAAGGGCAGAGGGATACAGTAAACCTGAAGTGCAGCATCGGAATCTATAACAAGTGTCACAGGAATGGTTCAAAACAGTCAGTAAGAAGAGTCAGTCTTCTTGTACTTAAGTCGGCATTGTGCCTTTTGTATTTAATTCCGAAGCTATTTCTGCATTTCGTCGCCAATTAGAATGTCCAAAGGATACGGTAAACCTGAAGTGAAGCATCGGAATCAATAACTAATGTCACAGGAATGGTTCAAAACATAGTCAGGTTGAAGAGTCAGTCTTCTTGTACTTAAGTCGGCATTGTGCCTTTTATATTTCATTCCGATGCAATTTCTGTGTTTCATCGTCAATAAGAAGGTCAGAGGGATACAGTAAACCTGAAGTGAAGCATCGGAATCTATAACTAGTGTCACAGGAATGGTTCTAAACATAGACAGTAAGAAGGGTCAGTCTTCTTGTACTTAAGTTCACATTGTGCCTTTTGTATTTAATTCCGATGCAATATCTGTGTTTCATCGTCAATAAGAAGGTGCAAGGGATACATTAAACCTGAAGTGAAGCATCGGAATCTATAACTAGTGTCACAGGAATGGTTCAATACATAGACAGTAAGAAGAGTCAGTCTTCTTGTACATAAGTCGGCATTGTGCCATTTGTATTTAATTCCGATGCAATTTCTGTGCTTCATCGTCAATACGAAGGTCAGAGGGATACAGTAAACCTGAAGTGGAGCATCGGTATCTATAACTAGTGTCACAGGAATGGTTCGAAACAGTCAGTAAGAAGAGTCAGTCTTCTTGTACATAAGGCGGCATTGTGCCTTTTGTATTTAATTCCGATGCAATTTCTGTGTTTCATCGTCAAAAAGAAGTCAGAAGGATACAGTAAACCTGAAGTGAAGCATCGGAATCTGTAACTAGTGTCACAGGAATGGTTCAAAACATAGACAGTGGGAAGAGTCAGTCTTTTTGTACTTAAGTCGGCATTGTGCCTTTTGTATTTAATTCCGATGTAATTACTGTGTTTCATCGTCAATAAGAACGTCCAAGGGATACAGTAACCCTGAAGTGAAGCATCGGAATCTACAACTAGTGTCACAGGAATGGTTCAAAACATAGACAGTAGGAAGAGTCAGTCCTCTTGTACTTAAGTCGGCATTGTACATTTTCAATTTAATTCCGATGCAATTTCAGTGCTTCGTCGTCAATAAGAATGTCAGAGGGATACAGTAACCCTGAAGTGAAGCATCGGAATCTGTAACTAGCGTCACAGGGATGGTTTAAAACATAGACAGAAAGAAGAGTCAGTCTTCTTGTACTTATGTCGGCATTGTTCCTTTTCTATGTAATTCCGATGCAATTTCTGTGTTTCATCGTCAATAAGAATGTCCAAGGCATACAGTAAAGCTGAAGTGAGGCATCGGAATCTATAACTAGTGTCACAGGAATGGTTCAAAACATAGACATTAAGAAGAGTCAGTCTTCTTGTACTTAAGTCGGCATTGTGCCTTTTCTATTCAATTCCGATGCAATGTCTGTGTTTCATCGTCAATAAGAAGGTCCAAGGGATACAGTAAAATTGAAGTGAATCATCGTAATCTAAAACTAGTGTCACAGGAATGGTTCAAAACATAGTCAGTACGAAGAGTCAGTCTTCTTGTACTTAAGTCGGCATTGAGCCTTTTGTATTTAATTCCGATGCAATATCTGTGTTTCATCGTCAATAAGAAGGTCAGAGGGATACAGAAAACCTGAAGTGAAGCATCGGAATCTATAACAAGTGTCACAGGAATGGTTCAAAACAGTCAGTAAGAGGAGTCAGTCGTCTTGTACTTAAGTCGGCATTGTGATTTTTGTTTTTCATTCCGAAGCTATTTCTGCATTTCGTCGCCAATTAGAGGGTCCAAAGGGTACAGTAAACCTGAAGTGAAGCATCGGAATCAATAACTAATGTCACAGGAATCGTTCAAAACATAGACAGTAGGAAGTGCCAGTCTTCTTGTACTTAAGTCGGCATTGTGCCTTTTGTATTTAATTCCGATGCAATTTCTGTGTTTCATCGTCAAAAAGAAGGTCAGAGGGATACAGTAAACCTGAAGTGAAGCATCGGAATCTGTAACTAGTGTCACAGGAATGGTTCAAAGCATAGACATTAGGAAGAGTCAGTCCCCTTGTGCTTAAGTCGGCATTGTGCCTTTTGTATTTAATTAAGATGCAATATCTATGTTTCATCGTCAACAAGAAGGTCCAAGGGATACAGTAAACCTAAAGTGAAGCATCGGAATCTGTAACTAGCGTCACATTAATGGTTCAAAACATAGTCAGTAAGAAGAGTCAGTCTTCTTGTACTTAAGTCGGCATTGTGCCTTTTCTATTTAATTCCGATGCAATTTCTGTGTTTCATCGTCAATAAGAACGTCCAAGGGATACAGTAAACCTGAAGTGAAGCATCGGAATCTGTAACTAGTGTCACAGGAATGGTTCAAATAATATACAGTAGGAAGAGTCAGTCTTCTTGTACTTAAGTCGGCATTGTGCCTTTTCTATTTAATTCCGATGCAATTTCAGTGTTTCATCGTCAATAAGAATGTCAGAGGGATACAGTAACCCAGAAGTGAAGCATCGGAATCTGTAACTAGCGTCACAGGAATGGTTCAAAACATAGACAGAAAGAAGAGTCAGTCCTCTTGTACTTAAGTCGGCATTGTGCGTTTTGTATTTAATTCCGATGCAATTTCTGTGTTTCATCGTCAAAAAGAAGGTCAGAGGGATACAGTAAACCTGAAGTGAAGCATCGGAATCTGTAACAAGTGTCACAGGAATGGTTCAAAACAGTCAGTAAGAAGGGTCAGTCTTCTTGTACTTAAGTCGGCATTGTGCCTTTTGTATATAATTCCGAAGCTATTTCTGCATTTCGTCGCCAATTAGAATGTCCAAAGGATACAGTAAACGTGAAGTGAAGCATCGGAATCAATATCTAATGTCACAGGAATCGTTCAGATCATAGCCAGTAGAAGAGTCAGTCTTCTTGTACTTAAGTCGGCATTGTGCCTTTTGTATTTAATACCGATGCAATTTCTGTGTTTCATCGTCAAAAAGAAGGTCAGAGGGATACAGTAAACCTGAAGTGAAGCATCGGAATCAGTAACTACTGTGACAGGAATGGCTCAAAACATAGACAATAGGATGAGTCAGTCTTCTTGTACTTAAGTCGGCATTGTGCCTTTTGTATTTAATTCCGATGCAATTTCTGTGCTTCATCGTCAATAAGGAGGTCAGAGTGGTACAGTAAACCTGAAGTGAAGCATCGCAATGTATAACTAGTGTCACAGGAATGGTTCGAAACAGTCAGTAAGAAGAGTTAATCTTCTTGTACTTAAGCCGGCATTGTGCATTTTGTATTTAATTCCGATGCATTTTCTGTGTTTCATCGTCAATAAGAAGGTCCAAGGGATACAGTAAACCTGAAGTGAAGCATCGGAATCTATAACTAGTGTCACAGGAATGGTTCAAAACATAGACAGTAAGAAGAGTCAGTCTTCTTGTACTTAAGTCGGCAATGTGCCTTTTCTATTTAATTCCAATGCAATTTCTATATTTCGTCGCCAATAAGAAGGTCCAAGGGATACAGTAAACCTGAAGTGAAGCATCGGAATCTATAAGTAGTGTCACAGGAATGGTTCAAGACATAGTCAGTAAGAAGAGTCAGTCTTCTTGTACTTATGTTGGAATTGTGCCTTTTGTATTTAATTCCGATGCAATTTCTGGGTTTCATCGTCAATACGAAGGTCCGAGGGATACAGTAAACCTGAAGTGAATCATCGGAATCTATAACTAGTGTCACAGGAATGGTTCAAAACATAGTCAGTAAGAAGAGTCAGTCTTCTTGTACTTAAGTCGGCATTGTGAATTTTCTATTTACTTCCGATGCAATATCTGTGTTTCATCGTCAATAAGTAGGTCAGAGGGATACAGTGAACCGGAAGTGAAGTATCGGAATCTATAACTAGTGTCACAGTAATGGTTCCAAACATAGTCAGTAAGAAGAGTCAGTCTCCTTGTACTTAAGTCGGCATTGTGCCTTTCCTATTTAATTCCGATGCAATTTCTGTGTTTCATCGTCAATAAGAAGGACCAAGGGATACAGTAAACCTGAAGTGAATCACCGTAATCTATAACTAGTGTCACAGGAATGGTTCAATACATAGTCAGTACGAAGAGTCAGTCTTCTTGTACTTAAGTCGGCATTGTGCATTTTGTATTTAATTCCGATGCAATTTCTGTGTCTCATCGTCAATAAGAAGGTCAGAGGGATACAGTAAACCTGAAGTGAAGCATCGGAATCTATAACCAGTGCCACAGGAATGGTTCTAAACATAGACAGTAAGAAGGGTCAGTCTTCTTGTACGTAAGTCGGCATTGTGACTGTTGTATTTAATTCCGATGTAATATCTGTGTTTCATCGTCAATACGAAGGTGCAAGGGATACAGTAAAATTGAAGTGAAGCATCGGAATCTATAACTAGTGTCACAGGAATGGTTCAAAACATAGACAGTAAGAAGAGTCAGTCTTCTTGTACTTAAGTCGGCATTGAGCCTTTTGTATTTAATTCCGATGCTATTTCTGTGTTTCATGGTCAATAAAAAGGTCAGAGGGATACAGTAAACCTGAAGTGAAGCATCGGAATCTATTACTATTGTCAGAGGAATGGTTCAAATTATAGACAGTAAGAAGGGTCAGTCTTCTTGTACTTAAGTCGGCATTGTGCCTTTTGTATTTAATTCCGATGCAATATCTGTGTTTCATCGTCAATAAGAAGGTCAGAGGGATACAGAAAACCTGAAGTGAAGCATCGGAATCTATAACAAGTGTCACAGGAATGGTTCAAAACAGTCAGTAAGAGGAGTCAGTCGTCTTGTACTTAAGTCGGCATTGTGATTTTTGTTTTTCATTCCGAAGCTATTTCTGCATTTCGTCGCCAATTAGAGGGTCCAAAGGGTACAGTAAACCTGAAGTGAAGCATCGGAATCAATAACTAATGTCACAGGAATCGTTCAAAACATAGACAGTAGGAAGTGCCAGTCTTCTTGTACTTAAGTCGGCATTGTGCCTTTTGTATTTAATTCCGATGCAATTTCTGTGTTTCATCGTCAAAAAGAAGGTCAGAGGGATACAGTAAACCTGAAGTGAAGCATCGGAATCTGTAACTAGTGTCACAGGAATGGTTCAAAGCATAGACATTAGGAAGAGTCAGTCCCCTTGTGCTTAAGTCGGCATTGTGCCTTTTGTATTTAATTCCGACGCATTTTCTGTATTTAATCGTCAATAAGAAGGTCCAAGGGATACAGTAAACCTGAAGTGAAGCATCGGAATCTATAACTAGTGTCACAGGAATGGTTCAAAACATAGACAGTAAGAAGAGTCAGTCTTCTTGTACTTAAGTCGGCAATGTGCCTTTTCTAATTAAGTCCAATGCAATTTCTGTATTTCGTCGCCAATAAGAAGGTCCAAAGGATATAGCAAACCTGAATTGAAGCATCGGAATCTATAACTAATGTCACAGGAATCGTTCAAACATAGACAGTAGGAAGAGTCAGTCTTCTTGCACTTAAGTCTGCATTGTGCCTTTTGTATTTAGTTCCGATGCAGTTTCTGTGTTTCATCGTCAATAAGAAGGTCCTAGGGATAGAGTAAACCTGAAGTGAAGCATCGGAATCTATAACTAGTGTCACAGGAATGGTTCAAAACATAGTCAGTAAGAGGAGTCAGTCTTCTTGTACTTAAGTCGGCATTGTGCCTTTTGTATTTAATTCCGATGCTATTTCTGTGTTTCATCGTCAATACGAAGGTCCAAGGGATACAGTAAACCTGAAGTGAAACATCGGAATCTATAAGTAGTGTCACAGGAATGGTTCAAAACATAGTCAGTAAGAAGAGTCAGACTTCTTGTACTTATCTTGGCATTGTGCCTTTTGTATTTAATTCCGATACAATTTCTGTGTTTCGTCGTCAATAAGAAGGTCAGAGGGATACAGTAGACCTGAAGTGAAGCATCGGAATCTATAACTTGTGTCACAGGAATGGTTCAAAACAGTCAGTTCGAAGAGTCTGTCTTCTTGTACTTAAGTCGGCATTGTGCATTTTGTATTTAATTCCGATGCAATTTCTGTGTTTCTTCGTCAATAAGAAGGTCCAAGGGATACAGTAAACCTGAAGTGAAGCATCGGTATCTATAACTAGTGTCACAGGAATGGTTCAAGACATAGACAGTAAGAAGAGTCAGTCTTCTTGTTTTTAAGTCGGCATTGTGCCCTTTGTATTTAATTCCGATGTAATTTCTGTGTTTCATCGTCCAAAAGAAGGTCAGAGGGATACAGTGAACCTGATGTGAAGCATCGGAATCTATAACTAGTGTCACAGGAATGGTTCAAAGCATAGACAGTAGGAAGAGTCGGGCTTCTTGTACTTAAGTCGGCATTGTGCCTTTTCTATTTAATTCCGATGCAATTTCTGGATTCTTCGTCAATTACGAGGTAAAAGGGATACAGTAAACCTAAAGTGAAGCATCGGAATCTATAACTAGTGTCACAGGAATGGTTCAAAACAGTCAGTTCGAAGAGTCTGTCTTCTTGTACTTAATTCGGCATTGTGCCTTTTGTATTTAATTCCGATCAATTTTCTGTGTTTCATCGTCAATAAGCATGTCAGAGGGATACAGTAAGCCTTAAGTGAAGCATCGGAATCTATAACTAGTGTCACAGGAATGGTCCAAAACAGTGAGTAAGAAGAGTCAGTCTTCGTGTACTTATGTCGGCATTGTGCCTTTTCTATTTAAATCCGATGCAATTTCTGTGTTTCATCGTCAATAAGAAGGTCCAAGGGATATAGTAAACGTGATGTGATGCATCGGAATCCATAACTAGTGTCACAGGAATGGACCAAAACATAGACAGTAGGAAGAGTCAGCCTTCTTGAACTCAAGTCGGCATTGTGCCTTTTGTATTTAATTCCTATGCAATTAGTGTGTTTCATCGTCAATAAGAAGGTCAGAGGGATACAGTAAACCTGAAGTGAAGCATCGGAATCTATAACTAGTGTCACAGTAATGGTTCAAAACATAGTCAGTAAGAAGAGTCAGTCTGCTTGTACTTAAGTCGGCATTGTGCCTTTTGTTTTTAATTCCGATGCAATTTCTGTGTTTCATCGTCAATAAGAATGTCCAAGGGATACAGTAAACCTGAAGTGGAGCATCGGAATCTATGACTAGTGACACAGGAATGGTTCAAAACATAGACAGTAAGAAGAGTCAGTCTTTTTGTACTTAAGTCGGCATTGTGCCATTTTCAACTTAATTCCGATGCAAGTAGTGTGTTTCATCGTCAATAAGAAGGTCAGAGGGATACCGTAAGCCTGAAGTGAAGCATCGGAATCTCTAACTAGTGTCACAGGAATATTTTAAATCATAGTCAGCATGAAGAGTCAGTGTCCTTGTACCTAAGTCGGCATTGTGCCTTTTGTACTTAATTCCGATGCAATTTCTCTGTTTCATCGTCAATAAGAAAGTCCAAGGGATACAGTAAACCTGAGGTAAAGCATCGGAATTTGTAACTAACGTCACAGGAATGGTTCTAAACATAGACACTAGGAAGAGTCAGTCTGCTTGTACTTAAGACGGCATTGTGCCATTTCTATTTAATTCCGATGCTATTTCTGTGTTTCATCTTCAATAAGAAGGTCAGACGGATACAGTGAACCTGAGGAGAAGCATCAGAATCTATAAATAGTGTCTCAGGAATGGTTCAAAACATAGACAGTAGGAAGAGTCAGTCTTCTTTTACTTAAATCGGCATTGTGCCTTTTGTATTTAATTCCCATGCAATTTCTGTGATTCATCGTCATAAAGAAGGTCAGAGGGATACAGTAAACCTGAAGTGAAGCATCGGAATCTCTAACTAGTGTCACAGGAATGATCCAAAACATAGACAGTAGGAAGAGTCAGTCTTCTTGTACTTAAGTCGGCATTGTGCCTTTTCTATTTAATTACGATGCAATATCTGTGTTTCATCGTCAATAAGAAGGACCAAGGGATACAGTAAACCTGAAGTGAAGCATCGGAAACTGTAACTAGCGTCACAAGAATGGTTCCAAACATAGTCAGTAAGAAGAATCAGTCTCCTTGTACTTAAGTCGGCATTGTGCCTTTTCTATTTAATTCCGATGCAATTTCTGTGTTTCATCGTCAATAAGAACGTCCAAGGGATACAGTAAACTTGAAGTGAAGAATCGGAATTTATAACTAGTGTCACAGGAATGGTTCAAAGCATAGACAGTAGGAAGAGTCAGTCTTCTAGTACTTAAGTCGGCATTGTGCCTTTTTCAATTTAATTCCGATACGATTACTGTGTTTCATCGTCAATAAGAAGGTCAGAGGGATACAGTAAACCTGAAGTGAAGCATCGGAATCTAAAACTAGTGTCACAAGAATGGTTCAACACATAGTCAGTAAGAAGAGTCAGTCTTCTTGTACTTCAGTCGGCATTGTGCCTTTTGCATTTAATTCCGATGCAATTTCTGTGTTTCATCGTCAAAAAGAAGGTCAGAGGGTACAGTAAACCTGATGTGAATCATTGGAATCCATATTTAATGTAACAGGAATCGTTCAAAACATAGACAGTAGGAAGAGTCAGTCTTCTTGTACTTAAGTCGACATTGTGCCATTTGTATTTAGTTCTGATGCAATTTCTGTGTCTCATCGTCAATAAGTAGGGCCAAGGGATACAGTAAACCTGAAGTGAAGCATCGGAATCTATAACTAGTTTCACAGGAATGGATCAAGATATAATCAGTAAGAAGTGTCAGTCTTCTTGTACTTATGTCGGCATTGTGCCTTATCTATTTAATTCCGATGCAATTTCTGTGTTTCATCGTCAAAATGAAGGTCAGAGGGTACAGTAAACCTGAAGTGAAGCAGCGGAATCTATAACTAGTGTCACAGGAATGGTTCGAAACATAGACAGTAGGAAGAGGCAGTCTTCTTTTACATAAGTTGGCATTGTGATTTTTGTATTTAATTTCGATGCACTATCTGTGTTTCATCGTCAATAAGAAGGTCCAAGGGATACAGTAAACCAGAAATGAAGCATCGGAATCTGTAACTAGTGTCACACTAATGGTTCAAATTGTAGACAGTAGCAACATTCAGTCTACATGTACTTAAGTCGCCATTGTGCATTTTGTATTTATTTCCGCTGCAGTTTCTGTGTCTCATCGTCAATACGAAGGTCAGAGGGATACAGTAAACCTGAAGTGAAGCATCGGCATCTGTAACTAGTGTCACAGGAATGGTTCATAACATAGTCAGTAGGAAGAGTCAGTCTTCTTGTACTTAAGTCAGCATTGTGCTTTTTGTATTTAAATCCGATGCAATTTCTGTGTTTCATCGTCAATAAGAAGGTCCAAGGGATACAGTAAACCTGAAGCGGAGCATCGGAAACTATAAATAGTGTCACAGGAATGGTTCAAAACATAGACTGTAAGAAGAGTCAGTCTTCTTGTACTGAAGTCGGCAAAGTCCATTTTTTAACTTAATTCCGATGCATTTACTGTGTTTCATCGCCAATAAGAAGGTCCAAGGGATTCAGTAAACCTGAAGTGAAGCATCGGAATCTATAACTAGTGTCACAGGAATGGTTCAAAACATAGTCAGTAAGAAGAGTCAGTCTTCTTGCACTTAAGTCGGCATTGTGCCATTTGTATTTAATTCCGATGAAATTTCTGTGTTTCATCGTCAATAAGAAGGCCCAAGGGATACAGTAAAGCTGATGTGGAGCATCGGAATCTATAACTAGTGTCACAGGAATGTTTCAAATCATAGACAGTAAGAAGAGTCAGTCATCTAGTACTTAAGTCGGCATTGTGCCCTTTTCAATTTAATTCCGATGCGATTACTGTGTTTCATCGTCAATAAGAAGGTCAGAGGGATACAGTGAACCTGAGGTAAAGCATCGGAATCTGTAACTAGTGTCACAGGAATAGTTCAAAACATAGACAGTAGGAAGAGTCAGTCTTCTTGTACTTAAGTCGACATTGTGCCTTTTCTATCTAATTCCGATGCAATTTCTGTGTTTCATCGTCAAAAAGAAGGTCCTAGGGTTACAGTAAAGCTGAAGTGAAGCATCGGAGTTTACAACTAGTGTCACAAGAATGGTTCAAAACATAGTCAGTAAGAAGAGTCAGTCTTCTTGTACTTATGTCGGCATTGTGCCTTTTGTATTTAATTCTGATGCAATTACTGTGTTTCATCGTCAATAAGAAGGTCCAAGGGATACAGTAAATTTGAAGTGAAGCACCGGAATCTGTAACTAGCGTCACAGGAATGGTTCAAAATATGGACACTAAGAAGAGTCCGTCTGCTTGTACTTAAGACGGCATTGTGCCATTTCTGTTTCATTCCGATGCAATTTCTGTGTTTCATCGTCAATAAGAAGGTCAGAGGGATACAGTGAACCTGAGGTGAAGCATCGGAATCTATAACTAGTGCCTCAGGAATGGTTCAAAATATAGACAGTAGGAAGAGTCAGTTTTCTTGTACTTAAGTCGGCATTGTGCCTTTTCTATTTAATTCCGATGCAATTTCGGTGTATCATCGCCAATAAGAAGGTCCAAAGGATACAGTAAACCTGATGTGAAGCATCGGAATCTATAACTAATGTCACAGGATTCGTTCAAAACATAGACAGTAAGAAGACTCAGTGTTCTTGTACTTAAGTTGGCATTGTGCCTTTTGTATTTAATTCCGATGCAATTTCTGTGTTTAATCGTCAATACGAAGGTCCGAGGGATACAGTAAACCAGAAGTGAATCATCTGAATCTATAACTTGTGTCACAGGAATGGTCAAAACTTAGTCAGTAAGAAGAGTCAGTCTTCTTGTACTTAAGTCGGCATTGTGCTTTTTGTATTTAATTCCGATGCAATATCTGTGTTTCATCGTTAATAAGAAGGTCAGAGGGATACTGTAAGCGTGATGTGAAGCATCGGAATCCACAACTAGTCACACAGGAATGGTTCAAAACATAGTCAGTAAGAAGAGTCAGTCTTCTTGTACTTAAGTCGGCATTGTGCTTTTTGTATTTAATTCCGATGCAATATCTGTGTTTCATCGTTAATAAGAAGGTCAGAGGGATACTGTAAGCGTGATGTGAAGCATCGGAATCCACAACTAGTCACACAGGAATGGTTCAAAACATAGTCAGTAAGAAGAGTCAGTCTTCTTGTACTTAAGTCGGCATTGTGCTTTTTGTATTTCATTCCTATTCAATTTCTGTGTTTCATCGTCAATAAGAAGGTCCAAGGGATACAGTAAGCCTGAAGTGAAGAATCGTAATTTATAACTAGTGTGACAGGAATTGTTCAAACATAGTCAGTAAGAAGAGTAAGTCTTCTTGTACTGAAGTCGGCATTGTGCCTTTTCTATTTAATTCCGATGCAATTTCTGTGTTTCATCGTCAATAAGAAGGACACAGGGATACAGTAAACCTGAGGTGAAGCATCGGAGTCTATAACTAGTGTCACAGGAATGGTTCAAAACATAGTCAGTAAGGAGAATCAGTCTTCTTGTACTTAGGTCGGCATTGTGCCTTTTCAATTAGATTCCGATTCAATTTCTGTGTTTCATCGTCAATAAGAAGGTCCAAGGGATAGAGTAATCCTGAAGTGAAGCATCGGAATCTGTAATTAACGTCACAGGAATGGTTCAAAACATAGACAGTAAGAAGAGTCAGTCTTCTTGTACATAAGTCGGCATTGTGCCTTTTGTATTTAATTCCGATGCATTTTCTGTGTTTCATCGTCAATATGAAGGTCCAAGGGATACACTAAACCTGAAGTGAAGCATCGGAATCTATAGTTAGTGTCACAGGAACGGTTCAAAACATAGTCAGTAAGAAGAGGCAGCCTTCTTGTACTTAAGTCGGCATTGTGCCTTTTGTATTTAATTCCGATGCCATTTCTGTATTTCATCGTCAATAAAAATGTCCAAGGTATACAGTAAACCTGAAGTGAAGCATCGGAATCTACAACTAGTGTCACAGGAATGATTCAAAACATAGTCAGTAAGAAGAGTCAGTCTTCTTGTACTTAAGTCGGCATTATGCCTTTTATATTTAATTCCGATGCTATTTCTGTGCTTCATCGTCAATAAGAAGGTCCAAGTGATATAGTAATCCTGAAGTGAAGCATCGGAATCTATAACTAGTGTCACAGGAATGTCTCAAAACATAGACAGTACGAAGAGTCAGTCTTCTTGTACTTAAGTCGGCATTGTGCCTTTTCTATTTAATTCCGATGCAATTTCTGTGTTTCATCGTCAATAAGAAGGTCCAAGGGTTTCAGTAAACCTGAAGTGAAGCATCGGAATCTATAACTAGTGTCACAGGAATGGTTCAAAAGATAGTCTGTAAGAAGAGTCAGTCTTCTTGTACTTAAGTCGGCATTGTGCCTTCTGTATTTAATTCGGATGCAATTTCTGTGTTTCATCGTCAATAAGATGATCCAAGGGATACAGTAAACCTGAAGTGTATCATCGGAATCTATAACTAGTGTACAGGAATGGTTCAAAACATAGACAGTTTGAAGAGTCAGCCTTCTTGTACTTAAGTCGGCATTGTGCCGTTTGTATTTAATTCCGATGCAACTTCTGTGTTTCATCGTCAATAAGAAGGTCAGAGTGATACAGTAAACCTGAAGTGAAGCATCGGAATCTAAAACTAGTGTCACAGGAATGGTTCAAAACATAGACTGTAGGAAGAGTCAGTCTTTTTGTACTTAAGTCCTCATTGTGCCTTTTGAATTTAATTCCGATGCAATTTCTGTGTTTCATCGTCAATAAGAATGTCCAAGGGATACAGTAAACCTGAAGTGAAGCATCGGAATCCATAGCTAGTGTCACAGGAATGGTTCAAAACATAGACAGTAAGAAGAGTCAGTCTTCTTGTACTTAAGTCGGCTTTGTGCCTTTTCAATTTAATTCCGACGCAATTTCTTTGATTCATCGTCAATAAGAATGTCAGAGGGATACATTAAACCTAAAGTGAAGCATCGGAATCTAAAACAAGGGTCACAGGAATGGTTCAAAACATAGACAGTAAGAAGAGTCAGCCTTCTTGCACTTAAATCGGCATTGCGCCTTTTCTTCTTAATTCCGATACAATTTATGTGTTTCATCGTCAGTAAGAAGGTCAGAGGGAAACAGAAACCTGAAGTGAAGCATCGGAACCTATACCTAGTGTCACAGGAATGGTTCAAAGCATAGGCAGTAAGCAGAGTCAGTCTTCTTGTCCTTAAGTCGGCTTTGTGCCTTTTGTATTTAATTCCGATGCCATTTCTGTGTTTCATCGTCAATAACAAGGTCCAAGGGATTCAGTAAATCTGAAGTGAAGCATTGGAATCTATAACTAGTGTCACAGGAATGGTTCAAAATATAGACAGTAGGAAGAGTCAGTCTTCTTGTACTTAAGTCGGCATTGTGCCGTTTGTATTTAATTCCGATGCAATTTCTGTGTTTCATCGTCAATAAGAAGATCCAAGGGATACAGAAAACCGGAAGTGAGGCATCGTAATCTATAACTAGTGTCACAGGAATGGTTCAAAACTTAGTCAGTAAGAAGAGTCAGTCCTCATGTACTTATGTCGGCATTGTGCCTTTTGTATTTAATTCCGATGCAATTTCTGTGTTTCATCGTCAACAAGAAGGTCCAAGGGATGCAGTACACCTGAAGTGAAGCAACGGAATCTATAACTAGAGTCACAGGTATTGTTCAAAACATAGTCAGTAACAGGAGTCAGTCTTCTTGGACCTAAGTGGGCATTGTGCGTTTTGTATTTAATTCCGATGCAATTTTGGTGTTTCATCGTCAATATGAAGGTCCAAGGGATACAGTAAACCTTGTGTGAAGCATCGGAATCTATAACTAGTGTCACAGGAATGGTTCAAAACAAAGACAGTATAAAGAGCCAGTTTCCTTGTACTTAAGTCGGCATTGTGCTTTTTGTATTTAAGTCCGATGCAATTTCTGTGTTTCATCGTCAATAAGAAGGTCAGAGGGATACAGTAAACCTGAAGTGAAGCATCGGAATCTAAAACTAGTGTCACAGGAATGGTTAAAAACATAGAGAGTAGGAAGAGTCAGTCTTCTCGCACTTAAGTCGGCATTGTGCCTTTTCTATTTAATTCCGATGCAATTTCTGTGTTTCATCGTCAATAAGAAGGTCGAGAAATACAGTAAACCAGAAGTGAAGTTACGGAATCTATAACTAGTGTCACAGGAATGGTGGAAAGCATAGGCAGTAAGGAGAGTCAGTCTTCTTGTCCTTAAGTCGGCATTGTGCCTTTGTATTTAATTCCGATGCAATTTCTGTGATTCATCGTCAATAAGAAGGTCCAAGGGATACAGTAAACCTGGAGTGAAGCATCATAATCTATAACTAGTGTCACAGGAATGGTTCAAATCATAGACAGTAAGATGAGTCAGCCTTCTTGTACTTAAGTCGCCATTGTGCCTTTTGTAATTAAATCCGATGCAATTTCATTATTTCATCGTCAATAAGAAGTACCAAGGGAAACGGTAAACCTGAAGTGAAGCATCGGAATCTATAACTAGTGTCAATGGAATGGTTCAAACATAGACAGTCGGAAGAGTCAGTCTTCTTGTACTTAAGTCGGCATTGTGCCTTTTTTTTAATTCCGAGGCAATTTGTGGGTTTCATCGTCAATAAGAAGGTCCAAGGGATACAGCAAATCTGAAGTGAAGTATCGGAATCTATAACTAGTGCCACAGGAATAGTTCAAAACATAGACAGTAACAAGAGTCAGTCTTCATGTACTTATGTCGGCATTGTGCCTTTTGTATTTAATTCCGATGCAATTTCTGTGTTTCATCGTCAATAAGAAGGTCAGAGGGAACAGTGACCCGGAAGTGAAGAGTCGGAACTTGTAACATGTGTCACAGAAATGGTTCAAAACATAGACAGTAAGATGAGTCAGTCTTCTTGTACTTAAGCCGGCATTGTGAATTTTGTATTTAATTCCGATGCAATTTCTGTGTTTCATCGACAATAAGAAGGTCAGAGGGATACAGTAAACCTGAAGTGAAGCATCGGAATGTATAACTAGTTTCACAGGAATGGATCAAGGTATAGTCAGTATGAAGAGTCAGTCATGTTGTACTTAAGTCGGCATTGTGCCTTTTCTATTTAATTCCGATGCAATTTCTGTGTTTCATCGTCAAAAAGAAGGTCAGAGGGTACAGTAAACCAGAAGTGAAGCAGCGGAATCTATAACTAGTGTCACAGGAATGGTTCGAGACATAAACAATAGGAAGATGCAGTCTTCTTTTACTTAAATTGGCATTGTGATTTTTGTATTTAATTTCGATGCACTATCTGTGTCTCATCGTCAATAAGAAGGCCCGAGGGTTACAGTAAACCAGAAATGAAGCATCGGAATCTGTAACTAGTGTCACACTAATGGTTCAAATCATATACAGGAGCAAGATTCAGTCCACATGTACTTATGTCGGCATTCTGCCTTTTGTATTTATTTCCGCTGCAGTTTCTGTGTCTCATCGTCAATACGAAGGTCAGAGGGATACAGTAAACCTGAAGTGAAGCATCGGCATCTATAACTAGTGTCACAGGAATGGTTCAAAAAATAGTCAGTAAGAAGAGTCAGTCTTCTAGTACTTAAGTCGGCATTGTGCGTTTTCTATTTAATTCCGATGCAATTTCGGTGTTTCGTCGCCAATAAGAAGGTCCAAGGGATACAGTAAATTTGAAGTGAAGCTTCGGAATCTGTAACCAGCGTCACAGGAATGGTTCAAAACATAGACACTAAGAAGAGTCAGTCTGCTAGTACTTAAGACGGCATTGTGCCATTTCTGTTTCATTCCGAAGCAATTTCTGTGTTTCATCGTCAATAAGAAGGTCAGAGGGATACAGTGAACCTGAGGTGAAGCATCGGAATCTATAATTAGTGTCACAGGAATGGTTCAAAACATAGTCAGTAAGGAGAGTCAGTCTTCTTGTACTTAGGTCGGCATTGTGCCTTTTCAATTAGATTCCGATGCAATTTCTGTGTTTCATCGTCAATAAGAAGGTCCAAGGTATAGAGTAATCCTGAAGTGAAGCATCGGAATCTGTAACTAACGTCAAAGGAATGGTTCAAACCATAGACAGTAAGAAGAGTCAGTCTTCTTGTACATAAGTCGGCATTGTGCCTTTTGTATTTAATTCCGATGCAATTTCTGTGTTTCATCGTCAATATGAAGGTCCAAGGGATACACTAACCCTGAAGTGAAGCATCGGAATCTATAACTAGTGTCACAGGAATGTTTCAAAACATAGACAGTACGAAGAGTCAGTCTTCTTGTACTTAAGTCGGCATTGTGCCTTTTCTATTTAATTCCGATGCAATTTCTGTGTCTCATCGTCAATAAGAAGGTCCAAGGGTTTCAGTAAACCTGCAGTGAAGCATCGGAGTCTATAACTAGTGTCACAGGAATGGTTCAAAAGATAGGCTGTAAGAAGAGTCAGTCTTCTTGTACTTAAGTCGGCATTGTGCCTTCTGTATTTAATTCGGATGCAATCTCTGTGTTTCATCGTCAATAAGAAGATCCAAGGGATACAGTAAACCTGAAGTGTAGCATCGGAATCTATAACTAGTGTCACAGGAATGGTTCAAAACATAGACAGTGGGAAGAGTCAGCCTTCTTGTACTGAAGTCGGCATTGTGCCGTTTGTATTTAATTCCGATGCAACTTCTGTGTTTCATCGTCAATAAGAAGGTCAGAGTGATACAGTAAACCTGAAGTGAAGCATCGGAATCTAAAACTAGTGTCACAGGAATGGTTCAAAACATAGACTGTAGGAAGAGTCAGTCTTTTTGTACTTAAGTCGGCATTGTGCCTTTTGTATTACATTCCGATGCAATTTCTGTGTTTCATCGTCAATAAGATTGTCCAAGGGATACAGTAAACCTGAAGTGAAGCATCGGAATCCATAGCTAGTGTCACAGGAATGGTTCAAAACATAGTCAGTGAGAAGAGTGAGTCTTCTTGTACTTAAGTCGGCTTTGTGCCTTTTCAATTTAATTCCGATGCAATTTCTGTGTTTCATCGTCAATAAGATTGTCAGAGGGATACATTAAACCTGAAGTGAAGCATCGGAATCTAAAACTAGTGTCACAGGAATGGTTCGAAACATAGACCGTAAGAAGAGTCAGCCTTCTTGCACTTAAATCGGCATTGTGCCTTTTCTATTTAATTCCGATACAATTTCTGTGTTTCATCGTCAGTAAGAAGGTCAGAGGGATACAGTAAACCTGAAGTGAAGCATCGGAATCTATAACTAGTGTCACAGGAATGGTTCAAAGCATAGGCAGTAAGCAGAGTCAGTCTTCTTGTCCATAAGTCCGCATTGTGCCTTTTGTATTTCATTCCGATGCCATTTCTGTGTTTCATCGTCAATAAGAAGGTCCAAGGGATTCAGTAAATCTGAAGTGAAGCATTGGAATCTATAACTAGTGTCACTGGAATGGTTCAAAACATAGGCAGTAAGAAGAGTCAGTCTTCTTGTTGATAAATCGGCATTGTGTCTTTTGTATTTAATTCCGATGCAATTTCTGTGTTTCATCGTCAATAAGAAGATCCAATTGATACAGTAAACCGGAAGTGAAGCATCGGAATCTATAACTAGTGTCACAGGAATGGTTCAAAACATAGACAGTAAGAAGAGTCAGTCTTCTTGTACTTAAGTCGGCATTGTGCCATTTGTATTTAATTCCGATGGAATTTCTGTGCTTCATCGTCAATAAGAAGGTCCAAGGGATTCAGTAAACCTGAAGTGAAGCATCGGAATCTATAACTAGTGTCACAGGAATGGTTCAAAACAAAGACAGTATAAAGAGTCAGTCTCCTTGTACTTAAGTCGGCATTGTGCTTTTTGTATTTAAGTCCGATGCAATTTCTGTGTTTCATCGTCAATAAGAAGGTCAGAGGGATACAGTAAACCTGAAGTGAAGCATCGGAATCTAAAACTAGTGTCACAGGAATGGTTCAAAACATAGAGAGTAAGATGAGTCAGTCTTCTCGCACTTAAGTCGGCATTGTGCCTTTTCTATTTAATTCCGATGCAATTTCTGTGATTCATCGTCAATAAGAAGGTCAGAGGGATACAGTAAACCTGAAGCGAAGGTTCGGAATCTATAACTAGTGTCACAGGAATGGTTGAAAGCATAGGCAGTAAGAAGGGTCAGTCTTCTTGTCCTTAAGTCGGCATTGTGCCTTCTGTATTTAATTCCGATGCAATTTCTGTGTTTCATCGTCAATAAGAAGGTCCAAATGATACAGTAAACCTGGAGTGAAGCATCATAATCTATAACTAGTGTCACAGGAATGGTTCAAAACATAGACAGTAAGAAGAGTCAGCCTTCTTGTACTTAAGTCGGCATTGTGCCTTTTGTAATTAAATCCGATGCAATTTCATTATTTCATCGTCAATAAGAAGTTCCAAGGGAAACAGTAAACCTGAAGTGAAGCATCGGAATCTATAACTAGTGTCAATGGAATGGTTCAAACATAGACAGTAGGAAGAGTCAGTCTTCTTTTACTTAAATTGGCATTGTGATTTTTGTATTTAATTTCGATGCACTATGTGTGTTTCATCGTCAATAGGAAGGTCCAAGGGATACAGTAAACCAGAAATGAAGCATCGGAATCTGTAACTAGTGTCACACTAATGGTTCAAATCATAGACAGTAGCGAGATTCAGTCTACATGTACTTATGTCGGCATTGTGCCTTTTGTATTTATTTCCGCTGCAGTTTCTGTGTCTCATCGTCAATACGAAGGTCAGAGGGATACAGTAAACCTGAAGTGAAGCATCGTCATCTATAACTAGTGTCACAGGAATGGTTCAAAACATAGTCAGTAAGATGAGTCAGTCTTCTTGTATTTAAGTCGGCATTGTGCCTTTTGTATTTAATTCCGATTCAATTTCTGTGTTTCATCGTCAATAAGATGGTCAGAGGGATACAGCAAACTAGAAATGAAGAATCGGAATCTAGAACTTTTGTCACAGGAATGGTTCAAAACATAGACAGTAAGAAGGGTCCGTCTTCGTGTATTTAAGTATTCATTGTGCTTTTTGTATTTAAATTCCGATGCAATTTCTGTGTTTCAACGTCAATAAGAAGGTCCAAGGGATACAGTAAACCTGAAGTTAAGCATCGGAATCTATAACTGGCGTCACAGGAATGGTTCAAAACATAGACTGTAAGAAGAGTCAGTCTTCTAGTACTTAAGTCGGCATTTTGCCTTTTATATTTATTTCCGATGCAATTTCTGTGTTTCATCGTCAATAAGAAGGTCAGAGGGATACAGTTAACCTGACGTAAAGCTTCGGAATCTATAACTAGTGTCACAGAAATGGTTGAAAGCATAGGCACTAAGAAGAGTCAGTCTTCTTGTCCTTATGTCGGCATTGTGCCTTTTGTATTTAATTCCGATGCAATTTCTGTGTTTCATCGTCAATAAGAAGGTCCAAGGGATACAGTAAACTTGGAGTGAGGCATCATAATCTATAACCAGTGTCACAGGAATGGTTCAAAACATAGACAGTAAGAAGAGTCAGCCTTCTTGTACTTAAGTCGGCATTGTTCCTTTCGTAATTAAATGCGATGCAATTTCATTATTTCATCGTCAATAAGAAGTTACAAGGGAAACAGTAAACCTCAAGTGAAGCATCGGAATCTATAACTAGTGCCAATGGAATGGTTCAAACATAGACAGTAGGAAGAGTCAGTCTTCTTGTACTTAAGTCGGAATTTTGTGCCTTTTGTATTTAATTCCGTGGCAATTTGTGGGTTTCATCGTCAATAAGAAGGTACAAGGGATACAGCAAACCTGAAGTGAAGCATCGGAATCTATAACTATTGTCACAGGAATAGTTCAAAACATAGACAGTAACAAGAGTCAGTCTTCTTGTACCTATGTCGGCATTGTGCCTTTTGTATTTAATTCCGATGCAATATCTGTGTTTTATCGTCAATAAGAAGGTCAGAGGGATACAGTAAACCTGAAGTGAAGCATCGGAATCAATAGCTAGTGTCATAAGAATGGATCAAGATATAGTCAGTATGAAGAGTCAGTCTTCTTGTAGTTAAGTCGGCATTGTGCCTTTTCTATTTAATTCCGATGCAATTTCTGTGTTTCACCGTCGAAAAGGAGGTCAGAGGGTACAGTAAACCAGAAGTGAAGCAGCGGAATCTATAACTAGTGTCACAGGAATGGTTCGAAACATAAACAGTAGGAAGATGCAGTCTTCTTTTACTTAAATTGGCATTGTGATTTTTGTATTTAATTTCGATGCACTATCTGTGTTTCATCGTCAATAGGAAGGTCCAAGGGATACAGTAAACCAGAAATGAAGCATCGGAATCTGTAACTAGTGTCACACTAATGGTTCAAATCGTAGACAGTAGCAAGATTCAGTCTACATGTACTTATGTCGGCATTGTGCCTTTTGTATTTATTTCCGCTGCAGTTTCTGTGTCTCATCGTCAATACGAAGGTCAGAGGGATACAGTACACCTGAAGTGAATCATCGTCATCTACAACTAGTGTCACAGGAATGGTTCAAAAAATAGTCAGTAACAAGAGTCAGTCCTCTTGTACTTAAGTCGGCATTGTGCCTTTTGTATTTAATTCCGATGCAATTCCTGTGTTTCATCGTCAATAAGAAGGTCCAAGGGATACAGTAAACCTGAAGCGGAGCATCGGAATCTATAAATAAGGAGGTCAGAGGGATACAGGAAACCTGAAGTGATGCATCGGAATCTCTAACTAGTGTCACAGGAATATTTCAACAGATAGTCAGTAAGAAGAGTCAGTCTTCTTGTACTTAAGTCGGCATTGTGATTTTTGTATTTAATTCCGATGCCATTACTGTGTTTCATCGTCAATAAGAAGGTCCAAGGGATACAGTAATTTTGAAGTGAAGCATCGGAATCTGTAAGTAACGTCACAGGAATGGTTCAAAACATAGACACTAAGAAGAGTCAGTCTGCTTGTACTTAAGACGGCATTGTGCCTTTTCTGTTTCATTCCGATGCAATTTCTGTGTTTCATCGTCAATAAGAAGGTCAGAGGGATACAGTGAACCTGAGGTGAAGCATCGGAATCTATAACTAGTGTCTCAGGAATGGTTCATAATATAGACATTAGGAAGAGTCAGTTTTCTTGTACTTAAGTCGGCATTGTGCCTTTTCTATTTAATTCCGATGCAATTTTGGTGTTTCATCGCCAATAATAAGGTCCAAAGGATACAGTAAACCTGAAGTGAAGCATCGGAATCTATAACTAATGTCACAGGATTTGTTCAAAACATAGACAGTAGGAAGAGTCAGTCTTGTGGTACTTAAGTCGGCATGGTGCCTTTTGTATTTGTTTCCGATGCAATTTCTGTGTTTCATCGTCACTAAGAAGGACCTAGGGATACATTAAAGCTGACGTGAAGCATCGGAATCTATAACTAGTGTCACAGGAATGGTTCAAAACATATTCAGTATGATGAGTCAGTCTTCTTGTATTTAAGTCGGCATTGTGCCTTTTGTATTTCATTCCGATTCAATTTCTGTGTTTCATCGTCAATAAGATGGTAAGAGGGATACAGCAAACTAGAAATGAAGAATCGGAAACTAGAACTTTTGTCACAGGAATGCTTCAAACATAGACAGTAAGAAGGGTCCGTCTTCGTGTATTTAAGTCTTCATTGTGCTTTTTGTATTTAATTCCGATGCAATTTCTGTGTTTCAACGTCAATAGGAAGGTCCAAGGGATACAGTAAACCTGAAGTTAAGCATCGGAATCTATAACTGGCGTCACAGGAATGGTTCAAAACATAGACTGTAAGAAGAGTCAGTCTTCTAGTACTTAAGTCGGCATTTTGCCTTTTATATTTATTTCCGATGCAATTGCTTTGTTTCATCGTCAATAAGAAGGTCCAACGGAGACAGTAAACCTGAAGTGAAACAAAGTAATCTATAACTGGAGTCACAGGAATGGTTCAAACATAGTCAGTAAGAAGAGTCGGTCTTCTTGTACTTAAGTCGGCATTGTGCTTTTTGTATTTCATTCCGGTTCAATTTCTGTGTTTCATCGTCAATAAGAAGATCCAAGGGATACAGTAAACCTGAAGTGAAGCATCGGAATCCATAGCTAGTGTCACAGGAATGGTTCAAAACATAGTCAGTGAGAAGAGTGAGTCTTCTTGTACTTAAGTCGGCATTGTGCCTTTTCTATTTAATTCCGATGTAATTTCTGTGTTTCATCGTCAATAAGAAGGTCCAAGGGATACAGTAAACCTGGAGTGAAGCATCGGAATCTATAACTAGTGTCACAGGAATGGTTCAAAACATAGTCAGTAAGAAGAGTCAGTCTTCATGTACTTACATCGGCATTGTGCCTTTTGTATTTAATTCCGATGCAATTTCTGCGTTTCATCGTCAATAAGAAGGTCCAAGGGATACAATAAACCTGAAGTGAAGCAATGGAATCTATAACTAGTGTCACAGGAATGGTTCAAAACATAGTCAGTAACAAGAGTCAGTCGTCTTTTACCTAAGTCGGCATTGTGCCTTTTCTATTTAATTCCGATGCAATTTCTGTGTTTTATCGTCAATAAGAAGGTCAGAGGGATACAGGAAACCTGAGGTGAAGCATCGGAGTCTATAACTAGTGTCACAGGAATGGTTCAATACATAGTCAGTAAGGAGAGTCAGACTTCTTGTACTTAGGTCGGCATTGTGCCATTTCAATTAGATTCCGATGCAATTTCTGTGTTTCATCGTCAATAAGAAGGTCCAAGGGATACAGTAAACCTGAAGTGAAGCATCGGAATCTGTAACTAACGTCACAGGAATGTTTCAAAACATAGACAGTAAGAAGAGTCAGTCTTCTTGTACGTAAGGCGGCATTGTGCCTTTTGTATTTAATTCCGATGCAATTTCTGTGTTTCATCGTCAATAAGAAGGTCCAAGGGATACAGTAAACCTGAAGTGAAGCATCGGAATCTATAATTAGTGTCACAGGAACGGTTCAAAACGTAGTCAGTAAGACGAGTCAGTCTTCTTGTACTTAAGTCGGCATTGTGCCTTTTGTATTTAATTCCGTTGCCATTTCTGTGTTTCATCGTCAATAAAAATGTCCAAGGGATACAGTAAACCTGAAGTGAAGCATCGGAAACTACAACTAGTGTCACAGGAATGATTCAAAACATAGTCAGTAAGAAGAGTCAGTCTTCTTGTACTTAAGTCGGCATTATGCCTTTTGTATTTAATTCCGATGCTATTTCTGTGCTTCATCGTCAATAAGAAGGTCCATCGGATACAGTAAACCTGAAGTGAAGCATCGGAATCTATAACTAGTGTCACAGGAATGTTTCAAATCATAGACAGTACGAAGAGTCAGTCTTCTTGTACTTAACTCGGCATTGTGCCATTTCTATTTAATTCCAATGCAATTACTGTGTTTCATCGTCAATAAGAAGGTCAGAGGGATACAATAAACCTGAAGTGAAGCATCGGAATCTCTAACTAGTGTCACAGGAATGGTTCAACAGATAGTCAGTAAGAAGAGTCAGTCTTCTTGTACTTAAGTCGGCATTGTGCCTTTTGCATTTAATTCCGATGCCATTACTGTGTTTCATCGTCAATAAGAAGGTCCAAGGGATACAGTAAATTTGAAGTGAAGCATCGGAATCTGTAAGTAACGTCACAGGAATGGTTCAAAACATAGACACTAAGAAGAGTCAGTCTGCTTGTACTTAAGACGGCATTGTGCCTTTTCTGTTTCATTCCGATGCAATTTCTGTGTTTCATCGTCAATAAGAAGGTCCAAGGGATACAGTAAACCTGAAGTGAAGCAATGGAATCTATAACTACTGTCACAGGAATGGTTCAAAACATAGTCAGTAACAAGAGTCAGTCGACTTTTACCTAAGTCGGCATTGTGCCTTTTCTACTTAATTCCGATGCAATTTCTGTGTTTTATCGTCAATAAGAAGGTCAGAGGGATACAGGAAACCTGAGGTGAAGCATCGGAGTCTATAACTAGTGTCACAGGAATGGTTCAATACATAGTCAGTAAGGAGAGTCAGACGTCTTGTACTTAGGTCGGCATTGTGCCTTTTCAATTAGATTCCGATGCAATTTCTGTGTTTCATCGTCAATAAGAAGGTCCAAGGGATACAGTAAACCTGAAGTGAAGCATCGGAATCTGTAACTAACGTCACAGGAATGTTTCAAAACATAGACAGTAAGAAGAGTCAGTCTTCTTGTACGTAAGGCGGCATTATGCCTTTTGTATTTAATTCCGATGCTATTTCTGTGCTTCATCGTCAATAAGAAGGTCCAACGGAGACAGTAAACCTGAAGTGAAGCATCGGAATCTATAACTAGTGTCACAGGAATGGTGCAAATCATAGACAGTAGGAAGAGATAGTCTTCTAGTACTTAAGTCAGCATTGTGCCTTTTCAATTTAATTCCGACGCTTTTTCTGTGTTTTGTCGTCAATAAGAGGGTCCTAGTGATACAGTAAACCTGAAGTGAAGCATCGGAATCTATAACTAGTGTCACAGGAATGTTTCAAAACATAGACAGTACGAAGAGTCAGTCTTCTTGTACTTAACTCGGCATTGTGCCATTTCTATTTAATTCCAATGCAATTACTGTGTTTCATCGTCAATAAGAAGGTCCTTGGGTTTCATTAAACCTGAAGTGAAGCATCGGAATCCATAGCTAGTGTCACAGGAATAGTCCAAAACATAGCCAGTGAGAAGAGTGAGTCTTCTTGTACTTAAGTTGGCATTGTGCCTTTTCTATTTAATTCCGATGTAATTTCTGTGTTTCATCGTCAATAAGAAGGTCCAAGGGATACAGTAAACCTGGAGTGAAGCATCGGAATCTATAACTAGTGCCACAGGAATGGTTCAAAACATAGCCAGTAAGAATAGTCAGTCTTCTTGTACTTAAGTCGTCTTTGTGCCTTTTCAATTTAATTCCGATGCAATTTCTGTGTTTCATCGTCAATAAGAAGATTCAAGGGATACAGTAAACCGGAAGTGAAGCATCGGAATCTATAACTAATGTCACAGGAATGGTTCAAAACATAGTCAGTAAGAAGAGTCAGACTTCATGTACTTACATCGGCATTGTGCCTTTTGTATTTAATTCCGATGCAATTTGTGTGTTTCATCGTCAATAAGAAGGTCCAAGGGATACAGTAAACCTGAGGTGAAGCAACGGAATCTATAACTAGTGTCACAGGAATGGTTCAAAAAATTGTCAGTAAGAAGACTCAGTCTTCTTGTACGTAAGTCGGCATTGTGCCTTTTGTATTTAATTCCGATGCAATTTCTGTGTTTCATCGTCAATAAGAAGGTCCAAGGGATACAGTAAACCTGAAGTGAAGCATCGGAATCTATAATTAGTGTCACAGGAACGGTTCAAAACGTAGTCAGTAAGAAGAGTCAGTCTTCTTGTACTTAAATCGGCATTGTGCCTTTTGTATTTAATTCCGTTGCCATTTCTGTGTTTCATCGTCAATAAAAATGTCCAAGGGATACAGTAAACCTGAAGTGAAGCATCGGAATCTACAACTAGTGTCACAGGAATGGTTCAATACATAGTCAGTAAGGAGAGTCAGACTTCTTGTACTTAGGTCGGCATTGTGCCTTTTCAATTAGATTCCGATGTAATTTCTGTGTTTCATCGTCAATAAGAAGGTCCAAGGGATACAGTAAACCTGGAGTGAAGCATCGGAATCTATAACTAGTGTCACAGGAATGGTTCAAAACATAGTCAGTAAGAAGAGTCAGTCTTCATGTACTTACATCGGCATTGTGCCTTTTGTATTTAATTCCGATGCAATTTCTGCGTTTCATCGTCAAAAAGAAGGTCCAAGGGATACAGTAAACCTGAAGTGAAGCAATGGAATCTATAACTAGTGTCACAGGAATGGTTCAAAACATAGTCAGTAACAAGAGTCAGTCGTCTTTTACCTAAGTCGGCATTGTGCCTTTTCTATTTAATTCCGATGCAATTTCTGTGTTTTATCGTCAATAGGAAGGTCAGAGGGATACAGGAAACCTGAGGTGAAGCATCGGAGTCTATAACTAGTGTCACAGGAATGGTTCAATACATAGTCAGTGAGGAGAGTCAGACTTCTTGTACTTAGGTCGGCATTGTGCCATTTCAATTAGATTCCGATGCAATTTCTGTGTTTCATCGTCAATAAGAAGGTCCAAGGGATACAGTAAACCTGAAGTGAAGCATCGGAATCTGTAACTAACGTCACAGGAATGTTTCAAAACATAGACAGTAAGAAGAGTCAGTCTTCTTGTACGTAAGGCGGCATTGTGCCTTTTGTATTTAATTCCGATGCAATTTCTGTGTTTCATCGTCAATAAGAAGGTCCAAGGGATACAGTAAACCTGAAGTGAAGCATCGGAATCTATAATTAGTGTCACAGGAACGGTTCAAAACGTAGTCAGTAAGACGAGTCAGTCTTCTTGTACTTAAGTCGGCATTGTGCCTTTTGTATTTAATTCCGTTGCCATTTCTGTGTTTCATCGTCAATAAAAATGTCCAAGGGATACAGTAAACCTGAAGTGAAGCATCGGAAACTACAACTAGTGTCACAGGAATGATTCAAAACATAGTCAGTAAGAAGAGTCAGTCTTCTTGTACTTAAGTCGGCATTATGCCTTTTGTATTTAATTCCGATGCTATTTCTGTGCTTCATCGTCAATAAGAAGGTCCATCGGATACAGTAAACCTGAAGTGAAGCATCGGAATCTATAACTAGTGTCACAGGAATGTTTCAAATCATAGACAGTACGAAGAGTCAGTCTTCTTGTACTTAACTCGGCATTGTGCCATTTCTATTTAATTCCAATGCAATTACTGTGTTTCATCGTCAATAAGAAGGTCAGAGGGATACAGTAAACCTGAAGTGAAGCATCGGAATCTATAACTAGTGTCACAGGAATGGTGCAAATCATAGACAGTAGGAAGAGATAGTCTTCTGGTACTTAAGTCAGCATTGTGCCTTTTCAATTTAATTCCGACGCTTTTTCTGTGTTTTGTCGTCAATAAGAGGGTCCTAGTGATACAGTAAACCTGAAGTGAAGCATCGGAATCTATAACTAGTGTCACAGGAATGTTTCAAAACATAGACAGTACGAAGAGTCAGTCTTCTTGTACTTAACTCGGCATTGTGCCATTTCTATTTAATTCCAATGCAATTACTGTGTTTCATCGTCAATAAGAAGGTCCTTGGGTTTCATTAAACCTGAAGTGAAGCATCGGAATCCATAGCTAGTGTCACAGGAATAGTCCAAAACATAGCCAGTGAGAAGAGTGAGTCTTCTTGTACTTAAGTTGGCATTGTGCCTTTTCTATTTAATTCCGATGTAATTTCTGTGTTTCATCGTCAATAAGAAGGTCCAAGGGATACAGTAAACCTGGAGTGAAGCATCGGAATCTATAACTAGTGCCACAGGAATGGTTCAAAACATAGCCAGTAAGAATAGTCAGTCTTCTTGTACTTAAGTCGTCTTTGTGCCTTTTCAATTTAATTCCGATGCAATTTCTGTGTTTCATCGTCAATAAGAAGATTCAAGGGATACAGTAAACCGGAAGTGAAGCATCGGAATCTATAACTAATGTCACAGGAATGGTTCAAAACATAGTCAGTAAGAAGAGTCAGACTTCATGTACTTACATCGGCATTGTGCCTTTTGTATTTAATTCCGATGCAATTTGTGTGTTTCATCGTCAATAAGAAGGTCCAAGGGATACAGTAAACCTGAGGTGAAGCAACGGAATCTATAACTAGTGTCACAGGAATGGTTCAAAAAATTGTCAGTAAGAAGACTCAGTCTTCTTGTACGTAAGTCGGCATTGTGCCTTTTGTATTTAATTCCGATGCAATTTCTGTGTTTCATCGTCAATAAGAAGGTCCAAGGGATACAGTAAACCTGAAGTGAAGCATCGGAATCTATAATTAGTGTCACAGGAACGGTTCAAAACGTAGTCAGTAAGAAGAGTCAGTCTTCTTGTACTTAAATCGGCATTGTGCCTTTTGTATTTAATTCCGTTGCCATTTCTGTGTTTCATCGTCAATAAAAATGTCCAAGGGATACAGTAAACCTGAAGTGAAGCATCGGAATATACAACTAGTGTCACATGAATGGTTCAATACATAGTCAGTAAGGAGAGTCAGACTTCTTGTACTTAGGTCGGCATTGTGCCTTTTCAATTAGATTCCGATGTAATTTCTGTGTTTCATCGTCAATAAGAAGGTCCAAGGGATACAGTAAACCTGAAGTGAAGCATCGGAATCTGTAACTAACGTCACAGGACTGTTTCAAAACATAGACAGTAAGAAGAGTCAGTCTTCTTGTACGTAAGTCGGCATTGTGCCTTTTGTATTTAATTCCGATGCAATTTCTGTGTTTCATCGTCAATAAGATGGTCCAAGGGATACAGTAAACCTGAAGTGAAGCATCGGATCTCTATAACTAGTGTCACAGGTATGGTACAAATCATAGACAGTAGGAAGAGATAGTCTTCTAGTACTTAAGTCGGCATTGTGCCTTTTCTATTTAATTCCGACGCTTTTTCTGTGTTTCGTCGTCAATAAGAGGGTCCTAGTGATACAGTAAACCTGAAGTGAAGCATCGGAATCTATAACTAGTGTCACAGGAATGTTTCAAAACATAGACAGTACGAAGAGTCAGTCTTCTTGTACTTAAGTCGGCATTGTGCCATTTCTATTTAGTTCCGATGCAATTACTGTGTTTCATCGTCAATACGAAGGTCCATGGGTTTCAGTAAACCTGAAGTGAAGCATCGGAATCCATAGCTAGTGTCACAGGAATAGTCCAAAACATAGTCAGTGAGAAGAGTGAGTCTTCTTGTACTTAAGTTGGCATTGTGACTTTTCTATTTAATTCCGATGTACGTTCTGTGCTTCATCGTCAATAAGAAGGTCCAAGGGACACAGTTAACCTGGAGTGAAGCATCGGAATCTATAACTAGTGTCACAGGAATGGTTCAAAACATAGCCAGTAAGAAGAGTCAGTCTTCTTGTACTTAAGTCGGATTTGTGCCTTTTCAATTTAATTCCGATGCAATTTAAGTGTTTCATCGTCAATAAGAAGAATCAAGGGATACAGTAAACCGGAAGTGAAGCATCGGAATCTATAACTAGTGTCACAGGAATGGTTCAAAACATAGTCAGTAAGAAGAGTCAGTCTTCATGTACTTACATCGGCATTGTGCCTCTTGTATTTAATTCCGATGCAATTTGTGTGTTTCATCGTCAATAAGAAGGTCCAAGGGATACAGTAAACCTGAGGTGAAGCAACAGAATCTATAACTAGTGTCACAGGAATGGTTCAAAAAATTATCAGTAACAAGAGTCAGTCGTCTTGTACCTAAGTCGACATTGTGCCTTTTCTATTTAATTCCGATGCAATATATGTGTTTCATCGTCAATAAGAAGGTCCAAGGGGTACAGTAAACCTGGTGTGAAGCAGCGAAATCTATAACTAGTGTCACAGGAATGGTTCACAGCATAGACAGTAAGAAGAGTCAGTCTTCTTGTACGTAAGTCGGCATTGTGCCTTTTGTATTTAATTCCGATGCGATTTCTGTGTTTCATCATCAATAAGAAGGTCCAAGGGATACAGTAAACCTGAAGTGAAGCATCGGAATCTATAACTAGTGTCACAGGAATGGTACAAATCATAGACAGTAGGAAGAGATAGTCTTCTAGTACTCAAGTCGGCATTGTGCCTTTTCTATTTAATTCCGACGCTTTTTCTGTGTTTCGTCGTCAATAAGAGGGTCCTAGTGATACAGTAAACCTGAAGTGAAGCATCAGAATCTATAACTAGTGTCACAGGAATGTTTCAAAACATAGACAGTAAGAAGAGTCAGTCTTCTTGTACTTAAGTCGGCATTGTGCCATTTCTATTTAATTCCGATGCAATTACTGTGTTTCATCGTCAATACGAAGGTCCATGGGTTTCAGTAAACCTTAAGTGAAGCATCGGAATCCATAGCTAGTGTCACAGGAATAGTCCAAAACATAGTCAGTGAGAAGAGTGAGTCTTCTTGTACTTAAGTTGGCATTGTGCCTTTTCTATTTAATTCCGATGCAATTTCTCTGTTTCATCGTCAATAAGATGGTCAGAGGGATACAGGAAACCTGAGGTGAAGCATCGGAGTCTATAACTAGTGGCACATTAATGGTTCAATACATACTCAGCAAGGAGAGTCAGTGTTCTTGTACTTAGGTCGCCATTGTGCCTTTTCAATTAGATTCCGATGCAATTTCTGTGTTTCATCGTCAGTAAGAAGGTCCAAGGGATACAATAAACCTGTAGTGAAGCATCGGAATCTGTAACTAACGTCACAGGAATGTTTCAAAACATAGACAGTAAGAAGAGTCAGTCTTCTTGTACATAAGTCGGCATTGTGCCTTTTGTATTTAATTCCGATGCAATTTCTGTGTTTCATCGTCAATAAGAAGTTCCAAAAGATACAGTAAACCTGAAGTGAAGCATCGCAATCTATAATTAGTGTCACAGGATCGGTTCAAAACATAGTCAGTAAGAAGTGTCAGTCTTCTTGTACTTAAGTCGGCATTGTGCCTTTTGTATTTAATTCCGATGCCATTTCTGTGTTTCATCGTCATTAAAAATGTCCAAGGGATACAGTTAACCTGAAGTGAAGCATCGGAATCTACAACTAGTGTCACAGGAATGATTCAAAACATAGTCAGTAAGAAGAGTCAGTCTTCTTGTACTTAAGTCGGCATTATGCCTTTTGTATTTAATTCCGATGCAATTTCTGTGCTTCATCGTCAATAAGCAGGTTCAACGGATACAGTAAACCTGAAGTGAAGCATCGGAATCTATAACTACTGTCACAGAAATGGTACAAATCATATACAGTAGGAAGAGATAGTCTTCTAGTACTTAAGTCGGCATGGTGCCTTTTCTATTTAATTCCGACGCTTTTTCTATGTTTCGTCGTCAATAAGAAGGTCCAAGTGATACAGTAAACACGAAGTGAAGCATCGGAATCTATAACTAGTGTCACAGGAATGTTTCAAAACATTGACAGTACGAAGAGTCAGTCTTCTTGTACTGAAGTCGGCATTGTGCCTTTTCTATTTAATTCCGATGCAATTTCTGTGTTTCATCGTCAATAAGAAGGTCCAAGGGTTTCAGTAAACCTGAAGTGAAGATCGGAATCTATAACTAGTGTCACAGGAATGGTTCAAAAGATAGTCTGTATGAAGAGTCAGTCTTCTTGTACTTAAGTCGGCATTGTGCCTTCTGTATTTAATTCCGATGCAATTTCTGTGTTTCATCGTCAATAAGAAGGTCCAAGGGTTACAGTAAACCTGAAGTGTAGCATCGGAATCTATAACTAGTGTCACAGGAATGGTTCAAAGCATAGACAGTAGGAAGAGTCAGCCTTCTTGTACTTAAGTCGGCATTGTGCCGGTTGTATTTAATTCCGATGCAACTTCTGTGATTCATCGTCAATAAGAAGGTCAGAGGGATACAGTAAACCTGAAGTGAAGCATCGGAATCTAAATCTAGTGTCACAGGAATGGTTCAAAACATAGACAGTATGAAGAGTCAGTCTACTTGTACTTAAGTCGGCTTTGTGCCTTTTCAATTTAATTCCGATGCAATTTCTGTGTTTCATCGTCAATGAGAATGTCAGAGGGATACATTAAACCTGAAGTGAAGCATCGGAATCTAAAACTAGTGTCACAGGAATGGTTCGAAACATAGACAGTAAGAAGAGTCAGCCTTCTTGCACTTAAATCGGCGTTGTGCCTTTTCTATTTAATTCCGATACAATTTCTGTGTTTCATCGTCAGTAAGAAGGTCAGAGGGATACAGTAAACCTGAAGTGAAGCATCGGCATCTATAACTAGTGTCACAGGAATGGTTCAAAGCATAGGCAGTAAGTAGAGTCAGTATTCTTGTCCTTAAGTCGGCATTGTGCCTTTTGTATTTAATTCCGATGCCATTTCTGTGTTTCATCGTCAATAAGAAGGTCCAAGAGATTCAGTAAATCTGAAGTGAAGCATTGGAATCCATAACTAGTGTCACAGGAATGGTTCACAATATAGACAGTAGGAAGAGTCAGTGTTCTTGTACTTAAATCGGCATTCTGCCTTTTTTATTTAATTCCGAAGCAATTTCTGTGTTTCATCGTCAATAAGAAGGTGAGAGGGATACAGTAAACCTGAAGTGAAGCATCGGAAGCTATAACTAGTGCCACAAAAATGGTTCAAAACATAGACAGTAGGAAGAGTCAGTCTTCTTGTACTTAATTCGGCATTGTGCCTTTTGTATTTAATTCCGAAGCAATTTCTGTGTTTCATCGTCAATATGAAGGTCCAAGGGATACAAAAAAAGCTGAAGTGAAGCATCCGAATCCATAATTAGTGTCACAGGAATGGTTCAAAACATAGACAGTGAGAAGAGTGAGTCTTCTTGTACTTAAGTCGCTAATGTGCCTATTCTACTTAATTCCGATGCAATTTCTGTGTTTCTTCGTCAATAAGAAGGTCCAAGGGATACAGTAAACCTGGAGTAAAGCATCGTAATCTATAACTAGTGTCACTGGAATGGTTCAAAACATAGACAGTAAGAAGAGTCTGTCCTCTTGTTCATAAGTCGGCATTGTGTCTCTTGTATTTAATTCCGATGCAATTTCCGTGTTTCATCGTCAGTAAGAAGGTCAGAGGGATACAGCAAACCTGAAGTGAAGCAACGGAATCTAAAACTAGTGTCACAGGAATGGTTCGTAACATAGACAGTAAGAAGAGTCAGCCCTCTTGCACTTAAATCGGCATTGTGCCTTTTCTATTTAATTCCGATACAATTTCTGTGTTTCATCGTCAGTAAGAAGGTCAGAGGGATACAATAAACCTGAAGTGAAGCATCGGAATCTAAAACTAGTGTCACAGGAATGGTTCAAATCATAGACTGTAGGAAGAGTCGGTCTTCTTATACTTAAGTCGGCATTGTGCCTTTTGTATTAAATTCCGATGCAACGTCTGTGTTTCATCGTCAATAAGAATGTCCAAGGCATACAGTGAACCTGAAGTGAAGCATCGTAATCCATAGCTAGTGTCACAGGAATGGTTCAAAACATAGTCAGTGAGAAGAGTGAGTCTTCTTGTACTTAAATTGGCATTGTGCCTTTTCTATTTAATTCCGATGTAATTTCTGTGTTTCAACGTCAACAAGAAGGTCCAAGGGATTCAGTAAACCTGGAGTGAAGCATCGGAATCGATAACTAGTGTCACAGGAATGGTTGAAAACATAGACAGTATGAAGAGTCAGTCTTCTTGTACTTAAGTCGGCTTTGTGCCTTTTCAATTTAATTCCGATGCAATTTCTGTGTTTCATCGTCAGTAAGAAGGTCAGAGGGATACAGTAAACCTGAAGTGAAGCATCGGAATCTATAACTAGTGTCACAGGAATGGTTCAAAGCATAGGCAGTAAGTAGAGTCAGTCTTCTTGTCCTCAATTCGGCATTGTGCCTTTTGTATTTAATTCCGATGCCATTTCTGTGTTTCATCGTCAATAAGAAGGTCCAAGGGATTCAGTAAATCTGAAGTGAAGCATTGGAATCTATAACTAGTGTCACAGGAATGGTTCAAAATATAGACAGTAGGAAGAGTCAGTGTTCTTGTACTTAAGTCGGCATTGTGCCTTTTGTATTTAATACCGAAGCAATTTCTGTGTTTCATCGTCAATAAGGTCAGAGGGATACAGTAAACCTGAAGTGAAGCATCGGAAGCTATAACTAGTGCCACAAAAATGGTTCAAAACATAGACAGTAGGAAGAGTCTGTCTTCTTGTACTTAATTCGGCATTGTGCCTTTTGTATTTAATTCCGAAGCAATTTCTGTGTTTCATCGTCAATATGAAGGTCCAAGGGATACAAAAAAAGCTGAAGTGAAGCATCCGAATCCATAATTAGTGTCACAGGAATGGTTCAAAACATAGACAGTGAGAAAAGTGAGTCTTCTTGTACTTAAGTCGGTATTGTGCCTATTCTATTTAATTCCGATGCAATTTCTGTGTTTCTTCGTCAATAAGAAGGTCCAAGGGATACAGTAAACCTGGAGTGAAGCATCGGAAGCTATAACTAGTGCCACAAAAATGGTTCAAAACATAGACAGTAGGAAGAGTCAGTCTTCTTGTACTTAAGTCGGCATTGTGCCATCTGTATTTAATTCCGATGCAATTTCTGTGTTTCATCGTCAATAAGAAGGTCCAAGGGATTCAGTAAACCTGAAGTGAAGCATGGGAATCTATAACTAGTGTCACAGGAATGGTTCAAAACAAAAAATTATAAAGAGTCAGTCTCCTTGTACTTAAGTCGGCATTGTGCTTTTTGTATTTAAGTCCGATGCAATTTCTGTGTTTCATCGTCAATAAGAAGGTCAGAGGGATACAGTAAACCTGAAGTGAAGCATCGGAATCTAAAACTAGTGTCACCGGAATGGTTCAAACATAGAGAGTAAGAAGAGTCAGTCTTCTCGCACTTACGTCGGCATTGTGCCTTTTCTATTTAATTCCGATGCAATTTCTGTGTTTCATCGTCAATAAGAAGGTCAGAGGGATACAGTAAACCTGATGTGAAGCTTCGGAATCTATAACTAGTTTCACAGGAATGGTTGAAAGCATAGGCAGTAAGAAGAGTCAGCCTTCTTGTACTTAAGTCGGCATTGTGCCTTTTGTAATTAAATCCCATGCAATTTCATTATTTCATCGTCAATAAGAAGTTCCAAGGGAAACAGTAAACCTGAAGTGATGCATCGGAATCTATAACTAGTGTCAATGGAATGGTTCAAACATAGACAGTAGGAAGAGTCAGTCTTCTTGTACTTAAGTCGGCATTGTGCCTTTTGTATTTAATTCCAAGGCAATTTGTGGGTTTCATCGTCAATAAGAAGGTACGAGGCATACAGCAAACCTGAAGTGAAGCATCTGAATCTATAACTAGTGTCACAGGAATAGTTCAAAACATAGACAGTAACAAGAGTCAGTCTTCTTGTACTTAAGTCGGCGTTGTGCCTTTTGTATTTAATTCCGATGCAATTTCTGTGTTTCATCGTCAATAAGAAGGTCAGAGGGAACAGTGACCCTGAAGTGAAGAATCGGAATCTGTAACTAGTTTCACAGAAATGGTTCAAAACATAGACAGTAAGAAGAGTCAGTCTTCTTATACTTAAGTCGGCATTGTGATTTTTGTATTTAATTTCGATGCACTATCTGTGTTTCATCGTCAATAAGAAGGTCCAAGGGATACAGTAAACCAGAAATGAAGCATCGGAATCTGTAACTAGTGTCACACTAATGGTTCAAATCATAGACAGTAGCAAGATTCAGTCTACATGTACTTATGTCGGCATTGTGAGTTTTGTATTTATTTCCGCTGCAGTTTCTGTGTCTCATCGTCAATACGAAGGTCAGAGGGATACAGTAAACCTGAAGTGAAGCATCGGCATCTATAACTAGTGTCACAGGAATGGTTCAAACATAGTCAGTAAGAAGTGTCGGTCTTCATGTACTTAAATCGGCATTGGCCTTTTGTATTTAATTCCGATGCAATTTCTGTGTTTCATCGTCAATAAGAAGGTCCAAGGGATGCAGTAAACCTGAAGTGAAGCATCGGAATCTATAACTAGTGTCACAGGAATGGTTCAAAATATAGACAGTAGGAAGAGTCAGTCTTCTTGTACTTAAGTCCTCATTGTGCCGTTTGTATTTAATTCCGATGCAATTTTTGTGTTTCATCGTCAATAAGATGGTCAGAGGGATACAGTAAACCTGAAGTGAAGCATCGGAAGCTATAACTAGTGCCAAAAAAATGGTTCAAAACATAGACAGTAGGAAGAGTCAGTCTTCTTGTACTTAAGTCGGCATTGTGCCTTTTGTATTTAATTCCGAAGCAATTTCTGTGTTTCATTGTCAATATGAAGGTCCAAGGGATACAATAAAAGCTGAAGTGAAGCATCCAAATCCATAATTAGTGTCACAGGAATGGTTCAAAACATAGACAGTGAGAAGAAAGAGTCTTCTTGTACTTAAGTCGGTATTGTGCCTATTCTATTTAATTCCGATGCAATTTCTGTGTTTCTTCGTCAATAAGAAGGTCCAAGGGATACAGTAAACCTGGAGTGAAGCATCGGAATCTATAACTAGTGTCACAGGAATGGTTCAAACATAGTCAGTAAGAAGAGTCAGTCTTCATGTACTTATGTCGGCATTGTGCCTTTTGTATTTAATTCCGATGCAATTTCTGTGTTTCATCGTCAACAAGAAGGTCCAAGGGATGCAATAAACCTGAAGTGAAGCAACGGAATCTAAAACTAGTGTCACAGGAATGGTTCAAAACATAGTCAGTAACAGGAGTCAGTCTTCTTGGACCTAAGTCGGCATTGTGCCTTTTGTATTTAATTCCGATGCAATTTTGGTGTTTCATCGTCAATATGAAGGTCCAAGGGATACAGTAAACCTGGTGTGAAGCATCGGAATCTATAACTAGTGTCACAGGAATGGTTCACAGCATAGACAGTAAGAAGAGTCAGTCTTCTTGTACTTAAGTCGGCATTGTGCCATCTGTATTTAATTCCGATGCTATTTCTGTGTTTCATCGTCAATAAGAAGGTCCAAGGGATTCAGTAAACCTGAAGTGAAGCATGGGAATCTATAACTAGTGTCACAGGAATGGTTCAAAACAAAGACAGTATAAAGAGTCAGTCTCCTTGTACGTAAGTCGGCATTGTGCTTTTTGTATTTAAGTCCGATGCAATTTCTGTGTTTCATCGTCAATAAGAAGGTCAGAGGGATACAGTAAACCTGAAGTGAAGCATCGGAATCTAAAACTAGTGTCACAGGAATGGTTCAAACATAGAGAGTAAGAAGAGTCAGTCTTCTCGCATTTAAGTCGGCATTGTGCCTTTTCTATTTAATTCCGATGCAATTTCTGTGTTTCATCGCCAATAAGAAGGTCAGAGGGATACAGTAAACCTGAAGTGAAGCTTCGGAATCTATAACTAGTGTCACAGGAATGGTTGAAAGCATAGGCAGTAAGAAGAGTTAGCCTTCTTGTACTTAAGTCGGCATTGTGCCTTTTGTAATTAAATCCCATGCAATTTCATTATTTCATCGTCAATAAGAAGTTCCAAGGGAAACAGTAAACCTGAAGTGAAGCATCGGAATCTATAACTAGTGTCAATGGAATGGTTCAAACATAGACAGTAGGAAGAGTCGGTCTTCTTGTACTTAGGTCGGCATTGTGCCTTTTGTATTTAATTCCAAGGCAATTTGTGGGTTTCATCGTCAATAAGAAGGTACAAGGCATACAGCAAACCTGAAGTGAAGCATCTGAATCTATAACTAGTGTCACAGGAATAGTTTAAAACATAGACAGTAACAAGAGTCAGTCTTCTTGTACTTAAGTCGGCATTGTGCCTTTTGTATTTAATTCCGATGCAATTTCTGTGTTTCATCGACAATAAGAAGGTCAGAGGGATACAGTAAACCTGAAGTGAAGCATCGGAATCTATAACTAGTTTCACAGGAATGGATCAAGGTATAGTCAGTATGAAGAGTCAGTCTTCTTGTACTTAAGTCGGCATTGTGCCTTTTCAATTTAATTCCGATGCAATTTCTGTGTTTCATCGTCAAAACGAAGGTCAGAGGGTACAGTAAACCAGAAGTGAAGCAGCGGAATCTATAACTAGTGTCACAGGAATGGTTCGGAACATAAACTGTAGGAAGATGCAGTCTTCTTTTACTTAAATTGGCATTGTGATTTTTGTATTTAATTTCGATGCACTATCTGTGTTTCATCGTCAATAATAAGGTCCAAGGGATACAGTAAACCAGAAATGAAGCATCGGAATCTGTAACTAGTGTCACACTAATGGTTCAAATCATAGACAGTAGCAAGATTCAGTCTACATGTACTTATGTCGCCATTGTGCCTTTTGTATTTATTTCCGCTGCAGTTTCTGTGTCTCATCGTCAATACGAAGGTCAGAGGGATACAGTAAACCTGAAGTGAAGCATCGGCATCTATAACTAGTGTCACAGGAATGGTTCAAAAAATAGTCAGTAAGAAGAGTCAGTCTTCTAGTACTTAAGTCGGCATTGTGCCTTTTGTATTTAATTCCAATACAATTTCTGTGTTTCATCGTCAGTAAGAAGGTCAGAGGGATACAGTAAACCTGAAGTGAAGCATCGGAATCTATAACTAGTGACACAGGAATGGTTCAATGCATAGGCAGTAAGTAGAGTCAGTCTTCTTGTCCTTAAGTCCGCATTGTGCCTTTTGTATTTAATTCCGATGCCATTTCTGTGTTTCATCGTCAATAAGAAGGTCCAAGGGATTCAGTAAATCTGAAGTGAAGCATTGGAATCTATAACTAGTGTCACAGGAATGGTTCAAAATATAGACAGTAGGAGGAGTCAGTCTTCTTGTACTTAAGTCCTCATTGTGCCGTTTGTATTTAATTCCGATGCAATTTTTGTGTTTCATCGTCAATAAGAAGGTCAGAGGGATACAGTAAACCTGAAGTGAAGCATCGGAAGCTATAACTGGTGCCACAAAAATGGTTCAAAACATAGACAGTAGGAAGAGACAGTCTTCTTGTACTTAAGTCGGCATTGTGCCTTTTGTATTTAATTCCGAAGCAATTTCTGTGTTTCATCGTCAATAAGAAGGTCCAAGGGATACACTAAAAGCTGAAGTGAAGCATCCGAATCCATAATTAGTGTCACAGGAATGGTTCAAAACATAGTCAGTGAGAAGAGTGAGTCTTCTTGTACTTAAGTCGGTATTGTGTTTATTCTATTTAATTCCGATGCAATTTCTGTGTTTCTTCGTGAATAAGAAGGTCCAAGAGATCCAGTAAACCTGGAGTAAAGCATCGTAATCTATAACTAGTGTCACTGGAATGGTTCAAAACATAGACAGTAAGAAGAGTCAGTCTTCTTGTTCATAAGGCGTCATTGTGTCTTTTGTATTTAATTCCGATGCAATTTCTGTGTTTCATCGTCAATAAGAAGATCCAAGGGATACAGTAAACCGGAAGTGCAGCATCGGAATCTATAACTACTGTCACAGGAATGGTTCAAAACATCGTCAGTAAGAAGAGTAAGTCTTCATGTACTTCTGTCGGCATTGTGCCTTTTGTATTTAATTCCGATGCAATTTCTGTGTTTCATCGTCAACAAGAAGGTCCAAGGGATGCAGTAAACCTGAAGTGAGGCAACGCAATCTATAACTAGTGTCACAGGAAAGGTTCAAAACATAGTCAGTAACAGGAGTCAGTCTTCTTGGACCTAAGTCGGCATTGTGCCTTTTGTATTTAATTCCGATGCAATTTTGGTGTTTCATCGTCAATATGAAGGTCCAAGGGATACAGTAAACCTGGTGTGAAGCATCGGAATCAATAACTAGTGTCACAGGAATGGTTCACAGCATAGACAGTAAGAAGAGTCAGTCTCCTTGTACTTAAGTCGGCATTGTGCCATTTGTATTTAATTCCGATGCAATTTCTGTGTTTCATTGTCAATAAGAAGGTCCAAGGGATTCAGTAAACCTGAAGTGAAGCATCGGAATCTATACCTAGTGTCACAGGAATGGTTCAAAACAAAGTCAGTATAAAGAGTCAGTCTCCTTGTACTTAAGTCGGCATTGTGCTTTTTGTATTTAAGTCCGATGCAATTTCTGTGTTTCATCGTCAATAAGAAGGTCAGAGGGATACAGTAAACCTGAAGTGAAGCATCGGAATCTAAAACTAGTGTCACAGGAATGGTTCAAAACATAGAGAGTAAGAAGAGTCAGTCTTCTCGCACTTAAGTCGGCATTGTGCCTTTTCTATTTAATTCCGATGCAATTTCTGTGTTTCATCGTCAATAAGAAGGTCAGAGGGATACAGTAAACCTGAAGTGAAGCTTCGGAATCTATAACTAGTGTCACAGGAATGGTTGAAAGCATAGGCAGTAAGAAGAGTCAGTCTTCTTGTCCTTAAGTCCGCATTGTGCCTTTTGTATTTAATTTCGATGCAATTTCTGTGTTTCATCGTCAATAAGAAGGTCCAAGGGATACAGTAAACCTGGAGTGAAGCATCATAATCTATAACCAGTGTCACAGGAATGGTTCATAACATAGACAGTAAGAAGAGTCAGCCTTCCTGTACTTAAGTCGGCATTGTGCCTTTTGTAATTAAATGCGATGCAATTTCATTATTTCATCGTCAATAAGAAGTTCCAAGGGAAACAGTAAACCTGAAGTGAAGCATCGGAATCTATAACTAGTATCAATGGAATGGTTCAAACATAGACAGTAGGAAGAGTCAGTCTTGTTGTACTTAAGTCGGCATTGTGCCTTTTGTATTTAATTCCGTGGCAATTTGTGGGTTTCATCGTCAATAAGAAGGTACAAGGGATACAGCAAACCTGAAGTGAAGCATCGGAATCTATAACTAGTGTCACAGGAATAGTTCAAAACATAGACAGTAACAAGAGTCAGTCTTCTTGTACTTAAGTCGGTATTGTGATTTTTGTATTTAATTCCGATGCAATTTCTGTGTTTTATCGTCAATAAGAAGGTCAGAGGGAACAGTGACCCTGAAGTGAAGAATCGGAATCTGTAACTAGTGTCACAGAAATGGTTCAAAACATAGACAGTAAGAAGAGTCAGTCTTCCTGTACTTAAGTCGGCATTGTGAATTTTGTATTTAATTCCGATGCAATCTCTGTGTTTCATCGACAATAAGAAGGTCAGAGGGATACAGTAAACCTGATGTGAAGCATCGGAATCTATAACTAGTTTCACAGGAATGGATCAAGATATAGTCAGTATGAAGAGTCAGTCGTCTTGTACGTATGTCGGCATTGTGCCTTTTCTATTTATTTCCACTGCGGTTTCTGTGTCTCATCGTCAATACGAAGGTCAGAGGGATACAGTAAACCTGAAGTGAAGCATCGGCATCTATAACTAGTGTCACAGGTATGGTTCAACACATAATCAGTAAGAAGAGTCAGTCTTCTTGTACTTAAGTCAGCATTGTGCCTTTTGTATTTAATTCCGATGCAATTACTGTGTTTCATCGTCAATAAGAAGGTCCAAGCGATACAGTAAATTTGAAGTGAAGCATCGGAATCTGTAACTAACGTCACAGGAATGGTTCAAAACATAGACACTAAGAAGAGTCAGTCTGCTTGTACTTAAGACGGCATTGTGCCTTTTATGTTTCATTCCGATGCAATTTCTGTGTTTCATCGTCAATAAGAAGGTCAGAGGGATACAGTGAACCTGAGGTGAAGCATCGGAATCTATAACTAGTGTCACAGGAATGGTTCGTAATATAGACAGTAGGAAGAGTCAGTTTTCTTGTACTTAAGTCGGCATTGTGCCTTTTCTATTTAATTCCGATGCAAGTTTGGTGTTTCGTCGCCAATAAGAAGGTCCAAAGGATACAGTAAGCCTGAAGTGAAGCATCGGAATCTATAACTAATGTCACAGGATTCGTTCAAGACATAGCCAGTAGGAAGATTCAGTCTTGTGGCACTTAAGTCGGCATGGTGCCCTTTGTGTTTGGTTCCGATGCAATTTCTGTGTTTCATCGTCACTAAAAAGGACCTAGGGATACAGTAAACCTGAAGTGAAGCATCGGAATCTATAACTAGTGTCACAGGAATGGTTCGTAATATAGACAGTAGGAAGAGTCAGTTTTCTTGTACTTAAGTCGGCATTGTGCCTTTTCTATTTAATTCCGATGCAATTTCTGTGTTTCGTCGTCAATAAGAAGGTCCAAGGGATACAGTAAACCTGAAGTTAAGCATCGGAATCTATAACTGGCGTCACAGGAATGGTTCAAAGCATAGACTGTAAGAAGAGTCACTCTTCTAGTACTTAAGTCGGCATTTTGCCTTTTATATTTATTTCCGGTGCAATTGCTGTGTTTCATCGTCAATAAGAAGGTCCAAGGGATACAGTAAAGCTGAAGTGAAGCATAGGAATCTATAACTAGTGTCACAGGAATGGTTCAAAACATAGTCAGTAAGATGAGTCAGTCTTCTTGTATTTAAGTCGGCATTGTGCCTTTTGTATTTAATTCCGATTCAATTTCTCTTTTTCATCGTCAACAAGATGGTCAGAGGGATACAGGAGACCTGAGGTGAAGCATCGGAGTCTATAACTAGTGTCACAGGAATGGTTCAATACATAGTCAGTAACGAGAGTCAGACTTCTTGTACTTAGGTCGGCATTGTGCCTTTTCAATTAGATTCCGATGCAATTTTTGTGTTTCATCGTCAATAAGAAGGTCCAAGGGATACAGTAAACCTGAAGTGAAGCATCGGAATCTGTAACTAACGTCACAGGAATGTTTCAAAACATAGACAGTAAGAAGAGCCAGTCTTCTTGTACGTAAGTCGGCATTGTGCCTTTTGTATTTAATTCCGATTCAATTTCTGTGTTTCATCGTCAATACGAAGGTCCGAGGGATACAGTAAACCAGAAGTGAAGCATCTGAATCTATAACTTGTGTCACAGGTATGGTTCAAAACATAGTCAGTAAGGAGAGTCAGTCTTCTAGTACTTAAGTCGCCATTGTGCCTTTTGTATTTAATTCCGATGCAATATCTGTGTTTCATCGTTAATAAGAAGGTCAGAGGGATGTTGTAAACATGAAGTGAAGCATCGGAATCTATAACTAGTGTCACAGGAATGGATCAAGATATAGTCAGTAAGAAGAGTCAGTCTTCTTGTACATAAGTCGGCATTCCGCCTTTTCTATTTAATTCTGATGCAATTTCTGTGTTTCGTCGTCAATAAGAAGGTCCAAGGGATACAGTAAACATGAAGTGAAGCATCGGAATCTGTAACTAACGTCACAGGAATGTTTCAAAACATAGACAGTTAGAAGAGCCAGTCTTCTTGTACGTAAGTCGGCATTGTGCCTTTTGTAGTTAATTCCGATGCAATTTCTGTGTTTTATCGTCAATACGAAGGCCCGAGGGATACAGTAAACCAGAAGTGAAGCATCTGAATCTATAACTTGTGTCACAGTTATGGTTCTAAACATAGTCAGTAAGAAGAGTCAGTCTTCTAGTACTTAAGTCGGCATTGTGCCTTTTGTAATTAATTCCGATGCAATATCTGTGTTTCATCGTTAATAAGAAGGTCAGAGGGATGCTGTAAACATGAAGTGAAGCATCGGAATCCACAACTAGTCACACAGGAATGGTTCAAATAATAGTCAGTTAGAACAGTCAGACTTCTTGTACCTAAGTAGGCATTGTGCCTTTTCTATTTAATTCCGATGCAATTACTGTGTTTCATCGTCAATAAGAAGGTCCAAGGGATACAGTAAACCTGAAGTGAAGCATCGGAATCTATAACTAGTGTCACAGGAATGGATCAAGATACAGTCAGTAAGAAGAGTCAGTCTTCTTGTACATAAGTCGGCATTGCACCTTTTCTATTTAATTCCGATGCAATTTCTGTGTTTCGTCGTCAATAAGAAGGTCCAGGGGATACAGTAAAACTGAAGTTAAGCATCGGAATCTATAACTGGCGTCACAGGAATGGTTCAAAGCATAGACTGTAAGAAGAGTCAGTCTTCTAGTACTTAAGTCGGCATTTTGCCTTTTATATTTATTTCCGATGCAATTGCTGTGTTTCATCGTCAATAAGAAGGTCCAAGGGATACAGTAAAGCTGAAGTGAAGCATCGGAATCTATAACTAGTGTCACAGGAATGGTTCAAAACATAGTCAGTAAGATGAGTCAGTCTTCTTGTATTTAAGTCGGCATTGTGCCTTTTGTATTTAATTCCCATTGAATTTCTGTGTTTCATCGTCAATAAGATGGTCAGAGGGAAACAGTAAACTAGAAATGAAGCATCGTAATCTAGAACTTTTGTCACAGGAATGGTTCAAAACATAGACAGTAAGAAGGGTCCGTCTTCGTGTATTTAAGTCTTCATTGTGCTTTTTGTATTTAATTCCGATGCAATTTCTGTGTTTCAACGTCAATAAGAGGGTCCAAGGGATACAGTAAACCTGAAGTTAAGCATCGGAATCTATAACTGGCGTCACAGGAATGGTTCAAAACATAGACTGTAAGAAGAGTCAGTCTTCTAGTACTTAAGTCGGCATTTTACCTTTTATATTTATTTCCGATGCAATTGCTGTGTTTCATAGTCAATAAGAAGGTCCAATGGATACAGTAAACCTGACGTGAAACAAAGTAATCTATAACTGGTGTCACAGGAATGGTTCAAACATAGTCAGAAAGAAGAGTCGGTCTTCTTGTACTTAAGTCGGCATTGTGCTTTTTGTATTTCATTCCGAATCAATTTCTGTGTTTCATCGTCAATAAGAAGGTCCAAGGGATACAGTAAACCTGAAGTGAAGTATCGGAATCCATAGCTAGTGTCACAGGAACGGTTTAAAACATAGTCAGTGAGAAGAGAGAGTCTTCTTGTACTGAAGTCGGCATTGTGCCTTTTCTATTTAATTCCGATGTAATTTCTGTGTTTCATCGTCAATAAGAAGGTCCAAGGGATACAGTAAACCTGGAGTGAAGCTTCGGAATCTATAACTAGTGTCACAGGAGTGGTTCGAAACATAGTCAGTAAGAAGAGTCAGCCTTCATGTACTTACATCGGCATTGTGCCTTTTGTATTTAATTCCGATGCAATTTCTGCGTTTCATCGTCAATAAGAAGGTCCAAGGGATACAGTAAACCTGAAGTGAAGCAACGGAATCTATAACTAGTGTCACAGGAATGGTTCAAAACATAGTCAGGAACAAGAGTCAGTCGTCTTTTACCTAAGTCGGCATTGTGCCTTTTCTATTTAATTCCGTTCAATTTCTGTGTTTTATCGTCAATAAGAAGGTCAGAGGGATACAGGAAACCTGAGGTGAAGCATCGGAGTCTATAACTAGTGTCACAGGAATGGTTCAATACATAGTCAGTAAGGAGAGTCAGACTTCTAGTACTTAGGTCAGCATTGTGCCTTTTCAATTAGATTCCGATGCAATTTCTGTGTTTCATCGTCAATAAGAAGGTCCAAGGGATACAGTAAACCTGAAGTGAAGCATCGGAATCGGTAACTAACGTCACAGGAATGTTTCAAAACATAGTCAGTAAGAAGAGCCAGTCTTCTAGTACTTAAGTCGGCATTGTGCCTGTTGTATTTAATTCCGATGCAATATCTGTGTTTCATCGTTAATAAGAAGGTCAGAGGGATGCTGTAAACATGAAGTGCAGCATCGGAATCCACAACTAGTCACACAGGAATGGTTCAAATAATAGTCAGTTAGAACAGTCAGACTTCTTGTACCTAAGTCGGCATTGTGCCTTTTCTATTTAATTCCGATGCAATTTCTGTGTTTTATCGTCAATAAGAAGGTCAGTGGGATACAGGAAACCTGAGGCAAAGCATCGGAGTCTATAACTAGTGTCACAGGAATGGTTCAATACATAGTCAGTAAGGAGAGTCAGACTTCTTGTACTTAGGCCGGCATTGTGCCTTTTCAATTAGATTCCGATGCAATTTCTGTGTTTCATCGTCAATAAGAAGGTCCAAGGGATACAGTAAACCTGAAGTGAAGCATCGGAATCTGTAACTAACGTCACAGGAATGTTTCAAAACATAGACAGTAAGAAGAGCCAGTCTTCTTGTACGTAAGTCGGCATTGTGCCTTTTGTATTTAATTCCGATGCAATTTCTGTGTTTCATCATCAATACGAAGGTCCGAGGGATACAGTAAACCAGAAGTGAAGCATCTGAATCTATAACTTGTGTCACAGGTATGGTTCAAAACATAGTCAGTAAGAAGAGTCAGTCTTCTAGTACTTAAGTCGGCATTGTGCCTTTTCTATTTAATTCCGATGCAATATCTGTGTTTCATCGTCAATAAGAAGGTCCAAGGGATACAGTAAACCTGGAGTGAAGCATCGGAATCTGTAACTAGTGTCGCAGGAATGGTTCAAAACATAGTCAGTAAGAAGAGTCAGTCTTCATGTACTTACATCGGCATTGTGCCTTTTGTATTTAATTCCGATGCAATTTCTGCGTTTCATCGTCAATAAGAAGGTCCAAGGGATACAGTAAACCTGAAGTGAAGCATCGGAATCTATAACTAGTGTCACAGGAACGGTTCAAAACGTAGTCAGTAAGAAGAGTCAGTCTTCTTGTACGTAAGTCGGCATTGTGCCTTTTGTATTTAATTCCGTTGCCATTTCTGTGTTTCATCGTCAATAAAAATGTCCAAGGGATACAGTAAACCTGAAGTGAAGCATCGGAATCTTCAACTAGTGTCACAGGAATGACTCAAAACATAGTAAGAAGAGTCAGTATTCTTGTACTTAAGTCGGCATTATGCCTCTTGTATTTAATTCCGATGCAATTTCTGTGCTTCATCGTCAATAAGAAGGTCCAACGGATACAGTAAACCTGAACTGAAGCATCGGAATCTATAACTAGTGTCACAGGAATGGTTCAATACATAGTCAGTAAGGAGAGTCAGACTTCTTGTACTTAGGTCGGCATTGTGCCTTTTCAATTACATTCCGATGCAATTTCTGTGTTTCATCGTCAATATGAAGGTCCAAGGGATACAGTAAACCTGAAGTGAAGCATCGGAATCTGTAACTAACGACACAGGAATGTTTCAAAACATAGACAGTAAGAAGAGCCAGTCTTCTAGTACTTAAGTCGGCATTGTGCCTTTTGTATTTAATTCCGATGCAATATCTGTGTTTCATCGTTAATAAGAAGGTCAGAGGGATGCTGTAAACATGAAGTGAAGCATCGGAATCCACAACTAGTCACACAGGAATGGTTCAAATAATAGTCAGTTAGAACAGTCAGACTTCTTGTACTTAAGTCGGCATTGTGCCTTTTCTATTTAATTCCGATGCAATTACTGTGTTTCATCGTCAGTAAGAAAGTCCAAGGGATACAGTAAACCTGAAGTGAAGCATCGGAATCTATAACTAGTGTCACAGGAATGGATCAAGATATAGTCAGTAAGAAGAGTCAGTCTTCTTGTACATAAGTCGGCATTGCACCTTTTCTATTTAATTCCGATGCAAGTTCTGTGTTTCGTCGTCAATAAGAAGGTCCAAGGGATACAGTAAACCTGAAGTTAAGCATCGGAATCTATAACTGGCGTCACAGGAATGGTTCAAAGCATAGACTGTAAGAAGAGTCAGTCTTCTAGTACTTAAGTCTGCATTTTGCCTTTTATATTTATTTCCGATGCAATTGCTGTGTTTCATCGTCAATAAGAAGGTCCAAGGGATACAGTAAAGCTGAAGTGAAGCATCGCAATCTATAACTAGTGTCACAGGAATGGTTCAAAACATAGTCAGTAAGATGAGTCAGTCTTCTTGTATTTAAGTCGGCATTGTGCCTTTTGTATTTAATTCCGATTCAATTTCTGTGTTTCATCGCCAATAAGATGGTCAGAGAGATACAGTAAACTAGAAATGAAGCATCGGAATCTAGAAGTTTTGTCACAGGAATGGTTCAAAACATAGACAGTAAGAAGGGTCCGTCTTCGTGTATTTAAGTCTTCATTGTGCTTTTTGTATTTAATTCCGATGCAATTTCTGTGTTTCATCGTCAATAATAAGGTCCAAGGGATACAGTAAACCTGAAGTTAAGCATCGGAATCCATAACTGGCGTCACAGGAATGGTTCAAAACATAGACTGTAAGAAGAGTCGGTCTTCTAGTACTTAAGTCGGCATTTTGCCTTTTATATTTATTTCCGATGCAATTGCTGTGTTTCATCGTCAATAAGAAGGTCCAAGGGATACAGTAAACCTGAAGTGAAACAAAGTAATCTATAACTGGTGTCACAGGAATGGTTCAAACATAGTCAGTATGAAGAGTCGGAATTCTTGTACTTAAGTCGTCATTGTGCTTTTTGTATTTCATTCCGATTCAATTTCTGTGTTTCATCGTCAATAAGAAGGTCCAAGGGATACAGTAAACCTGAAGTGAAGCATTGGAATCCATAGCTAGTGTCACAGGAATGGTACAAAACATAGTCAGTGAGAAGAGTGAGTCTTCTTGTACTTAAGTCGGCATTGTGCCTTTTCTATTTAATTCCGATGTAATTTCTGTGTTTCATCGTCAATAAGAAGGTCCAAGGGATACAGTAAACCTGGAGTGAAGCTTCGGAATCTATAACTAGTGTCACAGGAATGGTTCAAAACATAGTCAGTAAGAAGAGTCAGTCTTCATGTACTTACATCGGCATTGTGCCTTTAGTATTAAATTCCGATGCAATTTCTGCGTTTCATCGTCAATAAGAAGGTCCAAGGGATACAGTAAACCAGAAGTGAAGCAACGGAATCTATAACCAGTGTCACAGGAATGGTTCAAAACATAGTCAGGAACAAGAGTCCGTCGTCTTTTACCTAAGTCGGCATTGTGCCTTTTCTATTTAATTCCGATGCAATTTCTGTGTTTTATCGTCAATAAGAAGGTCAGAGGGATACAGGAAACCTAAGGTGAAGCATCGGAGTCTATAACTAGTGTCACAGGAATGGTTCAATACATAGTCAGTAAGGAGAGTCAGACATCTTGTACTTAGGTCGGCATTGTGCCTTTTCAATTAGATTCCGATGCAATTTCTGTGTTTCATCGTCAATAAGAAGGTCCAAGGGATACAGTAAACCTGAAGTGAAGCATCGGAATCTGTAACTGGCGTCACAGGAATGTTTCAAAACATAGACAGTAAGAAGAGCCAGTCTTCTTGTACGTAAGTCGGCATTGTGCCTTTTGTATTTAATTCCGATGCAATATCTGTGTTTCATCGTTAATAAGAAGGTCAGAGGGATGCTGTAAACATGAAGTGAAGCATCGGAATCCACAACTAGTCACACAGGAATGGTTCAAATAATAGTCAGTTAGAACAGTCAGACTTCTTGTACCTAAGTCGGCATTGTGCCTTTTCTATTTAATTCCGATGCAATTACTGTGTTTCATCGTCAATAAGAAGGTCCAAGGGATACAGTAAACCTGAAGTGAAGCATCGGAATCTATACCTAGTGTCACAGGAATGGATTTAGATATGGTCAGTAAGAAGAGTCAGTCTTCTTGTACATAAGTCAGCATTGCGCCTTTTCTATTTAATTCCGATGCAATTTCTGTGTTTCGTCGTCAATAAGAAGGTCCAAGGGATACAGTAAACCTGAAGTTAAGCATCGGAATCTATAACTGGCGTCACAGGAATGGTTCAAAGCATAGACTGTAAGAAGAGTCAGTCTTCTAGTACTTAAGTCGGCATTTTGCCTTTTATATTTATTTCCGACGCAATTGCTGTGTTCATCGTCAATAAGAAGGTCCAAGGGATACAGTAAAGCTGAAGTGAAGCATCGGAATCTATAACTAGTGTCACAGGAATGGTTCAAAACATAGTCAGTAAGATGAGTCAGTCTTTTTGTATTTAAGTCGGCATTGTGCCTTTTGTATTTAATTCCGATTCAATTTCTGTGTTTCATCGTCAATACGATGGTCAGAGGGATACAGTAAACTAGAAATGAAGCATCGGAATCAAGAACTTTTGTCACAGGAATGGTTCAAAACATAGACAGTAAGAAGGGTCCGTCTTCGTGTATTTAAGTCTTCATTGTGCATTTTGTATTTAATTCCGATGCAATTTCTGTGTTTCGACGTCAATAAGAAGGTCCAAGGGATACAGTAAACCTGAAGTGAAGCATCGGAATCAATAACTAGTGTCACAGGAATGGTACAAATCATAGACAGTAGGAAGAGATAGTCTTCTAGTACTTAAGTCGGCATTGTGCCTTTTCTATTTAATTCCGACGCTTTTTCTGTGTTTCGTCGTCCATAAGAAGGTCCTAGTGATACAGTAAACCTGAAGTGAAGCATCGGAATCTTCAACTAGTGTCACAGGAATGATTCAAAACATAGTCAGTAAGAAGAGTCAGTCTTCTTGTACTTAAGTCGGCATTATGCCTTTTGTATTTAATTCCGATGCAATTTCTGTGCTTCATCGTCAATAAGAAGGTCCAACGGATACAGTAAACCTGAAGTGAAGCATCGGAATCAATAACTAGTGTCACAGGAATGGTACAAATCATAGACAGTAGGAAGAGATAGTCTTCTAGTACTTAAGTCGGCATTGTGCCTTTTCTATTTAATTCCGACGCTTTTTCTGTGTTTCGTCGTCCATAAGAAGGTCCTAGTGATACAGTAAACCTGAAGTGAAGCATCGGAATCTATAACTAGTGTCACAGGAATGGTTCAAAAAATTGTCAGTAACAAGAGTCAGTCGTCTTGTACCTAAGTCGACATTGTGCCTTTTCTATTTAATTCCGATGCAATTTCCGTGTTTTATCGTCAATAAGAAGGTCCAAGGGGTACAGTAAACCTGGTGTGAAGCAGCGAAATCTATAACTAGTGTCACAGGAATGGTTCACAGCATAGACAGTAAGAAGAGTTAGTCTTCTTGTACTTAAATCGGCATTGTGCCTTTTGTATTTAATTCCGATGCAATTTCTGTGATTCATCGTCAATAAGAAGGTACAAGAGATTCAGCAAACGTGAAGTGAAGCATTGGAATCTATAACTAGTGTCTCAGGAATGGTTCAAAATATAGACAGTAGCAAGAGTCAGTCTTCTTGTACTTAAGTCGGCATTGTGCCGTTTGTATTTAATTCCGATGCAATTTCTGTGTTTCATCGTCAATAAGAATGTCAGAGGGATACTGTAAACCTGAAGTGAAGCATCGGAATCTAAAACTAGTGTCACAGGAATGGTTCAAATCATAGACAGTAAGTAGTGACAGTCTTCTTGCACTTAAATCGGCATTGTGCCTTTTCTATTTAATTCCAAAACAATTTCCGTGTTTCATCGTCAGTAAGAAGCTCAGAGGGATACAGAAAACCTGAAGTGAATCATCGGAAACTATAACTAGTGTCACAGGAATGGTTCAAAGCATAGGCAGTAAGAAGAGTCAGTCTGCTTGTCCTTATGTCGGCATTGTGCCTTTTGTATTTAATTCCGATGCAATTTCTGTGTTTCATCGTCAATAAGAAGGTCCAAGGGATACAGTAAACCTGAAGTGAAGCATCGGAGTCTATAATTAGTGTCACAGGAACGGTACAAATCATAGACAGTAGGAAGAGATAGTCTTCTAGTACTTAAGTCGGCATTGTGCCTTTTCTATTTAATTCCGACGCTTTTTCTATGTTTCGTCGTCAATAAGAAGGTCCAAGTGATACAGTAAACATGAAGTGAAGCATCGGAATCTATAACTAGTGTCACAGGAATGTTTCAAAACATAGACAGTACGAAGAGTCAGTCTTCTTGTACTCAAGTCGGCATTGTGCTTTTTCTATCTAATTCCGATGCAATTTCTGTGTTTCATCGTCAATAAGAAGGTCCAAGGGTTTCAGTAAACCTGAAGTGAAGCATCGGAATCTATAACTAGTGTCACAGGAATGGTTCAAAAGATAGTCTATAAGAAGAATCAGTCTTCTTGTACTTAAGTCGGCATTGTGCCTTCTGTATTTAATTCCGATGCAATTTTTGTGTTTCATCGTCAATAAGAAGGTCCAAGGGATACAGTAAACCTGAAGTGTAGCATCGGAATCTATAACTCGTGTCACAGGAATGGTTCAGAGCATAGACAGTAGGAAGAGTCAGCCTTCTTGTACTTAAGTCGGCATTGTGCCGTTTGTATTTAATTCCGATGCAACTTCTGTGATTCATCGTCAATAAGAAGGTCAGAGGGATACAGTAAACCTGAAGTGAAGCATCGGAATCTAAAACTAGTGTCACAGGAATGGCTCAAATCATAGACTGTAGGAAGAGTCGGTCTTCTTGTACTTAAGTCGGCATTGTGCCTTTTGTATTAAATTCCGATGCAATTTCTGTGTTTCATCGTCAATAAGAATGTCCAAGGCATACAGTAAACCTGAAGTGAAGCATCGTAATCCATAGCTAGTGTCACAGGAATGGTTCAAAACATAGTCAGTGAGAAGAGTGAGTCTTCTTGTACTTAAGTTGGCATTGTGCCTTTTCTATTTAATTCCGATGTAATTTCTGTGTTTCATCGTCAACAAGAAGGTCCAAGGGATTCAGTAAACCTGGTGTGAAGCATCGGAATCTATAACTAGTGTCACAGCAATGGTTCAAAACATAGCCAGTAAGAAGAGTCAGTATTCTTGTACTTAAGTCGGCTTTGTGCCTTTCCAATTTAATTCCGATGCAATTTCTGTGTTTCATCGTCAATAAGAAGATTCAAGGGATACTGTAAACCGGAAGTGAAGCATCGGAATCTATAACTAGTGTCACAGGAATGGTTCAAAGCATAGTCAGTGAGAAGAGTCAGTCTTCATATACTTTCATCGGCATTGTGCATTTTGTATTTAATTCCGATGCAATTTCTGTGTTTCATCGTCAATAAGATGGTTCAAGGGATACAATAAACCTGAAGTGAAGCAACGGAATCTATAACTAGTGTCACAGGAATGGTTCAAAACATAGTCAGTAACAAGAGTCAGTCGTCTTGTACCTAAGTCGGCATTGTGCCTTTTCTATTTAATTCCAATGCAATTTCTGTGTTTCTTCGTCAATAAGAAGGTCAAGGGATACAGTTAACCTGGTGTGAAGCATCGAAATCTATAACTAGAGTCACAGGAATGGTTCACAGCATAGACAGTAAGAAGAGTCAGTCTTCTTGTACTTAAGTCGGCATTGTGCCTTTTGTATTTAATTCCGATGCAATTTCTGTGATTCATCGTCAATAAGAAGGTCCAAGGGATTCAGTAAACCTGAAGTGAAGCATTGGAATCTATTACTAGTGTCACAGGAATGGTTCAAAATATCGACAGTAGGAAGAGTCAGTCTTCTTGTACTTAAGTCGGCATTGTGCCGTTTGTATTTAATTCCGATGCAATTTCTGTGTTTCATCGTCAATAAGAATGTCAGAGGGATACTGTAAACCTGAAGTGAAGCATCGGAATCTAAAACTAGTGTCACAGGAATGGTTCAAAACATAGACAGTAAGTAGAGACAGTCTTCTTGCACTTAAATCGGCATTGTGCTTTTCTATTTAATTCCGATACAATTTCTGTGTTTCATCGTCAGTAAGAAGCTCAGAGGGATACAGTAAACCTGAAGTGAAGCATCGGAATCTATAACTAGTGACACAGGAATGGTTCAAAGCATAGGCAATAAGAAGAGTCAGTCTTCTTGTCCTTAAGTCGGCATTGTGCCTTTTGTATTTAATTCCGATGCAATTTGTGTGTTTCATCGTCAATAAGAAGGTCAAAGGGATACAGTAAACCTGAGGTGAAGCAACGGAATCTATAACTAGTGTCACAGGAATGGTTCAAAAAATTGTCAGTAACAAGAGTCCGTCGTCTTGTACCTAAGTCGACATTGTGCCTTTTCTATTTAATTCCGACGCAATTTCTGTGTTTCATCGTCAATAAGAAGGTCCCTGGGATTCAGTAAACCTGAAGTTAAGCATCGGAATCCATAACTAGTGTCACAGGAATGGTTCAAAATATAGACAGTAGGAAGAGTCAGTCTTCTTGTACTTAAGTCGGCATTGTGCCGTTTGTATTTAATTCCGATGCATTTTCTGTGTTTCATCGTCAATAAGAATGTCAGAGGGATACTGTAAACCTGAAGTGAAGCATCGGAATCTAAAACTAGTGTCACAGGAATGGTTCAAATCATAGACAGTAAGTAGTGACAGTCTTCTTGCACTTAAATCGGCATTGTGCCTTTTCTATTTAATTCCAAAACAATTTCCGTGTTTCATCGTCAGTAAGAAGCTCAGAGGGATACAGAAAACCTGAAGTGAATCATCGGAAACTATAACTAGTGTCACAGGAATGGTTCAAAGCATAGGCAGTAAGAAGAGTCAGTCTGCTTGTCCTTATGTCGGCATTGTGCCTTTTGTATTTAATTCCGATGCAATTTCTGTGTTTCATCGTCAATAAGAAGGTCCAAGGGATACAGTAAACCTGAAGTGAAGCATCGGAATCTATAATTAGTGTCACAGGAACGGTACAAATCATAGACAGTAGGAAGAGATAGTCTTCTAGTACTTAAGTCGGCATTGTGCCTTTTCTATTTAATTCCGACGCTTTTTCTATGTTTCGTCGTCAATAAGAAGGTCCAAGTGATACAGTAAACATGAAGTGAAGCATCGGAATCTATAACTAGTGTCACAGGAATGTTTCAAAACATAGACAGTACGAAGAGTCAGTCTTCTTGTACTCAAGTCGGCATTGTGCTTTTTCTATCTAATTCCGATGCAATTTCTGTGTTTCATCGTCAATAAGAAGGTCCAAGGGTTTCAGTAAACCTGAAGTGAAGCATCGGAATCTATAACTAGTGTCACAGGAATGGTTCAAAAGATAGTCTATAAGAAGAATCAGTCTTCTTGTACTTAAGTCGGCATTGTGCCTTCTGTATTTAATTCCGATGCAATTTTTGTGTTTCATCGTCAATAAGAAGGTCCAAGGGATACAGTAAACCTGAAGTGTAGCATCGGAATCTATAACTAGTGTCACAGGAATGGTTCAGAGCATAGACAGTAGGAAGAGTCAGCCTTCTTGTACTTAAGTCGGCATTGTGCCGTTTGTATTTAATTCCGATGCAACTTCTGTGATTCATCGTCAATAAGAAGGTCAGAGGGATACAGTAAACCTGAAGTGAAGCATCGGAATCTAAAACTAGTGTCACAGGAATGGCTCAAATCATAGACTGTAGGAAGAGTCGGTCTTCTTGTACTTAAGTCGGCATTGTGCCTTTTGTATTAAATTCCGATGCAATTTCTGTGTTTCATCGTCAATAAGAATGTCCAAGGCATACAGTAAACCTGAAGTGAAGCATCGTAATCCATAGCTAGTGTCACAGGAATGGTTCAAAACATAGTCAGTGAGAAGAGTGAGTCTTCTTGTACTTAAGTTGGCATTGTGCCTTTTCTATTTAATTCCGATGTAATTTCTGTGTTTCATCGTCAACAAGAAGGTCCAAGGGATTCAGTAAACCTGGTGTGAAGCATCGGAATCTATAACTAGTGACACAGCAATGGTTCAAAACATAGCCAGTAAGAAGAGTCAGTATTCTTGTACTTAAGTCGGCTTTGTGCCTTTCCAATTTAATTCCGATGCAATTTCTGTGTTTCATCGTCAATAAGAAGATTCAAGGGATTCTGTAAACCGGAAGTGAAGCATCGGAATCTATAACTAGTGTCACAGGAATGGTTCAAAGCATAGTCAGTAAGAAGAGTCAGTCTTCATATACTTTCATCGGCATTGTGCATTTTGTATTTAATTCCGATGCAATTTCTGTGTTTCATCGTCAATAAGATGGTTCAAGGGATACAATAAACCTGAAGTGAAGCAACGGAATCTATAACTAGTGTCACAGGAATGGTTCAAAACATAGTCAGTAACAAGAGTCAGTCGTCTTGTACCTAAGTCGGCATTGTGCCATTTCTATTTAATTCCAATGCAATTTCTGTGTTTCTTCGTCAATAAGAAGGTCAAGGGATACAGTTAACCTGGTGTGAAGCATCGAAATCTATAACTAGAGTCACAGGAATGGTTCACAGCATAGACAGTAAGAAGAGTCAGTCTTCTTGTACTTAAGTCGGCATTGTGCCTTTTGTATTTAATTCCGATGCAATTTCTGTGATCCATCGTCAATAAGAAGGTCCAAGGGATTCAGTAAACCTGAAGTGAAGCATTGGAATCTATTACTAGTGTCACAGGAATGGTTCAAAATATCGACAGTAGGAAGAGTCAGTCTTCTTGTACTTAAGTCGGCATTGTGCCGTTTGTATTTAATTCCGATGCAATTTCTGTGTTTCATCGTCAATAAGAATGTCAGAGGGATACTGTAAACCTGAGGTGAAGCATCGGAATCTAAAACTAGTGTCACAGGAATGGTTCAAAACATAGACAGTAAGTAGAGACAGTCTTCTTGCACTTAAATCGGCATTGTGCTTTTCTATTTAATTCCGATACAATTTCTGTGTTTCATCGTCAGTAAGAAGCTCAGAGGGATACAGTAAACCTGAAGTGAAGCATCGGAATCTATAACTAGTGACACAGGAATGGTTCAAAGCATAGGCAATAAGATGAGTCAGTATTCTTGTCCTTAAGTCGGCATTGTGCCTTTTGTATTTAATTCCGATGCAATTTGTGTGTTTCATCGTCAATAAGAAGGTCCAAGGGATACAGTAAACCTGAGGTGAAGCAACGGAATCTATAACTAGTGTCACAGGAATGGTTCAAAAAATTGTCAGTAACAAGAGTCCGTCGTCTTGTACCTAAGTCGACATTGTGCCTTTTCTATTTAATTCCGACGCAATTTCTGTGTTTCATCGTCAATAAGAAGGTCCCTGGGATTCAGTAAACCTGAAGTTAAGCATCGGAATCCATAACTAGTGTCACAGGAATGGTTCAAAATATAGACAGTAGGAAGAGTCAGTCTTCTTGTACTTAAGTCGGCATTGTGCCGTTTGTATTTAATTCCGATGCATTTTCTGTGTTTCATCGTCAATAAGAATGTCAGAGGGATACAGTAAACCTGAAGTGAAGCATCGGAATCTATAACTAGTGTCACAGGAATGGTTCAAAACATAGACAGTGAGTAGAGACAGTCTTCTTGCACTTAAATCGGCATTGTGCTTTTCTATTTAATTCCGATACAATTTCTGTGTTTCATCGTCCGTAAGAAGCTCAGAGGGATACAGTAAACCTGAAGTGAAGCATCGGAATCTATAACTAGTGTCACAGGAATGGTTCAAAGCATAGGCAATAAGAAGAGTCAGTCTTCTTGTCCTTTAGTCGGCATTGTGCCTTTTGTATTTAATTCCGATGCCATTTCTGTGTTTCATCGTCAATAAGAAGGTCCAAGGGATTCAGTAAACCTGAAGTGAAGCATTGGAATCTATAACTAGTGTCGCAGGAATGGTTCAAAATATAGACAGTAGGAAGAGTCAGTCGTCTTGTACTTAAGTCGGCATTGTGCCGTTTGTATTTAATTCCGATGCATTTTCTGTGTTTCATCGTCAATAAGAAGGTCCAAGGTATACGGTAAACCTGAAGTGAAGCATCGGAATCTATAACTAGTGTCACAGGAATGGTTCAAAGCATAGAGAGAAGGAAGAGTCAGTCATCTTGTACTTAAGTCGGCATTGTGCCGTTTGTATTTGATTCCGATGTAATTTCTGTGTTTCATCGTCAATAAGAAGGTCAGAGGGATACAATAAACCTGAAGTGAAGCATTGGAAGCTATAACTAGTGTCACAAAAATGGTTCAAAACATAGACAGTAGGAAGAGTCAGTATTCTTGTACTTAATTCGGCATTGTGCCTTTTGTATTTAATTCCGAAGCAATTACTGTGTTTCATCGTCAATATGAAGGTCCAAGGGATACAGTAAACCTGAAGTGAAGCATCGGAATCTATAATTAGTGTCACAGGAACGGTACAAATCATAGACAGTAGGAAGAGATAGTCTTCTAGTACTTAAGTCGGCATTGTGCCTTTTCTATTTAATTCCGACGCTTTTTCTATGTTTCGTCGTCAATAAGAAGGTCCAAGTGATACAGTAAACATGAAGTGAAGCATCGGAATCTATAACTAGTGTCACAGGAATGTTTCAAAACATAGACAGTACGAAGAGTCAGTCTTCTTGTACTCAAGTCGGCATTGTGCTTTTTCTATCTAATTCCGATGCAATTTCTGTGTTTCATCGTCAATAAGAAGGTCCAAGGGTTTCAGTAAACCTGAAGTGAAGCATCGGAATCTATAACTAGTGTCACAGGAATGGTTCAAAAGATAGTCTATAAGAAGAATCAGTCTTCTTGTACTTAAGTCGGCATTGTGCCTTCTGTATTTAATTCCGATGCAATTTTTGTGTTTCATCGTCAATAAGAAGGTCCAAGGGATACAGTAAACCTGAAGTGTAGCATCGGAATCTATAACTAGTGTCACAGGAATGGTTCAGAGCATAGACAGTAGGAAGAGTCAGCCTTCTTGTACTTAAGTCGGCATTGTGCCGTTTGTATTTAATTCCGATGCAACTTCTGTGATTCATCGTCAATAAGAAGGTCAGAGGGATACAGTAAACCTGAAGTGAAGCATCGGAATCTAAAACTAGTGTCACAGGAATGGCTCAAATCATAGACTGTAGGAAGAGTCGGTCTTCTTGTACTTAAGTCGGCATTGTGCCTTTTGTATTAAATTCCGATGCAATTTCTGTGTTTCATCGTCAATAAGAATGTCCAAGGCATACAGTAAACCTGAAGTGAAGCATCGTAATCCATAGCTAGTGTCACAGGAATGGTTCAAAACATAGTCAGTGAGAAGAGTGAGTCTTCTTGTACTTAAGTTGGCATTGTGCCTTTTCTATTTAATTCCGATGTAATTTCTGTGTTTCATCGTCAACAAGAAGGTCCAAGGGATTCAGTAAACCTGGTGTGAAGCATCGGAATCTATAACTAGTGTCACAGCAATGGTTCAAAACATAGCCAGTAAGAAGAGTCAGTATTCTTGTACTTAAGTCGGCTTTGTGCCTTTCCAATTTAATTCCGATGCAATTTCTGTGTTTCATCGTCAATAAGATGGTTCAAGGGATACAATAAACCTGAAGTGAAGCAACGGAATCTATAACTAGTGTCACAGGAATGGTTCAAAACATAGTCAGTAACAAGAGTCAGTCGTCTTGTACCTAAGTCGGCATTGTGCCATTTCTATTTAATTCCAATGCAATTTCTGTGTTTCTTCGTCAATAAGAAGGTCAAGGGATACAGTTAACCTGGTGTGAAGCATCGAAATCTATAACTAGAGTCACAGGAATGGTTCACAGCATAGACAGTAAGAAGAGTCAGTCTTCTTGTACTTAAGTCGGCATTGTGCCTTTTGTATTTAATTCCGATGCAATTTCTGTGATTCATCGTCAATAAGAAGGTCCAAGGGATTCAGTAAACCTGAAGTGAAGCATTGGAATCTATTACTAGTGTCACAGGAATGGTTCAAAATATCGACAGTAGGAAGAGTCAGTCTTCTTGTACTTAAGTCGGCATTGTGCCGTTTGTATTTAATTCCGATGCAATTTCTGTGTTTCATCGTCAATAAGAATGTCAGAGGGATACTGTAAACCTGAGGTGAAGCATCGGAATCTAAAACTAGTGTCACAGGAATGGTTCAAAACATAGACAGTAAGTAGAGACAGTCTTCTTGCACTTAAATCGGCATTGTGCTTTTCTATTTAATTCCGATACAATTTCTGTGTTTCATCGTCAGTAAGAAGCTCAGAGGGATACAGTAAACCTGAAGTGAAGCATCGGAATCTATAACTAGTGACACAGGAATGGTTCAAAGCATAGGCAATAAGATGAGTCAGTCTTCTTGTCCTTAAGTCGGCATTGTGCCTTTTGTATTTAATTCCGATGCAATTTGTGTGTTTCATCGTCAATAAGAAGGTCCAAGGGATACAGTAAACCTGAGGTGAAGCAACGGAATCTATAACTAGTGTCACAGGAATGGTTCAAAAAATTGTCAGTAACAAGAGTCCGTCGTCTTGTACCTAAGTCGACATTGTGCCTTTTCTATTTAATTCCGACGCAATTTCTGTGTTTCATCGTCAATAAGAAGGTCCCTGGGATTCAGTAAACCTGAAGTTAAGCATCGGAATCCATAACTAGTGTCACAGGAATGGTTCAAAATATAGACAGTAGGAAGAGTCAGTCTTCTTGTACTTAAGTCGGCATTGTGCCGTTTGTATTTAATTCCGATGCATTTTCTGTGTTTCATCGTCAATAAGAATGTCAGAGGGATACAGTAAACCTGAAGTGAAGCATCGGAATCTATAACTAGTGTCACAGGAATGGTTCAAAACATAGACAGTGAGTAGAGACAGTCTTCTTGCACTTAAATCGGCATTGTGCTTTTCTATTTAATTCCGATACAATTTCTGTGTTTCATCGTCCGTAAGAAGCTCAGAGGGATACAGTAAACCTGAAGTGAAGCATCGGAATCTATAACTAGTGTCACAGGAATGGTTCAAAGCATAGGCAATAAGAAGAGTCAGTCTTCTTGTCCTTTAGTCGGCATTGTGCCTTTTGTATTTAATTCCGATGCCATTTCTGTGTTTCATCGTCAATAAGAAGGTCCAAGGGATTCAGTAAACCTGAAGTGAAGCATTGGAATCTATAACTAGTGTCGCAGGAATGGTTCAAAATATAGACAGTAGGAAGAGTCAGTCGTCTTGTACTTAAGTCGGCATTGTGCCGTTTGTATTTAATTCCGATGCATTTTCTGTGTTTCATCGTCAATAAGAAGGTCCAAGGTATACGGTAAACCTGAAGTGAAGCATCGGAATCTATAACTAGTGTCACAGGAATGGTTCAAAGCATAGAGAGAAGGAAGAGTCAGTCATCTTGTACTTAAGTCGGCATTGTGCCGTTTGTATTTGATTCCGATGTAATTTCTGTGTTTCATCGTCAATAAGAAGGTCAGAGGGATACAGTAAACCTGAAGTGAAGCATTGGAAGCTATAACTAGTGTCACAAAAATGGTTCAAAACATAGACAGTAGGAAGAGTCAGTATTCTTGTACTTAATTCGGCATTGTGCCTTTTGTATTTAATTCCGAAGCAATTACTGTGTTTCATCGTCAATATGAAGGTCCAAGGGATACACTAAACCTGAAGTGAAGCATCGGAATCCATAAATAGTGTCACAGGAATGGTTCAAAGTATAGTCAGTGAGAAGAGGGAGTCTTCTTGTACCTAAGTCGGCATTGTGAAAATTCTATTTAATTGCGATGCAATTTCTGTGTTTCTTCGTCAATAAGAAGCTCCAAGGGATACACTAAACCTGGAGTAAAGCATCGGAATCCATAACTAGTGTCACTGGAATGGTTCAAAACATAGACAGTAAGAAGAGTCAGTCTTCTTGTTCTTAAGTCGGCATTGTGTCTTTTGTATTTAATTCCGATGCAATTTCTTTGTTTCATCGTCAATAAGTAGATCCAAGGGATACAGTAAACCGGAAGTTAAGCATCGGAATCTATAACTAGTGTCACAGGAATAGTTCAAAACATAGTCAGTAAGAAGAGTCAGTCTTCACGTACTTATGTCGGCATTGTGCCTTTTGTATAATTATTTCCGATGCAATTTCTGTGTTTCATCGTCAACAAGAAGGTCCAAGGGATACAGTAAACCTGAAGTGAAGCTACGGAATCTATAACTAGTGTCACAGGAATGGTTCAAAACATAGTCAGTAACAGGAGTCAGTCTTCTTGGACCTAAGTCGGCATTGTGGCTTTTGTATTTAATTCCTATGCAATTTCGGTGTTTCATCGTCAATATGAAGGTCCAAGGGATACAGTAAACCTGGTGTGAAACATCGGTAACTATAACTAGTGTCACAAGAAAGGTTCACAGCATAGACCGTAAGAAGTGACAGTCTTCTTGTACTTAAGTCGGCATTGTGCCATTTGTATTTAATTCCCATGCAATTTCTGTGTTTCATCGTCAATAAGAAGGTCCAAGGGATTTAGTAAACCTGAAGTGAAGCATCGGAATCTATAACTAGTGTCACAGGAATGGTTGAAAGCATAGGCAGTAAGAAGAGTCAGTCTTCTTGCCCTTAAGTCGGCCTTGTGCCTTTGGATTTTAATCCGATGCAATTTCTGTGTTTCATCGTCAATAAGAAGGTTCAAGGGATACAGTAAACCTGGAGTGAAGCATCATAATCTATAACTAGTGTCACAGGAATGGTTCAAAACATAGACAGTAAGAAGAGTCAGCCTTCTTGTACTTAAGTCGGCATTGTGCCTTTTGTATTGAATTCCGACGCTATTTCTGTGTTTCATCGTCAATAAGAAGGTCCAAGAGATACAGTAAACCTGAAGTGAAGCATCGGAATCTATAACTAGTGTCACAGGAATTGTTCGAAACATAGTCAGTATGAAGAGTCAGTCTTCATGTACTTAAGTCGGCATCGTACCTTTTGTAATTAATTCCGATGCAATTTCATTATTTCATCGTCAATAAGATGTTCCAAGGGAAACAGTAAACCTGAAGTGAAGCATCGGAATCTATAAGTAGTGTCAATGGAATGGTTCAAACATAGACAGTAGGAAGAGTCAGTCTTCTTGTACTTAAGTCGGCATTGTGCCTTTTGTATTTAATTCCGAGGCAATTTATGTGTTTCATCGTCAATAAGAAGGTCCAAGGGATACAGTAAACCTGAAGTGAAGCAACGGAATCTATAACTAGTGTCACAGGAATGGTTCAAAACATGGTCCGTAACAAGAGTCAGTCGTCTTGTACCTAAGTCGGCATTGTGCCTTTTCTATTTAATTCCAATGCAATTTCTGTGTTTCTTCGTCAATAAGAAGGTCCAAGGGATACAGTTAACCTGGTGTGAAGCATCGAAATCTATAACTAGAGTCACAGGAATGGTTCACAGCATAGACAGTAAGAAGAGTCAGTCTTCTTGTACTTAAGTCGGCATTGTGCCTTTTGTATTTAATTCCGATGCAATTTGGGTGTTTCATCGTCAATATGAAGGTCCAAGGGATACATTAAACCTGGTGTAAAGCATCGGAAACTATTACTAGTGTCACAGGAATGGTTCACATCATAGACAGTAAGAAGAGTCAGTCTTCTTGTACTTAAGTCGGCATTGTGCCATTTGTATTTAATTCCCATGCAATTTCTGTGTTTCATCGTCAATTAGAAGGTCCAAGGGATTCAGCAAACCTGAAGTGAAGCATCGGAATCTATAACTAGTGTCACTGGAATGGTTCAAAACAAAGACAGTATGAAGAGTCAGTTTTCTTGTACTTAAGTCGGCATTTTGCTTTTTGTATTTACGTCCGATGCAATTTCTGTGTTTCATCGTCAATAAGAAGGTCAGAGGGATACAGTAAACCTGAAGTGAAGCATCGGAATCTATAACTAGTGTCACAGGAATGGTTCACAGCATAGACAGTAAGAAGAGTCAGTCTTCTTGTACTTAAGTCGGCATTGTGCCATTTGTATTTAATTCCCATGCAATTTCTGTGTTTCTTCGTCAATAAGAAGGTCGAAGGGATTCAGTAAACCTGAAGTGAAGCATCGGAATCTATAACTAGTGTCACAGGAATGGTTCAAAACATAGCCAGTAAGAAGAGTCAGTATTCTTGTACTTAAGTCGGCTTTGTGCCTTTTCAATTTAATTCCGATGCAATTTCTGTGTTTCATCGTCAATAAGAAGATGCAAGGGATACAGTAATCCGGAAGTGAAGCATCGGAATCTATAACTAGTGTCACAGGAATGGTTCAAAACATAGTCAGTAAGGAGAGTCAGTCTTCATATACTTACATCGGCATTGTGCCTTTTGTATTTAATTCCGATGCAATTTCTGTGTTTCATCGTCAATAAGATGGTCCAAGGGATACAGTAAACCTGAAGTGAAGCAACTTAATCTATAACTAGTGTCACAGGAATGGTTCACAGCATAGACAGTTAGAAGAGTCAGTCTTCTTGTACTTAAGTCGGCATTGTGCCGTTTGTATTTAATTCCGATGCAATTTCTGTGTTTCATCGTCAATAAGAATGTCAGAGGGATACTGTAAACCTGAAGTGAAGCATCGGAATCTAAAACTAGTCTCACAGGAATGGTTCAAAACATAGTCAGTAAGAAGAGTAAGTCTTCATGTACTTAAGACGGCATTGTGCCTTTTGTATTTAATTCCGATGCAATTTCATTATATCATTGTCAATAAGAAGTTCCAAGGGAAACAGTAAACCTGAAGTGAAGAATCGGAATCTGTAACTAGTGTCAATGGAATGGTTCAAACATAGACAGTAGGTAGAGTCAGTCTTCTTGTACTTAAGTCGGCATTGTGCCTTTTGTATTTAATTCCGAGGCAATTTCTGTGTTTCATCGTCAATAAGAAGGTCCAAGGTATACGGTAAACCTGAAGTGAAGCATCGGAATCCATAACTAGTGTCACAGGAATGGTTCAAAACATAGTCAGTGAGAAGAGTGAGTCTTCTTGTACTTAAGTCGGCATTGTGCCTATTCTATTTAATTCCGATGCAATTTCTGTGTTTCATCGTCAATAAGAAGGTACAAGGGATACAGTAAACCTGGAGTAAAGCATCGGAATCTATAACTAGTGTCACTGGATTGGTTCAAAGCAAGAACAGTAAGAAGAGTCAGTCTTCTTGTTCTTAAGTCGGCATTGTGTCTTTTGTATTTAATTCCGATGCAATTTCTGTGTTTCATCGTCAATAAGAAGATCCAAGGGATACAGTAAACCGGAAGTGAAGCATCGGAATCTATAACTAGTGTCACAGGAATGGTTCCAAACATAGTCAGTAACAGGAGTCAGTCTTCTTGGACCTAAGTCGGCATTGTGCCTATTGTATTTAATTCCGATGCAATTTCGGTGTTTCATCGTCAATATGAAGGTCCAAGGGATACAGTAAACCTGAAGTGAAGCTACGGAATCTATAAGTAGTGTCACAGGAATGGTTCAAAACATAGTCAGTAATTGGAGTTAGTCTTTTTGGACCTAAGTCGGCATTGTGCCTTTTGTATTTAATTCCGATGCAATTTCGGTGTTTCATCGTCAATATGAAGGGCCAAGGGATACAGTAAACCTGGTGTGAAGCATCCGAAACTGTAACTAGTGTCACAGGAATGGTTCACAGCATAGACCGTAAGAAGAGTCAGTCTTCTTGTACTTACGTCGGCATTGTGCCATTTGTATTTAATTCCCATGCAATTTCTGTGTTTCATCGTCAATAAGAAGGTCCAAGGGATTCAGTAAACCTGAAGTGAAGCATCGGAATTTATAACTAGTGTCACTGGAATGGTTCAAAACAAAGACAGTATGAAGAGTCAGTCATCTTGTACTTAAGTCGGCATTGTGATTTTTGTATTTAAGTCCGATGCAATTTCTGTGTTTCATCGTCAATAAGAAGGTCAGAGGGATACAGTAAACCTGAAGTGAAGCATCGGATTCTAAAACTAGTGTCACAGGAATGGTTCAAAACATAGACAGTAAGAAGAGTCAGTCTTCTTGCACTTAAGTCGGCATTGTGCCTTTTCTATTTAATTCCGATGCAATTTCTGTGTTTCATCGTCAATAAGAAGGTCAGAGGGATACAGTAAACCTGAAGTGAAGCATCGGAATCTATAACTAGTGTCACAGGAATTGTTCGAAACATAGTCAGTAAGAAGAGTAAGTCTTCTTGTACTTAAGTCGGCATTTTGCTTTTTGTATTTAATTCCGATGCAATTTCTGTGTTTCATCGTCAATAAGAAGGTCAGAGGGATACAGTAAACCTGAAGTGAAGCATCGGAATCTATAACTAGTGTCACAGGAATGGTTCACAGCATAGACAGTAAGAAGTGTCAGACTTCTTGTACTTAAGTCGGCATTGTGCCATTTGTATTTAATTCCCATGCAATTTCTGTGTTTCATCGTCAATAAGAAGGTCGAAGGGATTCAGCAAACCTGAAGTGAAGCATCGGAATCTATAACTAGTGTCACAGGAATGGTTCAAAACATAGCCAGTAAGAAGAGTCAGTCTTCTTTTACTTAAGTCGGCTTTGTGCCTTTTCAATTTAATTCCGATGCAATTTCTGTGTTTCATCGTCAATAAGAAGATTCAAGGGATACAGTAAACCGGAAGTGAAGCATCGGAATCTGTAACTAGTGTCACAGGAATGGTTCACAACATAGTCAGTAAGGAGAGTCAGTCTTCATATACTTACATCGGCATTGTGCCTTTTGTATTTAATTCCGATGCAATTTCTGTGTTTCATCGTCAATAAGATGGTCCAAGGGATACAGTAAACCTGAAGTGAAACAACGGAATCTATAACTAGTGTCACAGAAATGATTCAAAACATAGTCAGTAACAAGAGTCAGTCGTCTTGTACCTAAGTCGGCATTGTGCCTTTTCTATTTAATTCCGATGCAATTTCTGTGTTTCATCGTCAATAAGAAGATCCAAGGGATACAGTAAACCTGGTGTGAAGCATCGAAATCTATAACTAGTGTCACAGGAATGGCTCACAGCATAGACAGTAAGAAGAGTCAGTCTTCTTATACTTAAGTCGGCATTGTGCCGTTTGTATTTAATTCCGATGCAATTTCTGTGTTTCATCGTCAATAAGAATGTCAGAGGGATACTGTAAACCTGAAGTGAAGCATCGGAATCTATAACTAGTATCACAGGAATGGTTCAAAACATAGTCAGTAAGAAGAGTAAGTCTTCATGTACTTAAGTCGGCATTGTGCCTTTTGTATTTAATTCCGATGCAATTTCATTATATCATCGTCAATAAGAAGTTCCAAGGGAAGCAGTAAACCTGAAGTGAAGCAAAGGAATCTGTAACTAGTGTCAATGGAATGGTTCAAACATAGACAGTAGGAAGAGTCAGTCTTCTTGTACTTAAGTCGGCATTGTGCTTTTTGTATTTAATTCCGAGGCAATTTCTGTGTTTCATCGTTAATAAGAAGGTCCAAGGTATACGGTAAACCTGAAGTGAAGCATCGGAATCTATAACTAGTGTCACTGGAATGGTTCAAAACATAGAGAGAAGGAAGAGTCAGTCTTCTTGTACTTAAGTCGGCATTGTGCCGATTGTATTTGATTCCGATGTAATTTCTGTGTTTCATCGTCAATAAGGTCAGAGGGATACAGTAAACCTGAAGAGAAGCATCGGAAGCTATAACTAGTGTCACATAAATGGTTCAAAACATAGACAGTAGGAAGAGACAATCTTCTTGTACTTAATTTGGCATTGTGCCTTTTGTATTTCATTCCGGAGCAATTTCTGTGTTTCATCGTCAATATGAAGGTCCAAGGGATAAAACTAAACCTGAAGTGAAGCATCGGAATCCATAACTAGTGTCACAGGAATGGTTCAAAACATAGTCAGTGAGAAGAGTGAGTCTTCTTGTACTTAAGTCGGCATTGTGCCTTATCTATTTAATTCCGATGCAATTTCTGTGTTTATTCGTCAATAAGAAGGTCCATGGAATACAGTAAACCTGGAGTAAAGCATCGGAATCTATAACTAGTGTCACTGGATTGGTTCAAAACATAGACAGTAAGAAGAGTCAGTCTTCTTGTTCTTAAGTCGGCATTGTGCCTTTTGTATTTAATTCCGTTGCAATTTCTGTGTTTCATCGTCAATAAGAAGATCCAAGGGATACAGTAAACCGGAAGTGAAGCATCGGAATCTATAACTAGTGTCACAGGAATGGTTCAAAGAATAGTCAGTAAGAAGAGTCAGTCTTCATGTACTTATGTCGGCATTGTGCCTTTTGTATTTAATTCCGATGCTATTTCTGTGTTTCATCGTCAACACGAAGGTCCAAGGGATACAGTAAACCTGAAGTGAAGCAACGGAATCTATAACTAGTGTCACAGGAATGGTTCAAAACATAGTCAGTAACAGGAGTCAGTCTTCTTGGACCTAAGTCGGCATTGTGCCTTTTTTATTTACTTCCGATGCAATTTCGATGTTTCATCGTCAATATGAAGGTCCAAGGGCTACATTAAACCTGGTGTGAAGCAACGGAAACTATAACTAGTGTCACAGGAATGGTTCACAGCATAGACAGTAAGAAGAGTCAGCCTTCTTGTACTTAAGTCGGCATTGTGCCATTTGTATTTAATTCCCATGCAATTTCTGTGTTTCATCGTCAATTAGAAGGTCCAAGGGATTCAGTAAACCTGAAGTGAAGCATCGGAATCTATAACTAGTGTCACTGGATTGGTTCAAAACAAAGACAGTATGAAGAGTCAGTCTTCTTGTACTTAAGTCGGCATTGTGGTTTTTGTATTTAAGTCCGATGCAATTTTTGTGTTTCATCGTCAATAAGAAGGTCAGAGGGATACAGTAAACCTGAAGTGAAGCATCGGAATCTAAAACTAGTGTCACAGGAATGGTTCAAAACATAGACAGTAAGAAGAGCCAGTCTTCTTGTACTTGAGTCGGCATTGTGCCTTTTGCATTAAATTCCGATGCAATTTCTGTGTTGCATCGTCAATAAGAAGGTTCAAGGGATACAGTAAACCTGGAGTGAAGCATCGTAATCTATAACTAGTGTCACAGGAATAGTTCAAAACATAGACAGTAAGAAGAGTCAGCCTTCTTGTACTGGAGTCGGCATTGTGCCTTTTGTATTTAATTCCGATGCTGTTTCTGTGTTTCATCGTCAATAAGAAGGTCCAAGAGATACAGTAAACCTGAAGTGAAGCATCGGAATCTATAACTAGTGTCACAGGAATGGTTAGAAACATAGTCAGTAAGAAGAGTCAGTCTTCATGTACTTAAGTCGGCATTGTGCCTTTTGTAATTTATTCCGATGCAATTTCATTATTTCATTGTCAATAAGAAGTTCCAACGGAAACAGTAAACCTGAAGTGAAGCATCGGAATCTATAACTAGTGACAATGGAATGGTTCAAACATAGACAGTAGGAAGAGTCAGTCTTCTAGTACTTAAGTCGGCATTGTGCCTTTTGTATTTAATTCCGATGCAATTTCTGTGTTTCATCGTCAATAAGAAGGTCAGAGGGAACAGTGACCCTGAAGTGAAGCATCGGAATCTGTAAGTAGAGTCACAGAAATGGTTCAATACATAGACAGTAAGAAGAGTCAGTCTTCTTGTACTTAAGTCGGCATTGTGAATTTTGTATTTAATTCCGATGCAATTTCTGTGTTTCATCGACAATAAGAAGGTCAGAGGGATACAGTAAACCTGAAGTGAAGCATCGGAATCTATAACTAGTGTCACGGGAATTTTTCAAAATATAGACTGTAAGAAGAGCCAGTCTTCTTGTACTTGAGTCGGCATTGTGCCTTTTGCATTAAATTCCGATGCAATTTCTGTGTTTCATCGACAATAAGAAGGTCCAAGGGATACAGTAAACCTGAGGTCAAGCATCGGAATCTATAACTAGTGTCACAGGAATGGTTCAAAACATAGGCAGTAACAAGAGTCAGCCTTCTTGTACTTATGTCGGCATTGTGCCTTTTGTATTTAATTCCGATGCAATTTCTGTGCTTCATCGTCAATAAGAAGGTCCAACGGATACAGTTAACCTGAAGTGAAGCATCGGAATCTATAACTAGTGTCACAGGAATGGTACAAATCTTAGACAGTAGGAAGAGATAGTCTTCTAGTACTTAAGTCGGCATTGTGCCTTTTCCATTTAATTCCGACGCTTTTTCTGTGTTTCGTCGTCAATAAGAAGGTCCAAGCGATACAGTAAACCTGAAGTGAAGCATCGGAATCTATAACTAGTGTCACAGGAATGGTTCAAAACATAGACCGTATGAAGAGTCGGTCTTCTTGTACTTAAGTCGGCATTGTGCCTTTTGTATTAAATTCCGATGCAATATCTGTGTTTCATCGTCAATAAGAATGTCCAAGGCATACAGTAAACCTGAACTGAAGCATCGGAATCCATAGCTAGTGTCACAGGAATGGTTCAAAACATAGTCAGTGAGAAGAGTGAGTCTTCTTGTACTTAAGTTGGCATTGTGCCTTTTCTATTTAATTCCGATGTAATTTCTGTGTTTCATCGTTAATAAGAAGGTGCAAGGGATTCAGTAAACCTGGAATGAAGCATCAGAATCTATAACTAGTGTCACAGGAATGGTTCAAAACATAGCCAGTAAGAAGAGTCAGTCTTCTCGTACTTAAGTCGTCTTTGTGCCTTTTCAATTTAATTCCGATGCAATTTCTGTGTTTCATCGTCAATAAGAAGATTCAAGGGATACAGTAAACCGGAAGTGAAGCATCGGAATCTATAACTAGTGTCACAGGAACGGTTCAAAACATAGTCAGTAAGATGAGTCAGTCTTCATGTACTTACATCGGCATTGTGCTTTTGGTATTTAATTCCGATGCAATATCTGTGTTTCATCGTCAATAAGAAGGTCCAAGGGATACAGTAAACCTGGTGTGAAGCATCGAAATCTATAACTAGTGTCACAGGAATGGTTCACAGCATAGACAGTAAGAAGAGTCAGTCTTCTTGTACTTAAGTCGGCATTGTGCCTTTTGTATTTAATTCCGATGCAATTTTATTATATCATCGTCAATAAGAAGTTCCAAGGGAAACAGTAAACCTGAAGCGAAGCATCGGAATCTATAACTAGTGTCACAGGAATGGTTCAAAACATAGAGAGATGGAAGAGTCAGTCTGCTTGTACTTAAGTCGGCATTGTGCCGTTTGTATTCGATTCCGATGTCATTTCTGTGTTTCATCGTCAATAAGAAGGTCAGAGGGATACAGTAAACCTGAAGTGAAGCATCGGAAGCTATAACTAGTGTCAGACGAATGGTTCAAAGCATAGACAGTAGGAAGTGTCAGTTTTCTTGTACTAAATTCGGCATTGTGCCTTTTGTACTTAATTCCGAAGCAATTTCTGTGTTTCATCGTCAACATAAAGTTCCAAGGGATACACTAAACCTGAAGTGAAGCACCGGAATCCATAACTAGTGTCACAGGAATGGTTCAAAACATAGTCAGTAAGAAGACTGAGTCTTCTTGTACTTCAGTCGGCATTGTGCCTATTCTATTTAATTCCGATGCAATTTCTGTGTTTCTTCGTCAATAAGAAGGTCCAAGGGATACAGTAAACCTGGAGTAAAGCATCGGAATCTATACCTAGTGTCACTGGAATGGTTCAAAACAAAGACAGTATGAAGAGTAAGTCTTCTTGTACTTAAGTTGGCATTGTGCTTTTTGTATTTAAGTCAGATGCAATTTCTGTGATTCATCGTCAATAAGACGGTCAGAGGGATACAGTAAACCTGAAGTGAAGCATCGGAATCTAAAACTAGTGTCACAGGATTGGTTCAAAACGTAGACAGTCAGAAGAGTCAGTCTTCTTGCACTTAAGTCGGCATTGTTCCTTTTTTATTTAATTCCGATGCAATTTCTGTGTTTCATCATCAATAAGAAGGTCGGAGGAATACAGTAAACCTGAAGTCAAGCATCGAAATCTATAACTAGTGTCACAGGAATGGTTGAATGCATAGGCTGTAAGAAGAGTCAGTCTTCTTGTCCTTAATTCGGCATAGTGCCTTATGTATTTAATTCCGATGCAATTTCTGTGTTTCATCGTCAATAAGAGGGTCCAAGGGATACAGTAAACCTGGAGTGAAGCATCATAATCTATAACTAGTGTCACAGGAATGGTTCAAAACATAGACAGTAAGAAGAGTCAGCCTTCTTGTACTTAAGTCGGCATTGTTCCTTTTGTATTTAATACCGATGCTATTTCTGTGTTTCTTCGTCAATAAGAAGGTCCAAGAGATACAGTAAACCTGAAGTGAAGCATCGGAATCTATAACTAGTGTAACAGGAATAGTTCAAAACATAGACAGTAACAAGAGTCAGTCTGCTTGTACTTGAGTCTGGCATTGTGCCTTTTGTATTTAATTCCTATGCAATTTCTGTGCTTCATCGTCAATAAGAAGGTCAGAGGGAACAGTGACCCTGAAGTGAAGCATCGGAATCTGTAACCAGTGTCACAGGAATTTTTCAAAATATAGACAGTAAGAAGAGTCAGTCTTCTTGTCCTTAAGTCGGCATTGTGCCTTTTCTATTTAATTCCGATGCAATTTCGGTGTGTCATCGTCAATAAGAAGGTCCAAGGGATACAGTAAACCTGGCGTGAAGCATCGGAATCTCTAACTAGTGTCACAGGAATGGTACAAAACATAGACTGTAAGAAGAGTCAGTCTTCATGTACCTAAGACGGCATTGTGCCTTTTCAATTTAATTCCGATGCAATTTCTGTGTTTCACCGTCGATAAGGTCAGAGGGATACAGTAAACCTGATGTGAAGCATCGGAATCTATATCTAGTGTCACAGGAATGGTTCAAAACATAGACAGTAGGAAGAGTCAGTCCTCTTGTACTTAAGTTGGCATTGTGCCTTTTGTATTGAATTCCGATGCAATTTCTGTGTTTCATCGTCAATAAGAAGGTCAGAGGGATACAGTAAACCTGAAGTGAAGCATCGGAATCCAAAATTAGTGTCACAGGAATGGTTCAAAACATAGACAGTAGGAAGAGTCCGTCAACTTGTAATTCAGTCGGCATTGTGCATTTTGTATTTAATTTCGATGCAATTTCGGTGTTTCATCGTCAATAAAAAGGTCCAAGGGATACATTTAACCTGAAGTGAAGCACCGGAATCTATAACTAGTGTCACAGGAATGGTTCAAAACATAGGCAGTAACAAGAGTCAGCCTTCTTGTACTTATGTCGGCATTGTGCCTTTTGTATTTAATTCCGATGCAATTTCTGTGCTTCATCGTCAATAAGAAGGTCCAACGGATACAGTAAACCTGAAGTGAAACATCGGAATCTATAACTAGTGTCACAGGAATGGTACAAATCTTAGACAGTAGGAAGAGATAGTCTTCTAGTACTTAAGTCGGCATTGTGCCTTTTCCATTTAATTCCGACGCTTTTTCTGTGTTTCGTCGTCAATAAGAAGGTCCAAGCGATACAGTAAACCTGAAGTGAAGCATCGGAATCTATAACTAGTGTCACAGGAATGGTTCAAAACATAGACTGTATGAAGAGTCGGTCTTCTTGTACTTAAGTCGGCATTGTGCCTTTTGTATTAAATTCCGATGCAATATCTGTGTTTCATCGTCAATAAGAATGTCCAAGGCATACAGTAAACCTGAACTGAAGCATCGGAATCCATAGCTAGTGTCACAGGAATGGTTCAAAACATAGTCAGTGAGAAGAGTGAGTCTTCTTGTACTTAAGTTGGCATTGTGCCTTTTCTATTTAATTCCGATGTAATTTCTGTGTTTCATCGTTAATAAGAAGGTGCAAGGGATTCAGTAAACCTGGAATGAAGCATCAGAATCTATAACTAGTGTCACAGGAATGGTTCAAAACATAGCCAGTAAGAAGAGTCAGTCTTCTCGTACTTAAGTCGTCTTTGTGCCTTTTCAATTTAATTCCGATGCAATTTCTGTGTTTCATCGTCAATAAGAAGATTCAAGGGATACAGTAAACCGGAAGTGAAGCATCGGAATCTATAACTAGTGTCACAGGAACGGTTCAAAACATAGTCAGTAAGATGAGTCAGTCTTCATGTACTTACATCGGCATTGTGCTTTTGGTATTTAATTCCGATGCAATATCTGTGTTTCATCGTCAATAAGAAGGTCCAAGGGATACAGTAAACCTGGTGTGAAGCATCGAAATCTATAACTAGTGTCACAGGAATGGTTCACAGCATAGACAGTAAGAAGAGTCAGTCTTCTTGTACTTAAGTCGGCATTGTGCCTTTTGTATTTAATTCCGATGCAATTTTATTATATCATCGTCAATAAGAAGTTCCAAGGGAAACAGTAAACCTGAGGCGAAGCATCGGAATCTATAACTAGTGTCACAGGAGTGGTTCAAAACATAGAGAGATGGAAGAGTCAGTCTTCTTGTACTTAAGTCGGCATTGTGCCGTTTGTATTCGATTCCGATGTCATTTCTGTGTTTCATCGTCAATAAGAAGGTCAGAGGGATACAGTAAACCTGAAGTGAAGCATCGGAAGCTATAACTAGTGTCAGAAGAATGGTTCAAAGCATAGACAGTAGGAAGTGTCAGTTTTCTTGTACTAAATTCGGCATTGTGCCTTTTGTACTTAATTCCGAAGCAATTTCTGTGTTTCATCGTCAACATAAAGTTCCAAGGGATACACTAAACCTGAAGTGAAGCACCGGAATCCATAACTAGTGTCACAGGAATGGTTCAAAACATAGTCAGTGGGAAGACTGAGTCTTCTTGTACTTAAGTCGGCATTGTGCCTATTCTATTTAATTCCGATGCAATTTCTGTGTTTCTTCGTCAATAAGAAGGTCCAAGGGATACAGTAAACCTGGAGTAAAGCATCGGAATCTATACCTAGTGTCACTGGAATGGTTCAAAACAAAGACAGTATGAAGAGTAAGTCTTCTTGTACTTAAGTTGGCATTGTGCTTTTTGTATTTAAGTCAGATGCAATTTCTGTGATTCATCGTCAATAAGACGGTCAGAGGGATACAGTAAACCTGAAGTGAAGCATCGGAATCTAAAACTAGTGTCACAGGATTGGTTCAAAAGATAGACAGTCAGAAGAGTCAGTCTTCTTGCACTTAAGTCGGCATTGTTCCTTTTCTATTTAATTCCGATGCAATTTCTGTGTTTCATCATCAATAAGAAGGTCGGAGGAATACAGTAAACCTGAAGTGAAGCATCGAAATCTATAACTAATGTCACAGGAATGGTTGAATGCACAGGCAGTAAGAAGAGTCAGTCTTCTTGTCCTTAATTCGGCATAGTGCCTTATGTATTTAATTCCGATGCAATTTCTGTGTTTCATCGTCAATAAGAGGGTCCAAGGGATACAGTAAACCTGGAGTGAAGCATCATAATCTATAACTAGTGTCACAGGAATGGTTCAAAACATAGACAGTAAGAAGAGGCAGCCTTCTTGTACTTAAGTCGGCATTGTTCCTTTTGTATTTAATACCGATGCTATTTCTGTGTTTCTTCGTCAATAAGAAGGTCCAAGAGATACAGTAAACCTGAAGTGAAGCATCGGAATCTATAACTAGTGTCACAGGAATAGTTCAAAACATAGACAGTAACAAGAGTCAGTCTGCTTGTACTTGAGTCTGGCATTGTGCCTTTTGTATTTAATTCCGATGCAATTTCTGCGTTTCATCGTCAATAAGAAGGTCAGAGGGAACAGTGACCCTGAAGTGAAGCATCGGAATCTGTAACTAGTGTCACAGGAATTTTTCAAAATATAGACAGTAAGAAGAGTCAGTCTTCTTGTCCTTAAGTCGGCATTGTGCCTTTTCTATTTAATTCCGATGCAATTTCGGTGTATCATCGTCAATAAGAAGGTCCAAGGGATACAGTAAACCTGGCGTGAAGCATCGGAATCTCTAACTAGTGTCACAGGAATGGTACAAAACATAGACTGTAAGAAGAGTCAGTCTTCATGTACCTAAGACGGCATTGTGCCTTTTCAATTTAATTCCGATGCAATTTCTGTGTTTCACCGTCGATAAGGTCAGAGGGATACAGTAAACCTGATGTGAAGCATCGGAATCTATATCTAGTGTCACAGGAATGGTTCAAAACATAGACAGTAGGAAGAGTCAGTCCTCTTGTACTTAAGTTGGCATTGTGCCTTTTGTATTGAATTCCGATGCAATTTCTGTGTTTCATCGTCAATAGGAAGGTCAGAGGGATACAGTAAACCTGAAGTGAAGCATCGGAATCCAAAATTAGTGTCACAGGAATGGTTCAAAACATAGACAGTAGGAAGAGTCCGTCAACTTGTAATTCAGTCGGCATTGTGCATTTTGTATTTAATTTCGATGCAATTTCGGTGTTTCATCGTCAATAAAAAGGTCCAAGGGATACATTTAACCTGAAGTGAAGCACCGGAATCTATAACTAGTGTCACAGGAATGGTTCAAAACATAGTCAGTAAGAAGAGTCAGTCTTCTAGTACTTAAGTCGGCATGGTGCCATTTCTACTTAATTCCGATGCAATTTCTGTGTTTCATCGTCAATACGAAGGTCCAAGGGAAACACTAAACCTGGAGTGAAGCATTGGAAACTATAACTTGTGTTACAGGAATTGTTCAAACATAGACAGTAATAAGAGTCAGTCTTCTTGCACTTAAGTCGGCATTGTGCATTTTCTATTTATTTCCGATGCAATTTCTGTGTTTCATCGTCAATAAGAAGGTCAGAGGGATACAGTAAACCTTAAGTGAAGCATCGGAATCTCTAACTAGTGTCACAGGAATGGTACAAAACATAGACAGTAAGAAGAGTCAGTCTTCATGTACCTAAGACGGCATTGTGCCTTTTCTATTTAATTCCGATGCAATTTTTGTGTTTCATCGTCAATAAGAAGGTCCAAGGGATACAGTAAACCTGAAGTGAAGCATCGGAATCTATAACTAGTGTAACAGGAATGGTTCAAAACATAGTAAGTAAGAAGAGTCAGTCTTCATGTACTTATGTCGGCATTGTGCCATTTGTATTAATTCCGATGCAATTTCTGTGTTTCATGTTCAATAAGAAGGTCCAAGGGATACAGTAAACCTGAAGTGAAGCATCGGAATCTATAACTAGTGTCACAGGAATGGTTCAAAGCATAGTAAGTAAGAAGAGTCAGTCTTCTTGTCCTTAAGTCTACATTGTGCCTTTTCTATTTAAATCCGATGAAATTTCTGTGTTTCATCGTCAATAAGAAAGTCAGAGGGATACAGTAAATCTGAAGTGGAGCATCGGAATCTATAACTAGTGTCACAGAAATGGTTCAAAACATAGTCAGTAAGAAGAGTCAGTCTTTTTGTACTTAAGTCGGCACTGTTCCTTTTCTATTTATTTCCGATGTAATTTCTGTGTTTCATCGTCAATAAGAAGGTCCAAATGATACAGTAAACCTGAAGTGAAACATCGGAATCTATAACTAGCGTCACAGGAACGGTTCAAAACATAGTCAGTAAGATGAGTCAGTCTTCATGTACTTACATCGGCATTGTGCCTTTTGTATTTAATTCCGATGCAATATCAGTGTTTCATCGTCAATAAGAAGGTCCAAGGGATACAGTAAACCTGGTGTGAAGCATCGAAATCTATAACTAGTGTCACAGGAATGGTTCACAGCATAGACAGTAAGAAGAGTCAGTCTTCTTGTACTTAAGTCGGTATTGTGCCTTTGTATTTAATTCCAATGCAATTTCTGTGATTCATCGTCAATAAGAAGGTCCAAGGGATTCAGTAAACCTGAAGTGAAGCATTGGAATCTATAACTAGTGTCACAGGAATGGTTCAAAATATAGACAGTAGGAAGAGTCAGTCTTCTTGTACTTAAGTCGGCATTGGGCCGTTTGTATTTAATTCCGATGCAATTTCTGTGTTTCATCGTCAATAAGAATGTCAGAGGGATACTGTAAACCTAAAGTGAAGCATCGGAATCTAAAACTAGTGTCACAGGAATGGTTCAAAACATAGTCAGTAACAAGAGTCAGTCGTCTTGTACCTAAGTCGGCATTGTGCCTTCTCTATTTAATTCCGATGCAATATCTGTGTTTCATCGTCAATAAGAAGGTCCAAGGGATACAGTAAACCTGGTGTGAAGCATCGAAATCTATAACTAGTGTCACAGGAATGGTTCACAGCATAGACAGTAAGAAGTGTCAGTCTTCTTGTACTTAAGTCGGCATTGGGCCGTTTGTATTTAATTCCGATGCAATTTCTGTGATTCATCGTCAATAAGAAGGTCCAAGGGATTCAGTAAACCTGAAGTGAAGCATTGGAATCTATAACTAGTGTCGCAGGAATGGTTCAAAATATAGACAGTAGGAAGAGTCAGTCTTCTTGTACTTAAGTCGGCATTGTGCCGTTTGTATTTCATTCCGATGCATTTTCTGTGTTTCATCGTCAATAAGAATGTCAGAGGGATACAGTAAACCTGAAGTGAAGCATCGGAATCTAAAACTAGTCTCACAGGAATGGTTCAAAACATAGTCAGTAAGAAGAGTCAGTCTTCATGTACTTAAGTCGGCATTGTGCCTTTTGTATTTAATTCCGATGCAATTTCATTATATCATCGTCAATAGGAAGTTCCAAGGGAAACAGTAAACCTGAAGTGAAGCATCGGAATCTATAACTAGTGTCACAGGAATGGTTCAAAACATAGAGAGAAGGAAGAGTCAGTCTTCTTGTACTTAAGTCGGCATTGTGCCGTTTGTATTCGATTCCGATGTCATTTCTGACTTTCATCGTCAATAAGAAGGCCAGAGGGATACAGTAAACCTGAAGTGAAGTATCGGAAGCTATAACTAGTGTCAGAAGAATGGTTCAAAACATAGACAGTAGGAAGTGTCAGTTTTCTTGTACTAAATTCGGCATTGTGCCTTTTGTATATAATTCCGAAGCAATTTCTGTGTTACATCGTCAACATGAAGGTCCAAGGGATACACTAAACCTGAAGGGAAGCATCGGAATCCATAACTAGTGTCACAGGAATGGTTCAAAACATAGTCAGTGGGAAGAGTGAGTCTTCTTGTACTGAAGTCGGCATTGTGCCTATTCTATTTAATTCCGATGCAATTTCTGTGTTTTTTCGTCAATAAGAAGGTCCAAGGGATACAGTAAACCTGAAGTTAAGCATCGGAATCAATAACTAGTATCACAGGAATAGTTCGAAACATAGACAGTAACAATAGTCATTCTTCTTGTACTTGAGTCTGGCATTGTGCCTTTTGTATTTAATTCCGATGCAATTTCTGTGTTTCATCGTCAATAAGAAGGTCAGAGGGAACAGGGACCCCGAAGTGGAGCATCGGAATCTTTAACTAGTGTCACAGGAATTTTTCAAAATATAGACAGTAAGAAGAGTCAGTCTTCTTGTACTTGAGTCGGCATTGTGCCTTTTGTATTAAATTCCGATGCAATTTCTGTGTTTCATCGACATTAAGAAGGTCCAAGGGATACAGTAAACCTCAAGTCAAGCATCGTAATCTATAACTAGTGTCACAGGAATGGTTCAAAACATAGGCAGTAACAAGAGTCAGTCTTCTTGTCCTTAAGTCGGCATTGTGCCTTTTAAATTTAATTCCGATGCAATTTCGGTGTATCATCGTCAATAAGAAGGTCCAAGGGATACAGTAAACCTGGCGTGAAGCATCGGAATCTATAACTAGTGTCACAGGAATGGTTCGAAACATAGTCAGCATAAGAGTCAGTCTTCATGTACTTAAGTCGGCATTGTGCCTTTTGTAATTAATTCCGATGCAATTTCATTATTTCATTGACAAAAAGGAGGTCCAAGGGATACAGTAAACCTGGAGTGAAGCATCTTAATTTATAACTAGTGTCACAGGAATGGTTCAAAACATAGACAGTAAGAAGAGTCAGCCTTCTTGTACTTAAGTCGGCATTGTGCCTTTTGTATTTAATTCCGATGCAATTTCTGTGTTTCACCGTCGATAAGGTCAGAGGGATACAGTAAACCTGATGTGAAGCATCGGAATCTATATCTAGTGTCACAGGAATGGTTCAAAACATAGACAGTAGGAAGAGTCAGTCTTCTTGTACTTAAGTCGGCATTGTGCCTTTTGTATTTAATTCCGATGCAATTTCTGTGTTTCACCGTCGATAAGGTCAGAGGGATACAGTAAACCTGAAGTGAAGCATCGGAATCCAAAATTAGTGTCACAGGAATGGTTCAAAACATCGACAGTAGGAAGAGTCAGTCAACTTGTAATTCAGTCGGCATTGTGCATTTTGTATTTAATCCCGATGCAATTTCGGTGTTTCATCGTCAATAAGAAGGTCCAAGGGATACATTTAACCTGAAGTGAAGCACCGGAATCTATAACTAGTGTCACAGGAATGGTTCAAAGCATAGTCAGTAAGAAGAGTCAGTCTTCTAGTACTTAAGTCGGCATGGTGCTATTTCTATTTAATTCCGATGCAATTTCTGTGTTTGATCGTCAATAAGAAGGTCCAAGGGAAACACTAAACCTGGAGTGAAGCATTGGAAACTATAACTAGTGTCACAATAATTGTTCAAACATAGACAGTAATAAGAGTCAGTCATCTTGCACTTAAGTCGGCATTTTCATTTTCTATTTATTTCCGATGCAATTTCTGTGTTTCATCGTCCATAAGAAGGTCAGAGGGATACAGTAAACCTCAAGTGAAGCATCGGAATCTCTAACTAGTGTCACAGGAATGGTTCAAAACATAGTCGGTAAGAAAAGTCAGTCTTCTTGTCCTTAAGTCGGCATTGTGTCTCTTGTATTTAATTCCGACGCAATTTCTGTGTTTCAACGTCAATACGAAGGTCCAAGGGATACAGTAAACCTGGAGTGTAGCATCGGAATCTATAACTAGTGTCACAGGAATGGTACAAAACATAGACAGTAAGAAGAGTCAGTCTTCATGTACCTAAGTCGGCATTGTGCCTTTTCTATTTAATTCCGATGCAATTTTTTTGTTTCATCGTCAATAAGAAGGTCCAAGGGATACAGTAAACCTGAAGTGAAGCATCGGAATCTATAACTAGTGTAACAAGAATTGTTCAAAACATAGTAAGTAAGAAGAGTCAGTCTCCATGTACTTAAGTCGGCATTGTGCCTTTTGTATTAATCCCGATGCAATTTCTGTGTTTCATCTTCAATAAGAAGGTCCAAGGGATACAGTAAACCTGAAGTGAAGCATCGGAATCTAAAACTAGTGTCACAGGAATGGTTCAAAACATAGTAAGCAATTAGAGTCAGTCTTCTTGTACTTAAGTCGGCATTGTGCCTTTTCTATTTCATTCCGATGCAATTTCAGTGTTTCATCGTCAATAAGAATGTCAGAGGGATACAGTAACCCTGAAGTGAAGCATCGGAATTTATATCTAGTGTCACAGAAATGGTTCAATATACAGACAGTATGACGAGTCAGTCTTCTTGTACTTATGTCGGCATTGTGCATTTTGTATTTAATTCCGATGCAATTTCTGAGATTCATCGTCAATAAGAAGGTCAGACGGATACAGTAAACCTGAAGTGAAGCATCGGAATCTATAACTAGTGTCACAGGAATGGTTCAAAACATAGACAGTAAGAAGAGTCAGTCTTCCTGTACTTAAGTCGGCATTGTGCCTTTTCTATTTAAATCCGATGAAATTTCTGTGTTTCATCGTCAATACGAAGGTCAGAGGGATACAGTAAATCTGAAGTGAAGCATCGGAATCTATAACTAGTGTCACAGAAATGGTTCAAAACATAGTCAGTAAGAAGAGTCAGTCTTTTTGTACTTAAGTCGGCACTGTTCATTTTCTATTTATTTCCGATGTAATTTCTGTGTTTTATCGTCAATAAGAAGGTCCAAACAATACAGTAAACCTGAAGTGAAACATCGGAATCTATAACTAGTGTCACAGGAATGGTTCAAAACATAGACAGTAAGAAGAGTCAGTTTTCTTGTACTTAAGTCGGTATTGCGCCTTTTGTATCTAATTCCGATGCAATTTCTGTGTTTCATCGTCAATAAGATCAGAGGGATACAGTAAACCTGAAGTAAAGCATAGGAATCTATAACTAGTGTCTCAGGAATGGTTCAAAACAACGACAGAAGGAAGAGTCAATCTTCTTGTACTTACGTCGGCATTGTGCCTTTTGTATTTAATTCCTATGCAATTTCTGTGTTTCATCGTCAATAAGAAGGTCAGAGGGATACAGTAAACCTGAAGTGAAGCATCGGAATCTATAACTAGTGTAACAGGAATGGTTCAAAACATAGTAAGTAAGAAGAGTCAGTCTTCATGTACTTAAGTCGGCATTGTGCCATTTGTATTAATTCCGATGCAATTTCTGTGTTTCATGTTCAATAAGAAGGTCCAAGGGATACAGTAAACCTGAAGTGAAGCATCGGAATCTATAACTAGTGTCACAGGAATGGTTCAAAACATAGTAAGTAAGAAGAGTCAGTCTTCTTGTACTTAAGTCGGCATTGTGCCTTTTCTATTTAATTCCGATGCAATTTCAGTGTTTCATCGTCAATAAGAAGGTCCAAGGGATACAGTAAACCTGGAGTAAAGCATCGGAATCAATAACTAGTGTCACAGGAATGGTTCAAAACATAGACAGTAAGAAGAGTCAGTCTTCCTGTACTTAAGTCGGCATTGTGCCTTTTCTGTTTAAATCCGATGAAATTTCTGTGTTTCATCGTCAATAAGAAGGTCAGAGGGATACAGTAAATCTGAAGTGAAGCATCGGAATCTATAACTAGTGTCACAGAAATGGTTCAAAACATAGTCAGTAAGAAGAGTCAGTCTTTTTGTACTTAAGTCGGCACTGTTCCTTTTCTATTTATTTCCGATGTAATTTCTGTGTTTCATCGTCAATAAGAAGGTCCAAATGATACAGTAAACCTGAAGTGAAACATCGGAATCTATAACTAGTGTCACAGGAACGGTTCAAAACATAGTCAGTAAGATGAGTCAGTCTTCATGTACTTACATCGGCATTGTGCCTTTTGTATTTAATTCCGATGCAATATCTGTGTCTCATCGTCAATAAGAAGGTCCAAGGGATACAGTAAACCTGGTGTGAAGCATCGAAATCTATAACTAGTGTCACAGGAATGGTTCACAGCATAGACAGTAAGAAGAGTCAGTCTTCTTGTATTTAAGTCGGTATTGTGCCTTTTGTATTTAATTCCAATGCAATTTCTGTGATTCATCGTCAATAAGAAGGTCCAAGGGATTCAGTAAACCTGAAGTGAAGCATTGGAATCTATAACTAGTGTCACAGGAATGGTTCAAAATATAGACAGTAGGAAGAGTCAGTCTTCTTGTACTTAAGTCGGCATTGGGCCGTTTGTATTTAATTCCGATGCAATTTCCGTGTTTCATCGTCAATAAGAATGTCAGAGGGATACTGTAAACCTAAAGTGAAGCATCGGAATCTAAAACTAGTGTCACAGGAATGGTTCAAAACATAGTCAGTAACAAGAGTCAGTCGTCTTGTACCTAAGTCGGCATTGTGCCTTTTCTATTTAATTCCGATGCAATATCTGTGTTTCATCGTCAATAAGAAGGTCCAAGGGATACAGTAAACCTGGTGTGAAGCATCGAAATCTATAACTAGTGTCACAGGAATGGTTCGCAGCATAGACAGTAAGAAGAGTCAGTCTTCTTGTATTTAAGTCGGCATTGGGCCGTATGTATTTAATTCCAATGCAATTTCTGTGATTCATCGTCAATAAGAAGGTCGAAGGGATTCAGTAAACCTGAAGTGAAGCATTGGAATCTATAACTAGTGTCGCAGGAATGGTTCAAAATTTAGACAGTAGGAAGAGTCAGTCTTCTTGTACTTAAGTCGGCATTGTGCCGTTTGTATTTAATTCCGATGCATTTTCTGTGTTTCATCGTCAATAAGAATGTCAGAGGGATACAGTAAACCTGAAGTGAAGCATCGGAAACTAAAACTAGTCTCACAGGAATGGTTCAAAACATAGTCAGTAAGAAGAGTCAGTCTTCATGTACTTAAGTCGGCATTGTGCCTTTTGTATTTAATTCCGATGCAATTTCATTATATCATCGTCAATAAGAAGTTCCAAGGGAAACGGTAAACCTGAAGTGAAGCATCGGAATCTATAACTAGTGTCACAGGAATGGTTCAAAACATAGAGAGAAGGAAGACTCAGTCTTCTTGTACTTAAGTCGGCATTGTGCCGTTTGTATTCGATTCCGATGTCATTTCTGAGTTTCATCGTCAATAAAAAGGCCAGAGGGATACAGTAAACCTGAAGTGAAGTATCGGAAGCTATAACTAGTGTCAGAAGAATGGTTCAAAACATAGACAGTAGGAAGTGTCAGTTTTCTTGTACTAAATTCGGCATTGTGCCTTTTGTATATAATTCCGAAGCAATTTCTGTGTTTCATCGTCAACATGAAGGTCCAAGGGATACACTAAACCTGAAGTGAAGCATCGGAATCCATAACTAGTGTCACAGGAATGGTTCAAAACATAGTCAATGGGAAGAGTGAGTCTTCTTGTACTGAAGTCGGCATTGTGCCTATTCTATTTAATTCCGATGCAATTTCTGTGTTTTTTCGTCAATAAGAAGGTCCAAGGGATACAGTAAACCTGAAGTGAAGCATCGGAATCAATAACTAGTGTCACAGGAATAGTTCGAAACATAGACAGTAACAATAGTCAGTCTTCTTATAGTTGAGTCTGGCATTGTGCCTTTTGTATTTAATTCCGATGCATTTTCTGTGTTTCATCGTCAATAAGAAGGTCAGAGGGAACAGTGACCCCGAAGTGAAGCATCGGAATCTGTAACTAGTGTCACAGGAATTTTTCAAAATATAGACAGTAAGAAGAGTCAGTCTTCTTGTACTTGAGTCGGCATTGTGCCTTTTGTATTAAATTCCGATGCAATTTCTGTGTTTCATCGACATTAAGAAGGTCCAAGGGATACAGTAAACCTCAAGTCAAGCATCGTAATCTATAACTAGTGTCACAGGAATGGTTCAAAACATAGGCAGTAACAAGAGTCAGTCTTCTTGTCCTTAAGTCGGCATTGTGCCTTTTATATTTAATTCCGATGCAATTTCGGTGTATCATCGTCAATAAGAAGGTCCAAGGGATACAGTAAACCTGGCGTGAAGCATCGGAATCTATAACTAGTGTCACAGGAATGGTTCGAAACATAGTCAGCATAAGAGTCAGTCTTCATGTACTTAAGTCGGCATTGTGCCTTTTGTAATTAATTCCGATGCAATTTCATTATTTCATTGACAAAAAGGAGGTCCAAGGGATACAGTAAACCTGGAGTGAAGCATCTTAATTTATAACTAGTGTCACAGGAATGGTTCAAAACATAGACAGTAAGAAGAGTCAGCCTTCTTGTACTTAAGTCGCCATTGTGCCTTTTGTATTTAATTCCGATGCAATTTCTGTGTTTCACCGTCGATAAGGTCAGAGGGATACAGTAAACCTGATGTGAAGCATTGGAATCTATATCTAGTGTCACAGGAATGGTTCAAAACATAGACAGTAGGAAGAGTCAGTCTTCTTGTACTTAAGTCGGCATTGTGCCTTTTGTATTGAATTCCGATGCAATTTCTGTGTTTCATCGTCAATAAGAAGGTCAGAGGGATACAGTAAACCTGAAGTGAAGCATCGGAATCCAAAATTAGTGTCACAGGAATGGTTCAAAACATAGACAGTAGGAAGAGTCAGTCAACTTGTAATTCAGTCGGCATTTTCATTTTCTATTTATTTCCGATGCAATTTCTGTGTTTCATCGTCCATAAGAAGGTCAGAGGGATACAGTAAACCTCAAGTGAAGCATCGGAATCTCTAACTAGTGTCACAGGAATGGTTCAAAACATAGTCGGTAAGAAAAGTCAGTCTTCTTGTCCTTAAGTCGGCATTGTGTCTTTTGTATTTAATTCCGACGCAATTTCTGTGTTTCAACGTCAATAAGAAGGTCCAAGGGATACAGTAAACCTGGAGTGTAGCATCGGAATCTATAACTAGTGTCACAGGAATGGTACAAAACATAGACAGTAAGAAGAGTCAGTCTTCATGTACCTAAGTCGGCATTGTGCCTTTTCTATTTAATTCCGATGCAATTTTTGTGTTTCATCGTCAATAAGAAGGTCCAAGGGATACAGTAAACCTGAAGTGAAGCATCGGAATCTATAACTAGTGTAACAAGAATTGTTCAAAACATAGTAAGTAAGAAGAGTCAGTCTCCATGTACTTAAGTCGGCATTGTGCCTTTTGTATTGATCCCGATGCAATTTCTGTGTTTCATCTTCAATAAGAAAGTCCAAGGGATACAGTAAACCTGAAGTGAAGCATCGGAATCTAAAACTAGTGTCACAGGAATGGTTCAAAACATAGTAAGTAAGAAGAGTCAGTCTTCTTGTACTTAAGTCGGCATTGTGCCTTTTCTATTTCATTCCGATGCAATTTCAGTGTTTCATCGTCAATAAGAAGGTCCAAGGGATACAGTAACCCTGGAGTGAAGCATCGGAATCAATAACTAGTGTAACAGGAATTGTTCAAAACATAGTAAGTAAGAAGAGTCAGTCTTCATGTACTTAAGTCGGCATTGTGCCTTTTGTATTAATCCCGATGCAATTTCTGTGTTTCATCTTCAATAAGAAGGTCCAAGGAATACAGTAAACCTGAAGTGAAGCATCGGAATGTATAACTAGCGTCACAGGAATGGTTCAAAACATAGACAGTAAGAAGGGTCAGTCTTCTTATACTTAAGTCGCCATTGTGCCTTTTCTAATTAATTTCGATGCAATTTCTGTGTTTCATCGTCAATAAGAATGTCAGAGGGATACAGTAACCCTGAAGTGAAGCATCGGAATTTATATCTAGTGTCACAGAAATGGTTCAATATATAGACAGTATGACGAGTCAGTCTTCTTGTACTTAAGTCGGCATTGTGCATTTTGTATTTAATTCCGATGCAATTTCTGAGATTCATCGTCAATAAGAAGGTCAGAGGGATACAGTAAACCTGAAGTGAAGCATCGGAATCTATAACTAGTGTCACAGGAATGGTTCAAAACATAGACAGTAAGAAGAGTCAGTCTTCCAGTACTTAAGTCGGCATTGTGCCTTTTCTATTTAACTCCGATGAAATTTCTGTGTTTCATCGTCAATAAGAAGGTCAGAGGGATACAGTAAATCTGAAGTGAAGCATCGGAATCTGTAACTAGTGTCACAGAAATGGTTCAAAGCATAGTCAGTAAGAAGAGACAGTCTTTTTGTACTTACGTCGGCACTGTTCCTTTTCTATTTATTTCCGATGTAATTTCTGTGTTTCATCGTCAATAAGAAGGTCCAAATAATACGGTAAACCTGAAGTGAAACATCGGAATCTATAACTAGTGTCGCAGGAATGGTTCAAAACATAGACAGTAAGAAGAGTCAGTTTTCTTGTACTTAAGTCGGTATTGCGCCTTTTGTATTTAATTCCGATGCAATTTCTGTGTTTCACCGTCAATAAGGTCAGAGGGATACAGTAAACCTGAAGTAAAGCTTAGGAATCTATAACTAGTGTCACAGGAATGGTTCAAAACAAAGACAGAAGGAAGAGTCAATCTTCTTGTACTTACGTCGGCATTGTGCTCTTTGTATTTAATTCCTATGCAATTTCTGTGTTTCATCGTCAATAAGAAGGTCAGAGGGATACAGTAAACCTGAAGTGAAGCATCGGAATCCAAAATTAGTGTCACAGGAATGGTTCATAACATAGACAGTAGGAAGAGTCAGTCTTCTTGTACTTAAGTCGGCATTGTGCAATTTGTATTTAATTCCGATGCAATTTCGGTGTTTCATCGTCATTAAGTAGGTCCAAGGGATACATTAAACCTGAAGTGAGGCATCGGAATCTATAACTAGTGTCACAGGAATGGTTCAAAACATAGTCAGTAAGACGAGTCAGTCTTCTTGTACTTAAGTCGGCATTGTGCCTTTTCTATTTAATTCCGATGCAATTTCTGTGTTTCATCGTCAATAAGAAGGTCCAAGGGATACAGTAAACCTGAAGTAAAGCGTCGGAATCTATAACTAGTGTCACAGGAATGGTTCAAAACAAAGACAGAAGGAAGAGTCAATCTTCTTGTACTTAAGTCGGCATTGTGCCTTTTGTATTTAATTCCTATGCAATTTCTGTGTTTCATCGTCAATAAGAAGGTCAGAGGGATACAGTAAACCTGAAGTGAAGCATCGGAATCCAAAATTAGTGTCACAGGAATGGTTCAAAACATAGACAGTAGGAAGAGTCAGTCTTCTTGTACTTAAATCGGCATTGTGCTATTTGTATTTAATTCCGATGCAATTTCGGTGTTTCATCGTCAATAAGTAGGTCCAAGGGATACATTAAACCTGAAGTGAAGCATCGGAATCTATAACTAGTGTCACAGGAATGGTTCTAAACATAGTCAGTAAGACGAGACAGTCTTCTTGTACTTAAGTCGGCATTGTGCCTTTTCTATTTAATTCCGATGCAATTTCTGTGTTTCATCGTCAATAAGAAGGTCCAAGGGATACAGTAAACCTGAAGTGAAGCATCGGAATCTATAACTAGTGTCACAGGAATGGTTCAAAACATAGACAGTAAGAAGAGTCAATCTTATTGTACTTATGTCGGTATTGTACCTGATGTATTTAATTCCGATGCAATTTCTGTGTTTCATCGTCATTAAAGTCAGAGGGATACAGTAAACCTGAAGTGAAGCATCGGAATCCAAAATTAGTGTCACAGGAATGGTTCAAAACATAGACAGTAAGAAGAGTCAGTCTTCCTGTACTTAAGTCGGCATTGTGCGTTTTCTATTTAAATCCGATGAAATTTCTGTGTTTCATCGTCAATAAGAAGGTCCAAATGATACAGTAAACCTGAAGTGAAGCACCGGAATCTATAACTAGTGTCACAGGAATGGTTCAAAACATAGACAGTAAGAAGAGTCAGTCTTCTTGTACTTAAGTCGGTATTGCGCCTTTTGTATTTAATTCCGATGCAATTTCTGTGTTTCATCGTCAATAAGGTCAGAGGGATACAGTAAACCTGAAGTGAAGCATCGGAATCTATAACTAGTGTCACAGGAATGGTTCAAAAGAAATACAGAATTAAGTGTCAGTCTTCTTGTACTTAAGTCGGCATTGTGCCTTTTGTATTTAATTCCTATGCAATTTCTGTGTTTCATCGTCAATAAGAAGGTCAGAGGGATACAGTAAACCTGAAGTGAAGCATCGGAATCCAAAATTAGTTTCACAGGAATGGTTCAAATCATAGACATTAGGAAGAGTCAGTCTTCTTGTACTTAGGTCGGCATTGTGCCTTTTGTATTTAATTCCGATGCAATTTCGGTGTTTCATCGTAAATAAAAAGGTCCAAGGGATACATTAAACCTGAAGTGAAGCATCGGAATCTATAACTAGTGTCACAGGAATGGTTCTAAACATAGTCAGTAAGACGAGTCAGTCTTCTTGTACTTAAGTCGGCATTGTGCCTTTTCTATTTAATTCCGATGCAATTTCTGTGTTTCATCGTCAATAAGAAGGACCAAGGGATACAGTAAACCTGAAGTGAAGCGTCGGAATCTATAACTAGTGTCACAGGAATGGTTCAAAACATAGACAGTAAGAAGAGTCAGTCTTATTGTACTTATGTCGGTATTGTACCTGATGTATTTAATTCCGATGCAATTTCTGTGTTTCATCGTCATTAAAGTCAGAGGGATACAGTAAACCTGAAGTGAAGCATAGGAATCTATAACTAGTGTCACAGGAATGGTTCAAAACATAGACGGTAGGAAGAGTCAGTCTTCTTGTACTTATGTCGGCATTGTGCCTTTTGTATTTAATTCCTATGCAATTTCTGTGTTTCATCGTCAATAAGAAGGTCAGAGGGATACAGTAAACCTGAAGTGAAGCATCGGAATCCAAAATTAGTGTCACAGGTCTGGTTCAAACCATAGACAGTAGGAAGAGTCAGTCATCTTGTACTTAAGTCGGCATTGTGCCTTCTGTAATTAATTCCGAGGCAATTTCTGTGTTTCATCGTCAATAAGAAGGTGCAAGGGGTACAGTAAGACTGAAGTGAAGCATCGGAATCAATAGCTAGTGTCACAGGAATGGTTCAAAACATAGACAGTAAGAAGGGTCAGTCTTCTTATACTTAAGTCGCCATTGTGATTTTTCTAATTAATTTCGATGCAATTTCTGTGTTTCATCGTCAATAAGAATGTCAGAGGGATACAGTAACCCTGAAGTGAAGCATCGGAATCTATAACTAGTGTCACAGAAATGGTTCAATATATAGACAGTATGAAGAGTCAGTCATCTTGTACTTAAGTCGGCATTGTGCATTTTGTATTATATTCCGATGCAATTTCTGAGTTTCATCGTCAATAAGAAGGTCAGAGGGATACAGTAAACCTGAAGTGAAGCATCGGAATCTATAACTCGTGTCACAGGAATGGTTCAAAACATAGTAAGAAGAGTCAGTCTTCCTGTACTTAAGTCGGCATTGTGCGTTTTCTATTTAAATCCGATGAAATTTCTGTGTTTCATCGTCAATAAGAAGGTCAGAGGGATGCAGTAAATCTGAAGTGAAGCATCGGAATCTATAACTAGTGTCACAGAAATGGTTCAAAACATAGTCAGTAAGAAGAGTCAGTCTTTTTGTACTTAAGTCGGCACTGTTCCTTTTCTATTTATTTCCGATGTAATTTCTGTGTTTCATCGTCAATAAGAAGGTCCAAATGATACAGCAAACCTGAAGTGAAGCACCGGAATCTATAACTAGTGTCACAGGAATGGTTCAAAACATAGACAGTAAGAAGAGTCAGTCTTCTTGTACTTAAGTCGGTATTGCGCCTTTTGTATTTAATTCCGATGCAATTTCTGTGTTTCATCGTCAATAAGGTCAGAGGGATACAGTAAACCTGAAGTGAAGCATCGGAATCTATAACTAGTGTCACAGGAATGGTTCAAAAGAAATACAGAAGGAAGTGTCAGTCTTCTTGTACTTAAGTCGGCATTGTGCCTTTTGTATTTAATTCCTATGCAATTTCTGTGTTTCATCGTCAATAAGAAGGTCAGAGGGATACAGTAAACCTGAAGTGAAGCATCGGAATCCAAAATTAGTGTCACAGGAATGGTTCAAATCATAGACATTAGGAAGAGTCAGTCTTCTTGTACTTAAGTCGGCATTGTGCCTTTTGTATTTAATTCCGATGCAATTTCGGTGTTTCATCGTAAATAAGTAGGTCCAAGGGATACATTAAACCTGAAGTGAAGCATCGGAATCTATAACTAGTGTCACAGGAATGGTTCAAAATATAGTCAGTAAGACGAGTCAGTCTTCTTGTACTTAAGTCGGCATTGTGCCCTTTCTATTTAATTCCGATGCAATTTCTGTGTTTCATCGTCAATAAGAAGGTCCAAGGGATACAGTAAACCTGGAGTAAAGCATCGGAATCTATAACTAGTGTCAATGGTATGGTTCAAAACACAGACAGTAAGAAGAGTCAGTCTTCTTGTAAATAAGTCGTCATTGCGCCTTTTGTATTAAATTCCGGTGCAATTTCTGTTTTTCATCGTCAATAAGAAGGTCAGAGGGATACAGCAAACCTGAAGTAAAGCATCGGAATCTATAAATAGTGTCACAGGAATGGTTCCAAACATAGTCAGTGAGAAGAGTCAGTCTTCATGTACTTAAGTCGGCGTTTGCCTTTTGTATTAAATTCCGGCGAAATTTCTGTGTTTCATCGTCAATATGAAGGTCCAAGGGATACAGTAAACCTGGAGTGAAGCATCGGAATCTATTACTAGTGTCACAGGAATGGTTCAAAACATAGACAGTAAGAAGATACAGTCTTCTTGTACTTAAGTCGGCATTGTGGCATTTGTATTTAATTCCGATGCAATTTCTGAGTTACATCGTCAATAAGAATGTCAGAGGGATACAGTAAACCTGAAGTGAAGCATCGGAATCCGAAATTAGTGTCACAGGAATGGTTCAAACCATAGACAGTATGAAGAGTCAGTCTTCTTGTACCTAAGTCGGCATTGTGCATTTTGTATTTAATTCCGATGCAATTTCTGAGTTTCATCGTCAATAAGAAGGTCAGGGGGATACAGTAAACCTGAAGTGAAGCATCGGAATCTATAACTAGTGTCACAGGAATGGTTCAAAACATAGACAGTAAGAAGAGTCAGTCTTCCTGTACTTAAGTCGGCATTGTGCCTTTTCTATTTAAATCCGATGAAATTTCTGTGTTTCATCGTCAATAAGAAGGTCAGAGGGATACAGTAAATCTGAAGTGAAGCATCGGAATCTATAACCAGTGTCACAGAAATGGTACAAAACATAGTCAGTAAGAAGAGTCAGTCTTTTTGTACTTAAGTCGGCACTGTTCCCTTTCTATTTATTTCCGATGTAATTTCTGTGTTTCATCGTCAATAAGAAGGTCCAAATGATACAGTAAACCTGAAGTGAAGCATTGGAATCTATAACTAGTGTCACAGGAATGGTTCAAAACATAGACAGTAAGAAGAGTCAGTCTTTTTGTACTTAAGTCGGTATTGCGCCTTTTGTATTTAATTCCGATGCAATTTCTGTGTTTCATCGTCAATAAGGTCAGAGGGATACAGTAAACCTGAAGTGAAGCATCGGAATCTATAAGTAGTGTCACAGGAATGGTTCAAAAGAAATACAGAAGGAAGAGTCAGTCTTCTTGTACTTAAGTCGGCATTGTGCCTTTTGTATTTAATTCCTATGCAATTTCTGTGTTTCTTCGTCAATAAGAAGGTCAGAGGGATACAGTAAACCTGAAGTGAAGCGTCGGAATCCAAAATTAGTGTCACAGGAATGGTTCAAAACATGGACAGTAGGAAGAGTCAGTCTTCTTGTACGTAAGTCGGCATTGTGCTATTTGTATTTAATTCCGATGCAATTTCGGTGTTTCATCGTCAATTCGTACGTCCAAGGGATACATTAAACCTGAAGTGAAGCATCGGAATCTATAACTAGTGTCACAGGAATGGTGCTAAACATAGTCAGTAAGACGAGTCAGTCTTCTTGTACTTAAGTCAGCATTGTGCCTTTAGTATTTAATTCCGATGCAATTTCTGTGTTTCATCGTCAATAAGAAGGTCCGAGGGATACAGTAAACCAGAAGTAAAGCGTCGGAATCTATAACTAGTGTCACAGGAATGGTTCAAAACATAGACAGTAAGACGAGTCAGTCTTCTTGTACTTAAGTCGGTATTGTACCTGATGTATTTAATTAAGTTGCAATTTCTGTGTTTCATCGTCAATAAAGTCAGAGGGATACAGTAAACATGAAGTGAAGCATCGGAATCTATAACTAGTGTCACAGGAATGGTTCAAAACATAGACGGTAGGAAGAGTCAGTCTTCTTGTACTTATGTCGGCATTGTGCCTTTTGTATTTAATTCCTATGCAATTTCTGTGTTTCATCGTCAATAGGAAGATCAGAGGGATACAGTAAACCTGAAGTGAAGCATCGGAATCTATAACTAGAGTCACAGGAATGGTTCAAAACATAGTCAGTAAGACGAGTCAGTCTTCTTGTACATAAGTCGGCATTGTGCCTTTTCTATTTAATTCCGATGCAATTTCTGTGTTTCATCGTCAACAAGAAGGTCCAAGGGATACAGTAAACCTGAAGTGAAGCATCGGAATCTATAACTAGTGTCACAGGAATGGCTCAAAACATAGTCAGTAAGAAGAGTCAGTCTTTTTGTACTTAAGTCGGCATTGTGCCTCTTCTATTTAATTCCGATGCAATTTCAGTGTTTCATCGTCAATAAGAAGGTCAGAGGGATACAGTAAACCTGGAGTGAAGCATCGGAATCTATAACTAGTGTCAATGTAATGGTTCAAAACATAGACAGTTCGAAGAGTCAGTCTTCTTGTACTTAAGTCGTCATTGCGCCTTTTGTATTTAATTCCGGTGCAATTTCTATGTTTCATCGTCAATAAGAAGGTCAGAGGGATACAGTAAACCTGAAGTAAAGCATCGGAATCTGTAACTAGTGTCACAGGAATGGTTCCAAACATAGTCAGTGAGAAGAGTCAGTCTTCATGTACTTAAGTCGGCGTTTGCCTTTTGTATTTAATTCCGGTGCAATTTCTGTGTTTCATCGTCAATATGAAGGTCCAAGGGATACAGTAAACCTGGAGTGAAGCATCGGAATCTATTACTAGTGTCACAGGAATGGTTCAAAACATAGACAGTAAGAAGATACAGTCTTCTTGTACTTAAGTCGGCATTGTGCCTTTTGTATTTAATTCCGATGCAATATCTGTGTTTCATCATCAATAAGAAGGTCCAAGGGATACAGTAAACCTGAAGTGAAGCATCGGAACCCCTAACTAGTGTCACAGGAATGGTTCAAAACATAGTCAGTAAGAAGAGTCGGTCTTCATGTACATAAGTCGGCGTTGGCTTTTTGTATTTAATTCCGGTGCAATTTCTGTGTTTCATCGTCAATAAGAAGGTCCAAGGGATACAGTAAACCTGAAGTGAAGCATCGGAATCTATAACTAGTGTCACAGGAATGGTTCAAAACATAGTCAGTAAGGAGAGTCAGTATTCTTGTAAATAAGTTTACACTGTGCCTTTTATATTTAATTCCGGTGCAATTTCTGTGTTTCATCGTCAATAAGAAGGTCCA